>NW_026571207.1:2971971-3027219 GCF_026225935.1 Boleophthalmus pectinirostris | reverse complement strand
GTCTCAATGACACAGATCAGATTTTTTCAAATGCGACCCAAGCCTGTAAATGGCCTTGCTAGATGCTGCACTAGCTATCCAAACAGTTAAACGTAGACCCAGAAGAACTTCACAGAGAGCGGCTGGCTTTGGTGAAATTTACTGGTTCTTTGTCCCGTGAAACTACAACAGCAAAACACATACAAAAATAGCCATTAATATATGTGCCAAATAAATTACAAATTACAAAGACCACCAACAATTAAAGTAACAGTCAATGAATTTAGGCAGTTAGCATAACGGTTAGCATAGCGAAATTAGCATATGAATTGCGGACTAATTTGCATAACAATGTTGCACCAAAAATGTGCTAACTTTTACATTTCTAACACAAAAGGCAATATTAAAGGTGTACAGTCATGTTTCACCATGTAATACTCACAGACGATGCTTAAACAAACACCAAAAAGAATCAACAGAACCAAAGGGCAGCCATTTTGGAGGAGTGAGGCCTGAACAACAACTTCCTGTCTAACATTCTTCTTCTACTATTATTATCACAGGAATAAATTAAAGCGACCACTAGATGATGTAACTTAGCATTCAATAAACATAAAACAGTTAAATACAGTAAACATAACAAGGCCACTTGGATATGTGCTCCTAAAACCGATACATGTCCGATCTTTTGACATGCGACTTCAGTCTGAACGGCCAGGTCACATTCATCCGACCTACACGTCAGGCTCGGAGTCTCGTCAATGGAGGGAAAGCGAGGTTAATGAGTTCATTAATATTTGGGGGGATCGCTGTATTCAGACCAAATTGGAGGAGTCTTTTTGGAACTGGGTGGTTTTTGAAATGATTGCCAAGGAAATGTCCGAGCGCGGCTACAGACGGTCCTGGCTCCAATGTCAACAAAAAAGATAAAGAGCCTGCGAGCAAATACAAGGAGGCTAAAGACTCAAACGAACGAAGCGGCCGTGGACGTGTAACCTGTCCATTTTACCAAGAACTGGACCGTATTTTGGCGGACGAGCCCGGCGTTTAGGCGACTTCGCTGTGTGTGACGTTGTTGTGTCCTCTAATGCGCATGTGGGACACTTTTGGGTTGTTTACAGTTCACACTGGAGATCACATACAAGTCGCATTTAGTTGGAAATGTGAACGACCTCGCAAAAACATCAGATTTCACAAAAAAATTGGAATTGAGCGTAAAGCCCTGCAGTCTGAACGTAGCCTTAGACACCTGTAGATCACTGTGTTATAATCACTGTTGGGCAAGTTACTTTGAAACTGTAATGTGTTATTTATTACCTATTACTGTCATTTCAAAGTAATTCGTTACATTACAATATTACTGCATTTAAAATGTAAGACATTACATTACTATTGCATTACTTTAAGTTACTCTCACCAAAATAACTTTTGCGCTGTATATGGACTGAACCAGGACTAAACCAGAGCTGAACCAGGACTAAACCAGAAGTGAACTAGGACTAAACCAGAGCTGAACTAGGACTAAAACAGGACTCACTGTAGGGACGGGCTGGAAGGTGACCGCAGGAGAAAGGAGCGGCTCTGCTCCGCACCTCACGGAGGTAAGAGCGGCTGTCGCCCGATCGCTCTTTATGGACCCTGCTGCTCGGGCTCGCGGCCCTGATTTCAGCAACTATTTGCAGGTACCCGAGCCGGTGCAAGAGTCTGTTACAGTGCGTAACTTCTACCTTCCTTCAGCGTGTCCAGAAGTCCAACTTTTTGTGTGATGGTTTGCATCTTCCTCTGCCTTTTGGGTGTGAGCGCAGGAGCCTTTGTCGGTGCAGAACGTTTCGTCGACG
This sequence comes from Boleophthalmus pectinirostris, assembly GCF_026225935.1. NCBI lineage: Eukaryota > Metazoa > Chordata > Actinopteri > Gobiiformes > Gobiidae > Boleophthalmus > Boleophthalmus pectinirostris. Next base: position 3,025,402 of record NW_026571207.1, on the reverse strand, counting down.
TTGTGGGTTTCGTCGGGGAGAAAACTTGCAACCGTACAGCACTTCAGAATCACACTGCTAGAGACTGAACGTGTATTTAAATTTGGCAGCTGAACACATTCTGTACTGTACAGGAGACAGGAGCCCCTTGGCCAGTCAGGACGCAGCAGGAGGAACGCAATATGCATTCATACAATGTAAAAAAAAACAGGGCATGCAAAATTGCACAAAAAAAATAAAAATAAAAAATCTGCGAGACAGCGAAAAGTGAACTGCGATAGAGGGAGGGACGAGTGTAAACCAGGTCTAAACCAGAACTGACCCAGGTCTAAACCAGGTCTAAACCAGGTCTAAACAGCGTGGAGTTCTTTGTCAGTCCTTTCGCCCGCGGTTACCTGAAGGTCTACGAGGGCGCATCTCCGGTGTTTCACCGCTGCTGATATCGAGGTGATTTTAGCGAATTTGTATGAAGAAAAACCCACCACTTCAATCCAGGTTAAAAAAAAACACTGTAACGCGCGTTACTCACATTTGTACCGAGTAAAATATTACTATTTTTTCCCCTGTAATGCCTTACATTACTGCGTTACAGCAAAAAGTAATGCATTACTGTAATTCGTTACTTTTATAACGCGTTACTCCCAACACTGGTTATAATTAGCACATTTTAAACGACAATACTGATCTAAAACGACTCAACAAGTCAGCTGACTTCCACGAGAACAGTGAGCGTGCAGCACTGGCGGTGAAAACGGAGGTTGTTCGGAGCAGTGATGTTTTGAATAGTGGAGAATAAAGATCGCTCAAACACGCATATATGACTCTAAATACAACTTTGAGAGGGGGAATGAGAAAGTAAATAATTATAACACGATTAGAAGCTCTTAAACACTGATTTTACATAATAGGTCCGTTTTAACAAATGCATCAGTCACAACAGCCTGCATTTCCTCGCGCTGAGATGTTCATAAGTGAAATCTCCGAGGAGCACGAAGCGGCTACAACCTGACAGGAGTGACAGGCCACAGCGGACAAACCCCAAAACGCAATATTCAGCGGGCGAGCGGGACATTAGAATAACAAAAGGCGCCCTGATGGAATATAATTGTCTCCAAAGCGATTTGTCCACAGCCGTGAGACACCGCCTGCCGCTCGGTCGCTCCGGCTGCAGACAGGTGCAGAGCTGTCAATCAAAGAGACGCATAGAACTATCCCAGGGACACGTTATAATGATTGGGACTAACAGAAAACGCTGGTGTTACATAGACACGCGTGGAATTTCGTATTTTAACAATGTTGTTGTTGTTGCAGGCATTACCATAAACGGAAAATATGTTGTGCTGTTTAAAGGGCACGTGACAGGTCAGGCCGCACGTTTCGTTAACATCATAACATCTTGTCTTTCTAATTTTATTTCAAGGTTGGACGTTGGGCAGAAAATGTGACAAATGAGGTCGTTCTTAACCCTTGTCCCTAAACAAGGGGTGGGCAAAACTACAGCCCGGGGATCTTTTTCATCCGGCCCACTGAACTTGAATAAATTATATTTATAAACCTTGTTAATGTTTTATTTTTCCTGCAATTCCGGCGGCGCACTCTGGATACACTGACACGACTGTAGGAATACTGTAACTTCCCCAACATATTGTGGTACTTTCCCTGTGAGTCGATGTGTCTTGGTGTGTCACAATCAGTGTCGGGGAGTAACAGATTACATGTACTGGAGTTACGTAATCAGAGTACAAAATATGAGTAACTGTATTCAGTTACAGTTACTGTTTCAGTGAGTGGTAATTGGATTACAGTTACTTTGTTGAAATAAATGGATTACACAGAGGGATTTTCTTGTTTTCATATTTTGGGCCACTCATTGCCAGAAACTATACCAGGTCTAAACTAGATCTAAACCAGGTCTAAAACCAGGTCTAAACTAGATCTAAACTAGATCTAAACTAGATCTAAACCAGGTCTAAAACCAGATCTAAATCAGGTCTAAACCAGGATTAAAACCAGGTCTAAACCAGGACTAAAATCAGGTCTAAACTAGATCTAAACCAGGTCTAAAACCAGATCTAAATCAGGTCTAAACCAGGATTAAAACCAGGTCTAAACCAGGACTAAAATCAGGTCTAAACTAGATCTAAACCAGGTCTAAAACCAGGTCTAAACCAGGACTAAACCAGGACTAAAATCAGGTCTAAACTAGATCTAAACCAAGTCTAAAACCAGGTCTAAACCAGGACTAAAATCAGGTCTAAACTAGATCTAAACCAGGTCTAAACCAGGACTAAAATCAGGTCTAAACTAGATCTAAACCAGATCTAAAACCAGGTCTAAACCAGGACTAAAATCAGGTCTAAACTAGATCTAAACCAGGTCTAAACTAGGACTAAAACCAGGTCTAAACTAAATCTAAACCAGGTCTAAAACCAGGTCTAAACCAGGAGTAAACCAGGACTAAAATCAGGTCTAAACTAGATCTAAACCAGGTCTAAAACCAGGTCTAAACCAGGACTAAAATCAGGTCTAAACCAGGTTTAAACCAGGACTAAAACCAGGTCTAAACTAGATCTAAACCAGGACTAAACCGGGACTAAACCAGGTCTAAACCAGGACTAAAACAGGATTTAACATCTTTTTATTTTCTTTTATCAGACAAAACATCTTATGTTAAGATTTCCTCGTCTTTGCTTCTGTACAGCAAATCAAGTAATCCAAAGTATTCAGATTACATTACTCACCTAAAGGAATTTAATGGATTCCGTTACAAACTACATTCTGGGGTATGTAATCTGTAATCTGTAGGGGAATACATTTTAAAAGTCACCTTCCCACCTCTGGTCACAATCTTAATCTCACCAAAACAAGGAGTGTATTGTACTAAACACCAAAATCAGTACTAAATTTCTACTGATTATCTGTGTAAATGAGTCTAAAATAGAAGTGTATACCTCTCCCTGAACTTATTTTGGCATTTAAGTGCATATTGGTTAAAAATCTGACTTTTGGGTCAAAGTTGTGTCTGTACCGGCCTCTTTAGGATCAACTATGGCCAGGACATTTGAATTTCAGGGTTGGACTAACAGCCGCCAGTGAGTAAGACGCAGATTATTACGTGACGAGCGCAGCCACTGGCGTCTCCGGGCAGGACGTGAGGAGCCCCTCTCGGCCCCGCCCCTGTCGTGATGTCCCGCCGTGTCTGGAGAAAAAGGAAACGGCGTGATCCGAGCACAAACGCCCGCTCTGTTTCTAAGTCCGGAGCGCACTGATGTCCGCGGCACGTTGAATTACTTTGGCTGTCAGTCGGCTGTCAATCATCGCCCCACACCCCGCTGAGCACCGCCCACTCTGGAGGATTTGTCAGGTTTTGCTTAGGGGCGGAGTAAAGCTTCAGGAGTGGGTTTAATGGCTCTTTAAGTCAAAAGCAAACATACTGTAGAATCCGTGTATCATTCGTTCATTCGTTTTTCAATATAAAACCAAAAATAAGAAAATGAAAAAACAACAGTTTTCTTCGTTATTTGTCTCCAAAACCAAAATGAAAAAACGGATAATGATTAGTTTTTTTCAGTTTTCGATTTTGTGTTTAAATGAAGAATGGAAAAAAACGGATAACGGCCGTTTCCCGTTTACGTGACTTCCATGACTGTGATGCCAAACTTTTGCACCGGGTACAGACTGAACCAGGACTGATCCAGGTCCAAGACCAGACCAGGACCAGAGCGGAACTGAGACCGAGATCAGTGGTCCGAGTGGTTCCGTGTCATCGTCTCCGCGCTGGTTCCATGCGGGGAAAGTGAGAATGTTCTGTGGACTACAGGTCCGGACGGGCTGCTCCAGTCCTCCACACTCAAGAAACCGTGGCTGGTTCTGAGGTGGTGCAAAGCCTCCGACTGACGCTTTCACACCAACGAAAACGAACCGAACTAAGAGCTTTTGGTTCAAATGGACCAGGTGAGACGGGACCAGACCGGGGACCAGAGCGGAGGCTCAGAGCCCACGGCAGGGCCGGAGCTCGAAGCTGAGGCTTGGACCCTGCGGAGGCTCAGAGTCAAAGCTTGGAGTCCGCCCCAGTCCCGCTCTGGTCTCGGTCTGGTCTCGGACCTGGATCCGTCCTAGTTCAGTCCGTACCCGGTGCAAAAGTTCGGCATCACAGTCATGGAAGTCACATAAACGGGAAACGGCCGTTATCCGTTTTTTCCATTCTTCATTTAAACACAAAATCGAAAACTGAAAAAACGAATCGTTATCCGTTTTTTCATTTTGGTTTTGGAGACAAATAGCGAAGAAAACTGTTGTTTTTTCGTTTTCTTACTTTTGGTTTTATATTGAAAAACAAATGAACAAATGATACATGGATTCTGTAGCTGCCCTGTTGGCCACACTTAAAGTGGCTTCCTTCCCTTCTCATCTTCTCCTCTCCTCTCTTCTGTTCTGACATTTACTTGACATTTGGCCCGTTGTCGGTGATCTGTCATCTTTGGGATGTGGACACACTGTCACAGAAATACATTTGCGACGGCCATTAGCTAATTATCCATCAATGCATTACAATCAAGATTCAGTGGGGTTTTAAGGCTCTGACAGCAGCAGTCCATCTCACTCCCTCAGAAGGTCACTCACTGAAGACCACTCAGGCACCAATGAGGAAATAATGCCAGCTATTTAATCTGGATTCAGTCTTTTTACTTGGATTTTCAGCGCTGAAAGAGACGTGTCATCTTCAACGGCCTGTTTCAGAAAAAGCTGTCAGCTGTCACACTGCTCAGAGGAGCGGTGGTGAAGCCTGAATCATGTTTTGTATTGGTGTTTTGTTTTGTTTTTTGTTTGGCAAAATATAAATTAAAGAAACAAAGCTTACATTTGAGGATAATTCCACACTGTTAAAACTAAAGAGCAGGTATTATGTAAAATGTTTGTTTTTTTAAAGCTTTCTATCATGTTATAATGTTGCTCCCTCATCAAAAACATGCATGAAGAGGTTTGAGGTTTGACACTGAAAGGAATCACCGTATTGGAAACTGTCCAGACACGTTGTTTTTGTTGTCTATCATTTGTTTAAATCAGGGGTGTCAAACATACGGCCCTAATCTGGCCCTCGGCTGATTTTCTACTAAAATATTTTAATTATATTTTCTATTAAAATCTTGTTAATTTTCTGTGGTGTTTATCACAGCAGTGTCTCTGTACGTGGCCCCTCCCACCAGAGCAGCACAAATGAAGACTTGTCTCTTTCCAAACGCTCTTAAAGGACGATCGTTTTGACTGTTGACCGTGACACCCTCATCAGAAAAATGTCCAACATGAGAAAAGTGGAGCCGAGTGCAGGATTTTCCAAGAAAAATTGACTTAGTTAATGTTGTAATGTTGTATTTTTCTTAAAGTTTCAGGTTGTTCATAATATTATAATATTTTGTAAAAGAAAGAGTTCATCAATTAAAAAAGATTTCTGTAATAGATTTGTGTTTCTCTGCACAAATATTTGAACTTATTGTTATTTTGGGGGTTTATATGACATGAGTTTTCTGATCCGGCCCCTTTGGGATCAAAGTCGGTTGGATACGGCCCCCGGACCAAAATGAGTTTGACACCCCTGGTTTAAACTGTTTTCTGCAATAGCATCACATGACCAGTGTCGGGGAGTAACAGATTACTCAGATTAGATTACAGATTAGATTTAGACCTTGTTTAGACCTGGTTTTAGACCTGGTTTGGACCTGGGTTTAGACCTGGTTTAGACCTGGTGTAGTGTCCAGCAATGACTGGAATTACTGGAAAAAAAAATAAAAAGAAAAAGGGATATAGCCCAAAATGTGAAAACAGAAAAATCCCTCTGTGTAATCCATTTATTTCAACAAAGTAACTGTAATCTAATTACCACTCACTTAAACAGTAACTGTAACTGAATACTCATATTAACTCATAATTTGTACTCTGATTACGTAACTCTGGTACATGTAATCTGTTACTCCCCGACACTGAACATTACATACACTCTGCAAAGGTCTCAGTGCAGTTTATCAGGAGGACTGGTCAGGTACGGTCAGCAGATCTGTGTCAGGGCACTTTGAGGAGTGGAAGAGCCAAAAGCGTCTCTCCTCTGTGTCCTGCAGCGTCGCAGCAGTGTCCGGGAGAACCAGGTTATGGGGAAGCTGGACAATGTGGCCTAAAGCAGGAGGTGGACTCAGAAAATTTTCATCGTCAAAAATTCATAGTCAAAAAATACATATTTACAAAAAGTAACTGTGTTAAAAGTTATAAAACTATGAAAAACCCACCTGTACCCGGCTACACTGATGCAAACTCCTCGAGAGGCAAAGCTGAACTCCTTTTATAGCTCCCTTCCTCCAGGTAACGCTTCATTCTGTTGCGCTCGGGACTCGGGGAAACCTGACCTCCCAGGGTATCCCCAGGTTTGACTACCCCAAATTTAAGACTTATTAAAGGTTGTATGGAGGATTTTTTTTGTTTCAAATTGTCAATGATAGATTATAGAGGTGCAGTAGCCTTGTAATTATGATGACCAAAAAAAGAGAATAAAAATTCATCAACTCTGGACGTGGTGGGGCTAAACATTTGCCAATAGATAACGACACTGCCTCGTTATCTGTGAGCTGACAGGCTGTCAATCAAACTCCCTACGTTTCTAGCGTAACTGACTTGCCTGCGCCGCCGGTTACGTGGTTTACGTACGACTGTCACGCAGTCCACAGACGCAAGACGCACAGACACTGTTTACTCCACCAACGCAACAGTTCTTAGCGGCTTTTTTTGACCTATATCTTCCTCGCAGTTCGCACAAAGTTTGTTGCAATGGCGACAAGAATCCAGGAGCAGTTCGCCGCAAAAGAAAGTCCGTTTTTGAGGTCGCTGAAAGAAGAAGACAAGGGGAAAAGCAGCGAAGCCAAACTAAGGTGATTCTTGTAGATTCATTCCAGCGATGGCGCGACTGAAGCAGACGAAGAGTCTAAAGACTGACGCACTGGTCCACAAATTACTCCTGGACAGGAAACTTCTGCTTATTATGAAAACGTACTTTATTTCCAAGAGCTAGACAAACGTTTTTCAAGACACAAATGTGATATCCTATGTCTGAAAACGTAATTTTCACTGCAAAGAAAGAGTCCGCTTGCTGCTGCGTGTTGTAGTAGTAGCTTCATTCACACTGAATCTCCGTGCACCCTTCTCTGCTCCCCTTACTGCTCCTCTCCTCGCTCCCCGTTTTGCTCTTCCTCCTGCTCCTCACTTCTTTTCCGCACACGAAATATCCGCGCACCCCCTCCCCCCGCTCCTCACTTCTCCACCTTGCCTAACCAACACTGTAGTTAGTTGTTTACAAGTCATGTGCAGCGATGAGGACTTGTTTTTCTCGAAACAAACCTGTTTCTGGCGTAAGGAGGAGGGAGGAGGCGTTTTTCTACGTAGGAGCTGTGGGGGAGGGGGGGTGGTTTCACGCATGCGCAACATTTGAAAAAGGACAAACAGTCGCTGGATTTCTCGTTCCTTGGAAAATCCTCTATGCAACCTTTAAAGACCTTTTTTAGACCACTTAAATGAAAATTAGGACCAACATCACACCCGTTACGCAGGCGAAAAACACCAGATCCAATTCTAATAATGACCATCCAACTACTGGTACTATATCTAGAATCTAAGAGCCACTGAGGATCAAACCTACACTTCCCCATGATCCATCCAACGTCTTCCTCCACTCTACTCATCGTTTACTCATTTCCGCCAGTGTCAGAAAGTATTTTTTGCGCATACTCCAAATTAGATGTTTGTTCACGTTGCATGAGTTCACGTTGTTTCCACTGAACATTGCACTGCAGCCCGGTTGAGTTTACAAAAAAAATAGGCTAATGAAATTTAAGACCTTTGTGAAAAAAATAAGACTTGGACAACAATTTAAGACTTTTTCAGGCCTTAATTTAGGAGCAGGAAATATATAGATATAGATTTATATATCATAAGAGTTCAGCAAAATATGTATTGATTAATCCATTTGAATTCAATAGCAACAGGGAGAAAACATTTTGCAGTCTCTGTCTCCATCTAGTGGCTCAAGGCTTAACAGCAACTTTTGTTTATAGAAATCAGAATATTTTCTTAGATGTAAAATGCAGCATTTTTAAACCAATAATATAAAATAAACATTTTGCCGTTTCAAATGTCACTTTTCAAGCTGAAAAGTCCGACCCTCAGACATGTATTCTGAGTGACTGCTGCATGTTTGAGTGATCCTGTGTACCTCTGTGTGCACGTACCAGAGGTAGGACCAAGTTGCAAGGTTTTGACCTCAAGTCCAAGTCAAGTCCCAGGTCAAATACAGGGAAGTCCAAGTCGAGTCTCGAGTCACTGGCCCATAAGTCCAAATATATCCAAATACAGCTTAGATTTTTGTAATTTCTATTATTTTTCAACAAAATTGCAGTAAATTTACTGCATAAATATTGTAAAAAAAAAATCATGGTATATTTATATATGAGTATTTAAATATCTTGACAAGATCTGTGAGTAGTAGTAGTTGTTCCCTCTGTTTCACTGTATTGTACTGTATATTACTGTAGTACATATGAGGATACACATCACAGTACTTCAGTTTCATCCAAAGTAACAACCACAGAAGTGGAAGGGACATTTTCCAGTTTGTTCTGTAAAATTCAGCACCACATGAACCAACTGTAAAGAGAAAAATATTTTCTAAAAACTTTTTTTTTTTAGCATCAAGTCTTCTCAAGTCACAGAGCTCAAGTCCGAGTCATGTCCCAAGTCAATGACCTTCAAGTCCAAGTTGAGTCCCAAATCTTCGTCCATTTTAACAAGTCAAGTCTCAAGTCCAAAAAACTGACTCAAGTCTGACTCGAGTCCAAGTCACGACTTGCAAGTCCCCACCTCTAGTATGTACAAGACCAGGAGTGTCAAACTCAAAATTAAAAACTGGGACTAAGTTGCGGGCCAAACTAAATATTTATTGAAAAATCTCAACATCTGCTTATTTTCTCTTCTTCTCTTCGAGATATGTAATGTTAAACCTTTTCTTATTAAATGTTTAATAATAGTTTTGCTTAAACACTGAATCCAGAACAAACTGAATATAAAATAATAACATTTTAAATAAATAAAGCCGGTGAGCAGCTCTAATACATATTTGATATGATCTCGTGGGCCAAATATAATTATATCACGGGCCAAATTTGGCCCCTGGGTCTGAGTTTGACATGTCTGTATTATAGGTTAAATCCTCCAGCTAAGTCCTGACCAAGACCAGCTCAAGTTCTGGGGCTGGGTCCATGAGCGCTGCAGTGCTCCCTGCTCCTGTGGAGAGGCCCCAAAGAAACTGAAGGATGGGCAAAAATACAGGACACATTTTCCTTCAGAGAGAATAAAGTGTATCTCAGCTTTACCTCCTCCCCCGCCCACAGCTCTGTACTCACTTGGACCTCTTTGAAAAGTTTAGACTAATACGGATCATACATGTCGTGAAGCAATTTTTCAAAATTTAAAACATGAAGGAAAATCTGCTTCTTGCTGCAGTGAAGAGCCATTCTTCAGACATGAGGTCAGCAGCTGAAAGTGCAGTTTTAAAAAGTTAGTTAATGGACGAGATTCTTTTCAGACCATCAATATGAACAAAACGTAAAAGTAGTAGTTTCTGAATTTCTATCATCTAGAAGAGAAGTTATTTTACAGCTGGGTTTCAGATGACGTCACAACTTAGTATAGGCCTGTTGGAGTCCATTTAAATTTATTTAAGACATTATTAATTTGATGAATTTTATATAATATTAAATTGCATTTTTTTACTATAGAATTTTTATTGTAGGTCATCCTGATCTCCTCTCCCCTCCTCTTGCAATCAGGTTCATCTTGTCACGTGTAGCAGCAGGACGGGGTAAGGCAGTGCCAGCAGAGAGAGGAGAAGATACTATTTTGTTTTATTTTTTACATGAGTTACAAACCTCAAACAAAAAGACCACAACGAGGCCAATCATTCTGAAAAATACGTACATCGTCGTGAATTTTTATGATGGCTCGCAGAGATCTTCGCTTATTTTACACCATTTTCCAATCAACCTGAATATCCCGTTATCGCCGCTCACCGAAATCAACTCCGCAACAAGGACTCGAAGGCACCAGTCTACGACATTTCACATTTTATTAGAAAAGACAGCAACAGTTCTCTTGACTATAATCACACATTGAAAATTAACACCCCGTCTGCAGTTTACAATGAGACCCAAATATCAGCTCGTCATCAGGACCCGACCGCGCCAACCTGAACCTCCACTGTGTCCTAGGAATCCTTATAATGCAACTATTATACAGTTTGTACATCATATGCTTTCATTTCTGAGCAGAACATAGACAGAAGATTAAATAGGTCATCGTGAAGGAACAGCTAGAGCGGTGAAAATATCAGGAACTCGAGACTCCTGACGTTTGTAGTTAGACGTTGAAGTTATTGCAGGCGCTTTTGGACTTGCTTCGAAACGTATTTTTCTTACACCAAACAAAAACTCTGTCCTTGAAATCAGAAATAAATTACAAAAAGGCCAATAACTTTGCTTAAAACCAGAACATATGAATCAGTCTTATTATGCAATTCCAATCCCGACGAGTTTCCCGTAGCCCCCAACCCTTAAATTAACCTTTTTTTAATTTTTTAATCATTTGAAGTTTTACATCCAGCGAGTTGTTTTTGGGCACTTCTTCGTGGAGTCAGGTTGGGGTGGGCGACAATTTTTTTCCATTCGTGAACCCTTGGCTTTATAGTATCTTCTACAAGAAATAAAAGCTTAAAGTTTCTTCAGACTTCATTGTGATTGGACAAACTCACCCGTCAATCACTCATAACCAATGTGAGTGGACGTGGAAAGTTTGAGAGCGTAGAACTATGACGAACAAAAAAGCACCGACTCCCGAGAAGTGTTTTTAAGATTAGAACTGCGTTGTGCATTAGATCGCCCACCCCGGTACGTAAAAGCTGAACGAGCCGTTGTAGAAAACACTAAACAAATATAAATGTACATGATGAGACGGTGTGACCCCTCGGCAGAATGTAGAAATTTAAATTAGAGCCTATGACGGACGCGGGAGCACACGTGGGATTTGTTCAGTCTCTTATGTATTATATTATGATGATTCTTGCTCCTCGCGCCAAACCCCAGCCGGCCCGCAGTCCCGTTGTCTTGGAAACAGCCAGACAAAGTTCAAAAGGTTACTGCTGGCCTTCCTTCTTCTCTCCTTCCGTCGAGCCGGAGCTGGAGGAGCCGCTGCTGCTGTCGCGCTCTGCCGCCATCTGCGGGGACACAAACGTACAAAGGTCAGGGTCAGGGGTCAGCACAGTGCCAAAAAACTTGAGTAGAAGTGTGCAAAAATATGGAAACATCAATATATCGTATTGTTTAATGTGATACAGTATCGGTATCGTGGGCTGCTGTATCGATATATATCGCCAAGAGCATTTTTTTGGTATATTTTACTAAATTATTTTGTTACAGTGCTACAGTTTTGTTACTTGTTCAGAGGAAGGAAACTCATTTATGCAGCAGATTGGACATTTTCACTGTTTTGATGATTAAAATGTTTGTGAACTTTGCCCAAGAAGTGGTTTAACAAAAACTTAGTCTTTATTTTTTATTGAACCATATCGAAGAGATTTGAAATACATCGAATCATATCATGGCCTATGTATCCAGATATGTATCGTATCGACAATTGATCCTTAGTCCAGGCGTCCATGATCCATTGACAGATGGTGGCGTAATTCGCCCAGCGTTGCCTCCCTGTCTTGCTGAATGTGTACTATGAATGTGAATGGATCATTTAAGTTTGGATTTTTATTTCCTACGAGGACGACTCAAATATACACTGAGTAATAATGTGTAATGCAGCTGTGCGTACATTTGTTTACGTTTTACAGAAACGAAACTTAAAACCACATGTGCTGCTGATGCAGAGTCTGTTCTGTGCTTCTATCACATTGGAGATGGTTCATGTGAAACTCATGTGATTATACTGCATTTTTTGGAATATAAGTCACACTTTTTTCCATGGTTTGGGTGATCCTGCGACTTATATGAACATTTTTTTTGACTGACAGCAGCGAGAGAGGGCGCTCTATAGACATGTGTATCAGTTTTCTGCACCTGTCTCCTGCAAGTAGTGAAATATTCAACTGAAAACGGTAATCGAGCAACACAAAAAGTTTGGAGTGAGCGAGAAACTTGTGAGGGACTGGACCTGGAAAAGGACTGGAGTCACTGGATGGATGGACAAAGTCTGGACTTCAGTGACGAGCAAAGTTGCGTTATGTTGTTTAAGCTATAATTATCTGAAGAACTGTTCATATGTGACATTAACATACCAGACGCCTGTTCAGTCTGTTGTTCTTTATTGTATTGTTATTACTATAACTTGACTTTCAACATGAAATGTTGGTTCCTGGACCTTGAGTTTATAAAATAAATTTCCCCCAAAAAGCGTGACTTATAGTCCAGTGCGACTTATAGTGCGAAAAATACGGTAAGTCCAGATATATGAATGGACATATACTCTGACATATACTCCACGAGGCTCCTGACTACAGTAGCTCCGACAATCCATCAAGTGGTGCGACTTCATAGTTTACCAAAGTCGTACTAAAACATTCTGACAGATTTTTGAGCACCTTGTACCACATAAAATCGGTTCGAGGTCAGTAAACACAACCACAATTAATACATAGGATGCAATTTTGAGAAAATTAAAGGATTTTAAGTCCGAAAAATACAGTAAATATTTTTCTACGTGATACGGCAAGTGCGTCAAGTAACTTCTAGTAGAGGTTTTGTAACAATACAATTTCAATATTTATTTCACGATATATTTTTTGTGATATTGTGGAGATGCCATCACAGGGTGTCAAGATTTTAAAAATCAAAAACTGGGACATCTTCGGTTTGTGGTGGTTGGTAATAATTGTGAAACAAGTGCATAATTAAGGAAACTAACAGTCAGTATAGTCACATTTTCTTTGTGTTTTGGTCGTTTTTAAGCAGCTTTTCTGTATTTTACCTAAACAAATGACAATGTATGCCCCCTTTACTGGTGGCAGGGATCAGATTGGTCAAAAATAGGGACACTTGGGACATTTCTTGCATAAAATTGGGACAAATCACTGGTTTTGTATAAATCTACTGGGACAGGAGACACAAGAGTCAAAACTGGGACTGTCCCGGGTAAACAGGGACGTCTGGACACTCTATGCTAACAGAATTTTCCTTGTAAAACACCTCGACACGCCTTTGGGGCTGTATTACTGTCAACACCCAAAGAATTAAGTCATAGAACTCTTCCAAGTTTTTTTTGCATTGAAATGGAACAAAATATCAGGATCTTTGTCGTTTCCTCCATTGCTGTTGCTGCAGTAAAACTATTAATTTAAGCAAAGAAGGTTATAATTCCATATATTGTGCGATATTATTGTGAGAACTTCAACGATACAACATCACGACATTTTGGTTATCGTCACATCCCTAGTAATCAAGCTGTTTTCTTGTGTTCAGACCTTCTTGTAGGCCATCTCGAAGAGTTTGAGCGAGGCCTGCTGCAGGTTGGACGCCGCCTGCTTGATGTTCTCGCCGGTCTCAGAGTCTTTGTTGGTCAGAAGGTCTCGTACTTTGGTGATCTCCTCCTTGAGCTTGGCGCACTGCGGAGCACACCAGAACACACGTTAGACCTGAACTAAAACGATAAAGTCAAAGTAAATGTTCAGACGTGTACCTCGTCTGCGGGGAGCTGGTCTTTGAACTCCTCCATCTTGGATTCTGTGTCGTGGATGATGCCCTCGGCCGTGTTCACAGCCTCCACTCGGTCCTGCACACATCACGGCTCACGTTAGTCGTACTACACACCAGTTTTCTAGATTAATTTATCTGTACATGAGGATTTTTTTCAAGTTAAGAGAAGCAGAGAGCAGAAAAACAACCAAAATCTCATCGACAAAGACTTGATAGTTTGGGTAAAATGAACTGGACTTGACATGTTTGGGTCAGTCACCTTCCTCCTGCGGTCCTCCTCGGCATACTTCTCGGCGTTCTTGATCATGTTCTCAATGTCGTCTTTGCTCAGACCTCCAGACGACTGGATCACAACTGCACACAAACATCTCCCGTTAGACAGAAGCTCAAGAGCGGGATCGTCCCGTCTCAACAAAACGCGTCAGAACGGTGAAGGGCAATCCGTGTATCATCCGTTCATTCGTTTTTCAAAATAAAACCAAAAATAAGAAAACAAAAAAACTGCTATTTTCTTCATTATTTGTCTCCAAAACCAAAATGGAAAAAAAAAAAAAAACAGATAACGATTTGTTTTTTCAGTTTTGTGTTTAAATGAATAATGGCAAAAAAAAAGGATAACTAAACCAGGACTAAACCAGGACTAAACCAGGACTAAACCAGGACTAAACCAGGACTAAACCAGGACTAAACCAGGACTAAACCAGGACTAAACCAGGACTTGGTGTCTGGACGGGTCCGGAGGCGCACCCGAGTAGACTGTCTGGTGATCAGGACTGACACTGGGACTGGACCGGGACCAGGACTGAGACCAGTTTAGTCCTGGTTCAGTCCTGTTTCAGCCCATTATCCATTTTTTCCATTATTCACTTAAACACAAAATCGAAAACTGGAATAAAAAAAAAAAAAAAAAAATAAAATTAAAAAAATCGCTATGTTTTGTTTTGTTTTTTTTTTCATTTTCATTTTGGAGACAAATAATGAAGGAAATAGTTGTTTTTTCGTTTTCTTATTTTTGGTTTTATTTTGAAAAGTGAATGAATGAATCATATACGGATTAAGAGCTGCTCTCAAGTTTCACGTCCATTATTTAAAGGTGCACTATGCAACTTTTCTGATGAAGGGTCCATCACCTGTTTGTTTCTATGCTGATTTGATAAGAATATTCTCGATAAAGCAAAGTATGGCATTAAACTTACACTACCAGGGAAAGTTACAAGTCAGATGATGTTTTTTCACAGCAATAGGTGCTCTGATTATAAAACGCACCGTCATTGAATGGTCTATTTTCTAACTTTGTTCACAGATAAGCAGCACCGGATTATAAGGGGCATTAAACGAAACACTCGGACCTCAGTTGATACTGATCCTTAGCCTAGTCGTCCACGATCTGTTGGCAGATCGTAAGTCGCTCGGCGCTGTCTCTCTGTCTTGGTGAATGTGTGTTCTCCTTCTCTCATCCACTGCTCCCACGCAGCTCGCACTTTCACGTTATAACAGCCTTGAGTTTAAAGTGGGCGTTGTGAGCGTGTCTCTTGACAGGTGCATTTTGATATTAAAAGGAATCACAGTGTGTATTACTCCACGATGCTCCTGACTACGGGAGCCGTAATGCTGCAAGTGGTGCGGCTTGTAGTTTACTAAAGTCGTACTAAGACACCCCAATAAATTCATCTATAAAGTGCTTTGGATTATAAGGCGCGCAGTCATTTTCTGATGAAATTAGAGGCTTAAGTGCGCCCTATAGAGCAGAAAATATGGTACTAACATTTAAAATGTGATTTTGATACTAAGGAATAGCCTCAATTCTCATTTTAACCACAATGATAAGACAGTTTTTTGTTTTTTTTTGTTTAATTACCATGTGGTTTTAGAGTAGTTCTTATAAAGTTCAAGATTATTCTAAAACTGTTTGAGAAATGTCAAACGGTGTCCTGTTTGGGTTTAGTGATTATGAAAGAAAAAAAACAGTACTTTTCCTCATCCTATAGATGATTTTACATCAACCTGCCGAGGGACTGAAGATGGAAATTAGCCACGTTGGCTATAATCTTTGCATATTTACATTTTTAATGTTCATTAATATGTACTGTCCCTTTACAAATAAATAAAATAAGAAATAAGAAATAAGTTTCAAAACTACACTCTCATTTGTCCAGTCTCTATCAAAATACACTCGGATTGTCAAATGTTGAAAAAATTAAATGCAAAAAAGCCAGACTGTAGATTATTGAATGCAGATAAGTTTCATAGTAGACCTTTAAACTCCTGAAGCAGATGATTCTCTTTACAGTTTGGTGTCAGTATTTGGACTCACTCTGCTGCTCGCGGCCCGTGCCCTTGTCTTTGGCGGACACGTGCACGATGCCGTTGGCGTCGATGTCGAAGGTGACCTCGATCTGGGGCACTCCTCTGGGAGCAGGGGGGATGCCCACCAGAGTGAACTGCCCCAGGACCTTGTTGTCTGCGGCCATCTCCCTCTCGCCCTGGCACACCTTAATCTCCACCTGCGTCTGGCCGTCCGCTGCCGTCGAGAACACCTAACGCACGAAACGAGAGGATTTTACAGACTTAGTCCATGTGCAAAATGAGCATCACTCACTCCTGCCCTGTACCCCGATTTTTTTCCCCTTGTGTTTAAGCAAAATTTGTCTTGCTCCAGTGCAAACTCTTGAGGTTAAAGTAAGTTCATCATATTTCATATCATTGTTGCACTGTCTTCCTATGACCTCTTGTATAAAAGCTGTGATTTTTATATTTTATTACATATCTTTCCATTTTATTTTTACTTGTACATATACATTTATATTAGTATGTCTCATTTGACACTCGTCTCTCTTGCCATCTTCTTTTGCTACTTATTTAGAATATATTTTAACCATTTATATTTTGGCTCTTAGTTGCTCACACATCACAATAATATAATAACAGTGTCCAATCAATTTCCCTTGTGGACCAATAAAGTCTAAATCGATGTCCACTGTGTATTGTCTAAATATAATTATAAAACAATGTACTGCCCGATAATTAAGGGTGTGCAAAAATAACTAAATATATCGTATCATTTAATGTGATGATACAGTATTGATATATCGAGTATTTTTTGGTATATTTTACTAAATAATTTTGTTACAGCGCTACTGTTTGTTACTTGTTTAGAGGAAGGAAACTCGTTTATTTTCACAGTTTTGATGATTAAAATGTTTGTGTTTCATATGAACTTTGCACAAGAAGTGATTTAACGAAGACTTTTGGGTCTGTGTACCATCCGCTCTTTTGAATTTCAATTAAGAACGAAAAACAATAAAATGGGAAAACAGTTTGTTATCTCATTATTTCCTTTTAGTGTCAAATAAATAAAATAAAAAATCTGATTTCGACCTTCATTTCCAAAATTTAGTTTATTTCAAATAACACCAATCAAAAAACAGTCTCAGTGCCTATTTCAGTTGATATTTTATTCTCTCTGGTTTATTTGTCCTGGAAGTTCTGCTGCTCAGCGCACCAAGGGTGAATTCAATGTCAAACATGGATCTATAATAAAAAGTATTTTTATTATAGTTCTGTGGTGTCAACTGAACAAAGGAGAGTTTATCACTGCTTCCTGTTTCTCATCATGGAATTCAACAATGACTTTCTAAGATGTGAAAGTAAACGCTATAAAAGACAACGACATGTTTGTCCACAAAACTGCAACGATTTTTCAGGCAAGTCCGTCTAGCAGCAGAACTTCTGGGACATATAAACCAAACTGAAATGGGCCCTGAGACCGTTTTTTAATATAAACTTTAAATTAAATATTGGAAAAAGAGATCGAAATCTGTTTTTTGTTTGACACTAAAACGGAATAATGAAAATATGTGGTACCTGGCTCTTCTTGGTGGGGATGGTGGTGTTGCGGTTGATGAGCTTGGTGAAGACCCCTCCCAGAGTCTCGATGCCCAGGGACAGAGGGGTGACGTCCAGCAGCAGCACGTCCGTCACGTCCCCGGCCAGCACACCGCCCTGGATGGCCGCCCCGATGGCCACCGCCTCGTCGGGGTTCACAGACTTACTGGGGGCTCGGCCGAACAGGTCCTGGACCGTCTGCTGGACCTGAGGGGGACCGGGGAGAAGGGGTTACACGTGAGCAGAAGGTTCAGTCACTACATATGATCGTGAACAGAGATGGTCCCATATTGGAATTCTGTATATGGGAATCCTTTCTGAGTCCTTGGTACCTTTTGATTTTTACGAGTAACTTGGAAAACAACCCACAAGTTAGAGTCCAGTTTTGACTTAAAGAGCCATTAAACACCCTCCTGAAGCTTTACTCCGTCCCTAAAGAAAATCTGAAAAATCCTCCAGAGTGGGCGGTGCCGGCGGGTTGGGGGCTCTGGAGCGATGATTGACGGCCAACCGGCAGCCACAACAATACAACACGGCATGGACCGCTCTGGACTTTGAAACAGAGCGGGCATTTGTGCTCGGATCACGCCGTTTCCCTTTTCTCCAGACACGGTGGGACATTACGGTGACCAGCGGTGCTAGGTCGGGTCGGGTCTGAGGGGGGCTCCTCACGTATCGCCCGTAAACGCCAGTGGCTGCTCTCGTCACATAATAACCTGCGTCTGACTCACTGGCGGCCGTTAGTCCAACCCAAAAATTCAAATGTACTGGCCGCAGTTGGTCCTAAAGTCCTAAAGAGGCCGCTACAGACGCTGCTTTGGACCCAAAAAGTCAGATATTTAACAAATATGCACTAAAACGCCAAAATAAGGCCAGGGATAGGTATACATTTCTATTTTAGCCAACCCATTTAAACAGATAATCAGTAGAAAAAAAGTGATTCTGGTGTTTAGTGGCCCTTTAAGATTCAAAGGAGCAATTACTTCACTTGGAAATCAGATTTGGACTCGGGGACTTGAATAGCTGCTTTCAATAAATGAAAGCTGGAACAATAGATTTGAGATCAGTTATTTATCATGGGTACTTTTTCTTTGCAATAGTGACAAGATTTTACCCATTTTTAATCCAACGCGGTGAGATTTGAGCTGTAGAGCATGGAATAACAAAGTAAACATTACAGCTACGTTCAGACTGCAGGGCTTAATGCTCAGTGCTTAATTCTTGTGAAATCTGATCTTTTTTCGAAGTCGTTATCGTGATCTCCAGAGTGAACTTCAAACTCCCCACAGCGGGCCTGCTCAGTGTTTACGGAAGTCACTTAAACATGAACGCAGCTTTGAGCGCCTGGCAATTTTAAACATCTACACCTTATTTGTGGCTTTCTTTCAGTTTCCGCCTACTTCAGCGCAGAACGGTGACATTTGTGTGGGTGGGATGAATGTGACCTGGCCGTTCAGACTGAAGTCGCATGTCAAAAGATCAGATATGTATCAGTTTTAGGACATATCCAAGTGGCCTGAGTTGCATTTGAAAAATCTGATCTGTGTCATTCAGACTGTCATTAAAAGATCAGATACAGGAGCACAGGGGAGATAAAACTGATTTGGGTCACTTCAGGCTGCAGTCTGAACGCAGAAGTATAATAAATACTATGGCTCATCATCAGTTCATTGTGCCAATTATCTGTTGCACTTCAGGCTTTTTAATGTTACTGTAAAATTTGGTTTAACATATTTGTTAAAGTCAGTAAGTTTAGGGGCTATGGCTTTCAGCTTTTGGCGTGGGGCCTATGATTGGGACGGGAAATCCAGGTGTTCGTCTTGTTCTGTTTTGTTCTATTTGTGTGTGTCTTGTCTGTCACACTTGTCTGTGTCTTTTGTCAGAGTTGGCCCCGTTTTGTTTTTATTTTTAAATTACTGTTATATTTTGTATATTTTTTTTGTCAGTGTGGTTTAATCTTTGGTTGTAATTTTTGTTGAATATTATTATTGTTTTTTATGTGTGTTTAGCGTTTAATTTGTTGTGTTGATGTCTGTCTGGTTGACTAAGATTATTACCGTATTTTTCGGACTATACGTCTCACTTTTTTTCATGGTTTGGGTGTTTCCTGTGATTTGTACTCTGGTGCGACTAATATATTAATATTTTCAGACTGACAGCCGCAAGAGTCTCTAGTCTTGTGTGTCAGTATCTGCTGCTACTATTACTCCTGTACCACTGTCCCTTGGCTCTACTGCGCATGTCTCCTGTATAAAAAGTCGCTGTGCTGCTGCAAAAAGCCGAAAACGGTAATCGAGCAGCAGAAAGAAAGTTTGGAGTGAGCGAGAAACTTGTGAGGGACTGGTGGGGATGGAGAACACAGCTTCACGTAGTCACTGGATGAATCAACAAAGCCTGAACTTAAATGGCAAACGAAACCATCCTGTCGGGTTTCAGAAAGGTCAGAATAATTCTAACTGGAACTGATGCTGAGTCTGATGACAGCTACACAGAAGAAGCGGCGCTCTGTTTACCTCATGGATCTATGGTTTGTCTCCGGAGGTCGCGCAGAAGTGACACCGAGGACGAAGAATTCAACGGATTTAGTGATTTGGAGTGAGATCGTGAGTTTAGTAAACTTATGTTCTGTTGTTTATGCTATAATTATCTGAATAACTGTTAATATTTTACGTTAACATATTAACGCATATTCAGTCTGTTGTTCTCTGTTCTATTGTTTTTACTGTAACTTGCCTTTCAAGATGAAATGTCTGTTCCTGGTCTCTGATTTTATAAAATACATTTCCCCAAAAAGTGCGATTTATGTTTTTTTTTCTGCTTCGTTGCACATTTTTTGGCTGGTACGACTTGTACTCCGGAGCGACTTACAGTCCGAAAAATACAGTATATCAGAGATTCAATATTATCGTTTAAGGCAATATTTTTCTGTAGCGATAAATTGTGCTTCAACAGACCACGACACTGCTGCATTCACCTTGGGCATCCTGGACATGCCTCCGACCAGCAGCACCTCTCCGATGTCTCCCTTGGACACCTCGGCGTCCTGCATGGCCTTCTGACACGGGGCCACGGTGCGCCGGATCAGGTCGGCCACGATGCTCTCGAACTGGGCGCGGGTCAGCTTCATGTTCAGGTGCTTGGGCCCCGACGCGTCCATGGTCAGGTACGGCAGGTTGATGTCGGTCTGAAAACAGGAGAACTTGTCACGACTGTACTGCAAAAGGGTTTGTACGAGCACCAGACATGTGCGGAAATGAAGTGTGTAAACATGCGATAGTCAAAATGAATGATAGTAGTAGGGTTGGGCGTAGGGATGTAACAATAACCGAAATATTGTGATATCGCATCGTCAAAGTTCTCACAGTAATATTGTGGAGTTATGATGCAACAATAGCTAAAAAGAGACTACATAGACCATGATCTTTCCATTTCAGTGTAGACTACAAGAAGAAATAACAGGTCGAAGCACCTTGTTTTTTGGATTAAGTCTTGTCAAGACATTTTAAGTGGAAAAAGTAGCATATTAACAGTTTTGTTAGTCTTCACAAAAATACTGCAATAAATATCGTGCCATGAGATGTATATCATGAAAATATTGCGTAAATATCCTGAGAGATTTGGATATTGTTACATTCCTAATCGTGAGCCTCCCCACAATATCACAATCGTATCGTGAGACTTGAATATCGTTACACCCTTACACCAAATTGTTACTGCGAAGCCGCATCACTATATGGTCTATGTGTATGACCTGCAGACATATAATCTCTGAAAAGAGAAACGCGAAGAACACACTCACTCATCAGCACACCCTCTGTCACAGAGAGAACACTCATATTCCACCGAGTCGTGTCCTTTAGTCCGACAGAAGCTGAACCGCATCAGCGCACAAGGAAAGAGCTGTTCTTTATCAGCGCTTTATAGTTTATGCAAATTAGCCATGTGGTTTTAAGTTTCGTTTCTGTAAAACTTAAACGAATGTCATAATCCACATTCACCAAGACAAGGAGAAGAGTTACGCCACGATCTGCCAATGGATCGTGGACGCCTGGGCTGAAGGATCAGTGTCAAGTGTAATAATCAAAACACTAATAATAAAAAGAACAATAAATAGCAAATGCAGTACGCTCAGTTGATTTATTTACCCGTCTCCCTTGTCATTCGGCCTGAAGCCAAAATGCTTCCAAATTGCATTTTTTTGTCAACTTATGAATAGTTTTGTATCTTGTTTTTGTTTCTGACTAGGGCCCGGGAGAGATCGCTAAATTACTGACTCATGCAGGAATGTTTTTAATGAGGGAGCATTATGCAAAACCAACTTCAAGGAGATTTCCTCCATGTTATAATAACTTCTTTAACAAGAAAGACTAATGCAGGCCTGCAGAAGAAGCCACAAATAAATGAACAGTCCATTTGTGTTGTAGTTGTTGAAGGAGGTTTGCACAGAGCGGTGTAGTGTGGTCTCACCTGGAGGGAGGAGGACAGCTCACACTTGGCCTTCTCTGCAGCCTCTCGGACCCTCTGCAGAGCCATGTTGTCCTTCAGCAGGTCCACCCCAGTCTGCACAACAGCGTGTCATGTTAATATTTGTAAAGCTCATAGTAATATTACATGATTTAAATATAGTTACTGCTAGGGATGGGCATGATTAGTCCACTAAACGATACTTGATCATTAAGAATTTCGTTGATTACGTTCAGTTTTAATAGACAAACCAAATACAGGTTGCTGTGCATAGCGAAAGGAGAAAAGGCTGCGTCTGACAGCGGCCTCACAGTCCCAGCAGTAAACCGGTCTCGCCATTGTGCATGTATACACAGTCTCCCCGTTACTGCCACATCAAGAGCTCCACTAAACCTGCACACCTACGATCTCTGAAAACATGAACCATCTCCAACACACAGAACCACCTCACGATCAGCACCGTCAGCATCCCTCTGTTGTGTCCTTTAGTCCGACAAAAGCTGAAACGCAGCAGCGCACAAGGAAAGAGCTGCTTTTGGGTTTTTTTGCTTATAGCTTATGCAAATGAGCCATGTGGTTTTAAGTTTTGTTTCGGTAAAATGTAAACAAATGTGTCAAAGATGCATTAACTCTTTCCCCCTTGGACGCCAACTAGGATAAACCCAGACATATATTATTAGGGCTACACCCATAGAGCATAACTGTATAAAAGAAAACTGACTTTACATTTACAGGTTTATAACAGCTCACTGAAAATGAGAGTTTACCTGGTCAGGTGCAACAACAAAAAAAACACATTCAGCATCTGATATATGCATGTTCTGAGTATTATATTCATAAAAAATGTAAAAAAAAACTATATATACTTGTCAAAGTATTTAAACAGATTTCATATCACCAGATACAGTATAGCCAAGTGTACACCTGTTTGTACCTGTTGTTCACCTGTGTGCACCTAAATAGTTTTTTTCCTTTTAACTTATTCAACTAATTTAGCTTATTACAATATAATAATAAAACTTTCCCGTCAGTGGGTGTTCAGTATTTGTCATCTTGGTTACTTCCTCACGCTCTGCATAAGTGTTTGTTTCTGTAGTAATTCTGTCATACATCTCATCTTGGGGGAAAAAAAAAAGACTGAAATATTTCAAAGGACTCGTCTGAGCAACATCCAGATTTCGGGGCAATTTTTGTCCATAATCGAGTATAAAGTCCCCAATAATTTGTTCGGATATCGCAGGAGTCCACACAGATGCATCACTGGCATTCTCATCTTATTTCACTCTCTGACATTTCGTCGCTATTGTTGTTTTCCACTTTATAATCAACTTCATCATCATTTTGAAATCTATAAAAGTCACTTTCTCTAAACTTATCCATAAAATACATCCACTCCTCATTATTTCTAAAACTGTGTGCCGCAGCGCCGCGATCTTTCAATTGAACGTGTTTGGTGTTGTGTTTTTTCCAGAAGCTACAAATCGTCACTACTTCAATTAACTTTGAAAAAAAGAAATCAGCGAAAACCTATCCTTGAATCCTATTGGTCAGTCTAGTGTGGGTTGTAGTGGCCCCACCTATCACAGCCTCTGTTTACATGTGAAAAACCGAGCCGTTTCTAATGGTCGTCAAATCACGTCTTAATGAAACAGCGGAGGTGACAAAACACGTCATTAAGAAAACAAAGGGGGTCGTCAAATGTCGTCTTCATGGGGGAAAGAGTTAAACACATTATAATCTCAAACGGGCTGATGTGGCTCTGTAGTGTTTATGGTTTATATGTTGTGAAGCTGAGTTTATTTATGCAGATTTGTAATAGTAATAATGATGATAATTTTAACATAAAAACGTTGACGATTAATCGAAAATCAATCATCAATTCTCCCGACGATCGATTAAAAAAATGCCCACCCCTAGTTACTACAGAGAAAAGTACATTTTGTTTAATTCTGACAATATTGTAATACTTTTAATAGATTGAAAAGATCAGATTTCTCCCAGCAGAGGTGTGTATTCTTCGGTTACATTTCTCAGTTACACTTGAGTAACTTTTTAAAGAAAGTGCACTTTTCAGACTGCACTTTTACTCCTACCCAAGTAATTTTTATTTATTGAAGTAACAGCACTTTTATCTGAGTTAAGGATTTGGTAAGTCTACAAGTGACAACCACTCCTTCAGATTTACTTTGTCTCATTTCTGTCTATCCTTTGAAAACACCAGGTTTTGTGCTTTATTTATGTTTTGTCCTTGTAATTATATTAAATTATAAACTCAGATGGCACGCTTCAACAGTTACTAGTAGTTTACCCAAACACATTTTTATTCTTAACCATTTCTTTGTGGTTATTTTTTTAAAGTAATATTACTTTTAGTACTATTTTTGGCTACTCTACCAACCTCTGCTCACATCTCTACACTGCAGTCAGCGTTCAAACCTCCAGCTAAACCTCTGGATAGTGTACCTCTCTCTTAAACTCCTTGACGATGTGGCGGAGCAGGTGCTGGTCGAAGTCCTCTCCTCCCAGGAACGTGTCTCCGTTTGTGGACTTGACCTCGAACACGCCCTTCTGGATCTCCAGGACGGAAATATCAAACGTGCCCCCGCCCAGATCGTACACAGCGATGCTACAAGAGAGAGACGCTTTCAGTTTCACAGCGAGTAAGGGTTAATTACAATATTGTTGAGTATATGAAAGCTCAGTATTTGTAGTGTGTATATTTTTGGGCATTTTTATGTAATAATGTAAGATTTGAGTTGTAGCGGGTTGAATGAATAACTTTCTATGGCTAATTATTGGTTAATTCTGACACTTATTTGTTTAAAGACACTGTGTATTAGTGTTGCTCCGATCCAGATATCGATACCTTAGTGTACTCGCCCATACCGATACCATTTCAATACCACATAGTGTGAAGAAATAGACTAAGGCTACTCAATTTTGTTCAGAGCAATATATAAATATATTAAAAGGCCAAAATCTAGGAGAATAAATTCAATTTTGAGAACATACAATGATCTTGGCCATAAGTACTGCTGATTTAAGCACTTATACTTTTCTAATTTGTTACTTTCTACCTCAGTAATGGATAAAACCAACAGTGAGGCCTGTAAAAAGACGCTCATCCTCAGAGCACATGGATAATTCTGCAGAGTAAACAAAGTCAGACTTAACGCTGTTGTCGGGCTGCACTCTCCGCAGCGCAGTTTTTCTACTAAGCTGAGCGTCCACACTGGAGCTAAATGAAGGGATCAAAATGTCTTTTCTGTCATTATCAGCTGGTTTTAAGTGTCTGCAGAGGCTGCATACTCTATTTAACCTGCTCTGGGAGTTAGTGGTAGTATTAACCATCAAGGTAAACAGCGGGCAGGCTCGCACCTGCCAGTCCTCACTGAAAAATACAGAGTGGTCGGTGATATGGCCTGAGTAGTGCAGTATCTGAGCTTTTGCTGTTACTAGGGCTGTCGCGATAACCGCAAAAATGAATCACTGCAGTACTAAGAGGCCCAACGCGATCACCGCATGTGTAAACCCTAAACCCGTAAACCCTGACCCAGAAGTAAACCCTGTAAACCCTAAACCCAGGTAAACCCACTTTTAAACCCAGGTAAACCCTAAACCCAGGAAACAGAAGTAAACCCAGTAAACCCAGGACAGAAGTAAACCCAGAAGTAAACCCAGAAGTAAACCCCTAAACCCAGGACTAAACCCAGGAACTTAAACCCAGAAGTAAACCCAGAAGTAAACCCAGGACAGAAGTAAACCCAGAAGTAAACCCAGGACTAAACCCAGAAGTAAACCCAGGTAAACCCAGAAGTAAACCCAGGTAAACCCAGAAGTAAACCCAGGACTAAACCCAGGACTAAACCCAGGACTAAACCCAGAAGTAAACCCAGGACTAAACCCAGAAGTAAACCCAGGACTAAACCCAGAAAAAACTAAACCCAAACTAAACCCAGAACTAAACCCAAACTAAACCCACCAACCCAGGACTACACTAAACCCAGGCCACTAAACCCAGGACTAAACCCAGAACTAAACACCAGGAGAACCGTGAGAATTACCCAACATAATAAATAGATATCTGTTTATCGCTGTATTTCCCTGCGGCGATATATCGTGCTTTAAAAAAAATGTGTTATCATGAGCGGTCTCGCCCTACGCGGTCGCCCTACGCGCCTCGCCCTACGCGGTCTCGCCCTACGCGGTCTCGCCCTACGCGGTCTCGCCCTACGCGGTCTCGCCCGGAGCGCTCACATTTTGTCCTGGGTCTTGTCGAGTCCGTAGGCCAGAGCGGCGGCAGTGGGCTCGTTGATCACGCGGAGGACGTTCAGTCCGGCGATCTGACCCGCGTCTTTGGTCGCCTGAAACAAAAACACGTGGAGGAGGAACATTAACGGCCGTGCATAGCTGCTTTTGTAAATCAAGAGCGGCTTTAATTTGAACACTTTAAAGCTGCAACTGTGTGTAACTTTTCTGTCATTATGCTTTTCTCCATGCATGTGTTATTGCCTTGTCTGGAATGTTTCACAGTATGGGATTAAACTTTTCTATCTTCATGGAGATCAAACCAGAGGAGGTTACAGGTCAGCTCTGTGGAGAGGCGACCCCGCTCACAGTCAGAACGCCTGTTTTTCTAGGTATTTTGAGCTATAAAACCACCTGTGGTTGAATAAATGTACAGTAGAGCCGTTTGAAGTCATACTGTGGAATAATTCCAGGCAGAGCAATGAGGTGATGGACGGAGAGAATTCGAGACTCTGGGTTGATCTTTGAGGGCTCACTACAGTCTCGTGTATTAATGGGAAACACTGTACAACGTCACATTAAAATACCTGTCTCTGGGAGTCGTTGAAGTAGGCGGGCACAGTGATGACCGCGTTCTTCACACTAGTGCCGAGGTAACTCTCTGTTTGACAAAAACACACACACATTACAACTCCAAACCTGACCCGCACAAAATGAGACCATCTCTACAGTAAATGCACATGAGCTTAGCCGTACCTGCCGTCTCCTTCATCTTCATGAGCACAAAGGCCCCGGCCTGACTGGGGGAGTACATTTTCCCGTGAGCCTCCACCCAGGCATCCCCGTTGGACGCACGCACGATTTTGTACGGCACATTCTTCCTGTTCAGCAAAAACAAAAGACACACAATTACATACTGACATACTGAACTATTCCTACTGCTATGTACTGTACGCAGGTGTACTTACTTGTGCATATTTAAATCTATGTTCTGTGCGTACATTTTGCCATAGGTAGGGAGCAGCGTTTCCCACAGATTTTGCAAATATTTTTACTTTGCTTAAAACAGTCTTTGTATTTTATTTAATACTCTGTTAGTTTTCACTTGGCAACAATGAACTTCCTGTTAATTCCTAACCTCATGACAATTCTGTCCAGGTCAGCTTTTCTGCCTTTGCAGTAGGGACGGGCATTAGATGAAATTTTTCGTAATCAATCGTCGGAAGAATTAACGATCGATTATCGATTAATCATTAACGTTTTTATATTAAAATGATCATCATTATTATTACTATCTGCACTACTAATCTGCAGAAATCAATTCAGCTTTACGACATATAAACCGTAACGACTCTAGAGCCACATCAGCCCGTTTGACATTATAATGTGTTTAATTCATTTTTGTGCAACTCTCACAGAAACGAAACTTAAAACCGCATCGCTAATTTGCATAAACTAAGAGAAGATAAAACTACAGCTCTTGTGTCGCTGATGTGGTTCAATTTCTGTTGTATTAAAAGACATGACTCAGGTGAATACAGGTTAGTGTGACCAGATTTGCGTTTGTCAAAACCAGGACACCGTACGGGGGGAGGGAGGTGGGGACTCGTCATCGACATTGAGCGACTCTCACCTGGTAAAACTTTTTCCCACTGGACACAGAAACATATGTGCTGCTTTATACACTGTGCACATGGACTCACACTTGTCCCGAACGCAACAGAAAGCCTGGAATTTCTTGTACAAATCATCGTTAAATCCGCATTTGTGCTTCGGTACGTTACAGACTGACCCACTGTTTGTGTCTCGCTCCTTCTGAGTGCAGAGACACATGTACACACCTGTTTGGTCACGACACACACAGCAACCTACATTCGGTTTGTCGATTAAAATTAACGTAATCGATGAAATTCTTAATGATCAATTATCGATTAATCCATTAATCATGCCCATCCCTACTTTGCGGTTTAGTTTTTTTTTTGTTTTGTTTCCTTCATGTCAAGCTAACGTCTCATCAGCACATCAGAGTTGTTCAGTGAGGTCAGAAAGGAGTAAGGAAATGAGACAATATGCAGTGTCGAGCTGTGTCCATCACTTCAAGAAAAGTCACGTGACAGAAACATCTACTGTATCATTTGGTGTTGCTCGTGACGGAAGTCGTGTCGCTTCATCACCACAGAGAAACAGAAGACAGGCCTGTTCTGTGTCAGCTCATTTTGATCAGTCCCAAGTGGAGCTCACTACAGATTTACTGAAAGAACTATATTATTATACGTTTATTTTGCTATAATTTTCACAACCATTCACCTCTTCATGTATCACATATATGCTTCCTTTATTGTACAATAGGCTGTAATTTGATTTTCTGATTTTCTGCATTACCTTCTTGGTCAGTTCTTTCAGGTGTTTCAAGCAGCTAAAACCTGGAATAGGCTTCCTGAAGATGTGACAGGCCTCTACTTTGACGCTGTTTAAATCCAGGCTCCAAACGCTTCTGTTTAACTGTGCATATGACTGAAAGGTTTTCATTCTGCACTCTCCTCTCTCGTTTATGTAATTAATGTCTCTCTCTTTTTTTTTTTATTTAATCTTTAATTTTATGATGATTATTTATGTTTTAATTTGTTTTTATTGTGATTTTAATGTTTTTCTTATTCTGTAAAGCACTTTGAATTACTTTGTGTACGAATTGTGCAGTACAAATAAACTTGCCTTTCATTCGTTGGATATCAGATCACATCTATTACAAATGAGTGTTCACGTGTCTGAATGAACGAGCCCTGCCCTGTGTCCATGCTTCTGCATAGTGAGCAGTTCATTTTTAAACCACCAGATGGCGCCACAGACCGCACCAACAGTGTCACAGTGTTGGAAATGTGTTACACACGTTGAGGCCTCATGTACCCATCACTAAAAGGAGCCATGAAGCACTGCACTGCGCACATCCAACCCAAAATTTCCAAATAGTTATTACTTACAGCAGTTGGTAATACCATGTAACTTAAATAAAAACTTCTACATAAAAAAATCCAACTTTATAATATATAAAGCAGAACTGTCTAAAGCCACATCAGCCTGTTTCATGTTATAATCACATTATAATGTGTCAAATGCACTGTAAAAAAAAAACACATGGCAAATATGGGACAATGGGAAACAATGAGAGCTCACACGTCAAAACAAATTCATGTCCTATAGTTTCTTAAATATGGTGTTTTTATTCTCTAATGTGCAATGTTTTTTTCCCTGTGTCACTGCAGAGTCTCATACATGTTTATATTCTTTGATTATGATGGATTTGCGTGCGCTGGGCTTTACTCACAGGTCCTTCTGCACCTCGGGGTCGTCGTATCTGCGGCCGATCAGCCTCTTGGTGGCGTACAGTGTGTTCTGGGGGTTGGTGACGGCCTGGCGCTTGGCGGGCATGCCCACCAGACGCTCTCCCTCTGCGGTGAAGGCCACCACGGACGGGGTGGTGCGGGCGCCCTCTGCGTTCTCCAACACCTGCAGTCAAATGACATTTAGAATTGTTATAGCATTATTAATTCAGTATAATTACTATTTCGTTTTTAGAGATCAACCAATCTGTTTGTTTTTTTTTTGTTTGTTTTTTTATGACTGATGCAAATAGTTAATAATCCAGAGAAAACAATAGCCAAATTAAGAGCAAATTTTTATTATTTTTCACAAATTCCAGTGTTTCCCGTTTACAGAGAGCCTATGGAGGCCTCCCACAGTCTAAGGCTACGTTTACACAGAGCCAGGTTTGTTGAGAAACAAATATTTCCCTCCCTCTGTTTTCCAGAATAACATTGTGCACACAGCATCGTTTTCAAAAAAGTTTTTGTTTAAGTCAACCTGCATAAATACACCATCGAGCGGCGACATAATTACACCAAGACTATGGGCGGCACCTGGATTAGATTCAAACCTGTAGCATTTATTTCATTACAGTTGTAAGTTTTACTCAAAAACACCTTGAGAAACGTGCATTACTGAGCAGACTCGCCTCTCCACAGATCTGTTAAAGAAGTGGCAAAATAGCTGAACTCCGAGCCTCATTCGTCTCTGGTCGTGGATATGAAACATCAGCTGTGTGTGCAAATGAAAAACATGAAAAGTGTTTCACCAGAAGAAATGCGACTGCTGCTCTGATGCTCCATGATCATCATCAGAGCAAAAGGGAAACACTGGCCGCACTTTTGGCGCATCAGCTCCTAAAACTCCAGTTATCTCACTTTACAAGCAAACGCCAAGCTATAGTTTTCCAGAATCTTCACTCTGCCTCTGAAAACAAATCTTTCTAAAAACTCGTTTGTAGGGGTGTAACGATATCAAAGTCTCACGATGCGATATCGTCACAGTATGAACCTCACAGTACGATATTTATTGCGATATTGTGGGGAGGCTCACGATTAGGGATGTAACAATATCCAAATCTCCCGGTATGATATTTTCTCGATATACATCTCAAGGTACGATATTTATTGCGATATTTTGTGGAGGTTAACAAAACTGAATATGCGACTTTCCTCTTAAAATGCCTTGACAAAACTTCAACCAAAGAACTAAGACTTAAAAGTGCTTAGAACTGTTATTTCTTCTTGTTGTCTGCACTGAAATGGAGCAAAGGATCATGGTCTATGTAGTTTCCTCTGTCTATTGCCGCACCATAACTAGTCATTTAAGCAAAGAGACTTGTAATTCGATATATTGTGATGGTCCACGATATTACTGTGAGAACTTTGACGATACAATATCACGATTTCTCGGTTATTGTTACATCCCTAGCCGTCTGCAGTGTAAAAGATGGGTACAAACGAAGGGAAATGTCTCTAATTTTTTAAAAATACCTGTGTAGATGTAAACATTGTCTAAAATTCTCCCCCATAGTCTTAAAAAAAAAAAAAACATGGTCTTCACATTGGCACTGCAAAATCTTACTTTGGTGCTTTATATTGTCATATTGTTCGGCATCAAAAATGTTCAATTACGTCCTCTTCGCAGATGATACCACTATACTACTGCTCAGGTGAAGACCAAAGGCAGCTTTTTCAAATGGTGGAGAGGGAGCTGCAGAAAATAAAAGTCTGGTTTGATATTAATAAATTATCACTAAACATAGAAAAAACTAAATTTATGATATTTGCAAAGCGAAAAGTACAAAATCATGTACAAATTATGCTCAATAATACACCACTAGAAAGAGTCTTTCAAAATAATTTTTTAGGAGTAACTACAGATCATAATTTAAACTGGAAATCACACATTAATACAATTAGAAACAAATTATCCAAAGTGATAGTAATTATATATAAATATAGATATACCCTAGATAAAAACAGTCTTTTTATTATATATAACTCGCTGGTAATGCCCAACATAACCTACAGTATCGAGATTTGGGGCAATACATATAAGACTAATACAAAGCCAGTCTTTACCCTGCAAAAAAAGGCAATAAGAGCAATCACATTATCAACTTATAACGAACCAACCAATGCATTATTTATAAACCTTCAAATGCTGAAATTTTATGATTTAGTCGACCTTTATACTCTGAAAATCATGTTCAAAGTAAACAACAATCTCCTGTCAAAATCGTTACAGGACATGTTCAAAATCCAAAAGAGCCAATATGAGCTCAGAGGCACAGCCATGTTTATCAAAAAGAAAATAAGAACAAACATTATGAAATTTTGTAAATCTTTTAAAGGGCTGGAGCTGTGGAACAACTGTACAGAAAACCTAAAATTGTGCACCAGTGTCTTTCACTTTATAAAGAAGTTTAAATGTTTAACTCTGGACAGATACATGAAATATGAGACTTAGTTTGTGCTGTCGGACTTTGTTGTTCTGTTACTGATTAGTTTGTTTCCTCCTGCTGTATTTTTGAAGATGAACTGGTGTTAAGATGACGCTCTGACAAAGGAATAAAAGATAGGCATAATAAGCTTAAGCTTCAGCCGACACCTTTTCGGTCTGTGTATGTTAAATATGACTGTTTGTGAATTAATGTCAAAATATACCTGTGACCGAAATAAATCAATAAATAAAATAATAAATAAAAATAAAAAGTAACTACACTGTTCAAAAAGACAGTTGAATTATGAAATGCAGACAATGAATGACATTCAAACGTCATAAATTGTATGAAAGAAAGTTTTTGTACCATCAGTCTGAACAGTATCTATGAGAAACACTGAATTCTGTTATTTTAACTCACCCACTCCCCCCCTGCACATTCTTGTGATTTAATAATAGCCGTTATGTTTGTTTGTGATTCTCAAGATTACGTAACATGTCCCCCGAATGATTATTGTCGACCCTTTGATCGTCGATGCCAATAAAACGATTCTGAAGCCTCCGCTCTGTCTGTTTATTTTCCCTCTCTCACGTCTCCTCCCTCCGCTCTCCAGAGCAGCAGCAGAGCACTGAACAGACGTCTGCCGCTGCCGTCCTGTCCTCACAGCGCCCGGAAATGTCTCGGTGTTAAGGATCTGTCCGGGGCTGTATTTCGTTCATCGAAAAGACGCTCACACGCAACATCCTGAGCTGCGGCGCTCCGTTAGCGCACAGGGCGAACGTTTATCCGAGCTCGAGATAGAGACAGCTTCTTCATGTTGCGCGCTCAAAAAAAGCAGCATTAGAGCAGATAAACTGTTCTAAACTCGCTGTAGTTTCTCTAATAAAGTCTGCAGAGGAGCCAAAGAAAGACAGCAGATTTGCCATTTGTTATAACGGCAATAACATTTCCCTCCTACTACCGTTTTTTTTTTGGAGTACAAGTCACTTTTTTTCATGGTTTGGGTGTTTCCTGCGACTTATTAAAATTTTCACACTGAAGCGGCGAGAGGCTCTAGTCTTGTGTCTCAGTATCTGCTGCTCCCGTTACTCCTGTACCACTGTCACTTCACTCTACTGCGCATGTCTCCTGCAGAAAAAGCCGCTTTCCTGCTGCAAGTAGTGAAATATTCAGCTGAAAATGGTAATCAAGCAGCAGAAAGAAAGGTTGGACTTGTGAGGGACTGGTGGAAAAGCGGGGATGGAGAACACACAGCAACCAGGAGAATGGACCATGCAACTTTCCTGAAGTCACTGGATGCTTCGACAAAGCCTGGACTTCAGTGACACAGAAACCATCCTGTCGGGGTTCAAAAAGACCCGAATAATTCTAACTGGAACTGATGCCGAGTTTAACGACAGCGACACAGAAGAGGAAGCGGCGCTCTGTTTACCTCCAGAGGTCGAGGCCGAGTTGTTCAGAAGTGACACCGAGGATGAAGAATTGAATGGATTTATTGATCTGGAGAGTTTGTTAAACTTGTTCTGTTCTGTTATAGTTTATCTGAAGAACTGTTCATATGTGACGTTAACAGTCTGTTGTTCTCTCTTCTAGTGTTTTTACTAGAACTTGACTATCAAAATCAAATGTCAGTTTTCTGATTTTATCAAATAAATTTCCCCCTAAAAGTGCGACTTATACTCCAGGGCAATTTATAGTCTGAAAAATATGGTAATCTAATCTTGGTCACAGAAAAACAATGCAATTTGGCCAATTAAATAAAGCAATTGTGTTGAATAAAAGTAATTTCTTCATCCTACAGCTCTACACATGTAAAAAGTAGCCATTCATTTGATACAATAGCAAAATGCAGAAAAACTAAGCGGATAATCAATAATATGTGCCTCAGAATCATAATCGAACCGTCAGACAGCCATAGATTTAATAATGTATTGTACTTCAAAAATTTCTATAATGACAGGCCTATCCACAGCAAACGGGTTCTCCCTTTTCCATTTCCATGATTATAGTTTTAGTCCTAATTTAGCCTCGTTTGCTCTGGCTGCTCTTATTTGAACAACAGATGTATTGGATAAGTATCCTAATACAATTTGCCATTTTTTAAATCAGTATTCAGTTCACAGTGCACAATTTAGCTACACCTGGGAGTATTAACACCCAACAGAGGTAATAAACTAAAGTCTAAACTACAGGGTTAGCAGGTTTTACACATTAAACACATCAAGTGACTCACAAATACGTTCAGGCCTCTCTTAACTGTTTCCCCCATGAAGACGACATTTGACGACCCCCCTGAACCCTTAATGACGACTTTTGACACCTCCGCCGTTTCACTAAAGACGTGATTTGACGACCTTTAGAAATGGCTCGGTTTTTCACATGTAAACAGAGGCTGTGATCGGTGGGGGCCACTACAACCCACACTAGACTGACCAATAGGATTCAAGGATATGGTTTCGCCGATTTTTTCCGAAGTTAATCGAAAGAGTGATGATGGTAGCTTCCGGAAAAAAAACACAACATGAAACACGTGCAATGGAAAGATCACGGCACTGCACAGTTTTAGAAATAATGAGGAGCGGACGTATTTTATGGATAAGTTTAGAGAAAGTGACTTTTATAGATTTCAAAGTGATGATGATGAAGTTGATTATAAAGTGGAAAACCACGACAGCGACGGACTTTTCGGGGAGAAGGTGAGAATGCAGCTGATGTGTCTGTGTGGAGTCCTGCGATATCCGAACAAACTATCTGAGCTTTATACTCGATTATGAACCAAAATTGCCCTGAAATCTGGATGTTGCCCAGGCGAGTCCTTTAAAATATTTCAGTCTTTTTTTTCCAAGATGCGATGTATAACAGAATCGCGACAGAAAAAAACGCTTATGCGGAACTCTGCACACGAGAAAGTGACCAAGATGACAAATACTGGACACAAACTGACGGGGAAGAGTTTTTATTATTATATATTATTATATTATAATAAGCTGAAAATAAATGAATAAGTTGAATAAGCTAAATGAGTTGAATAAGTTAAAAGGAAAAAAATGAATTAGCTCCACACAGGTGAACAACAGGTAAAAACAGGTGCACACTTGGCTATACTGTATCTGGTGATATGAAATCTGTTTAAATACTTTGACAAAGTATATTTTTTATTTTTTTTATGAATATAGTACTCAGAACATGCAGATATCAAATGCTGAATGTAGTTTTTTGTTTTCGAGTTTGCACCTGACCAGGTGAACTCTCATTTTCAGTGAGCTGTTATAAACCTATAAATGAGTTGAATTCACATTTAAACATCCAGAAATGAAGAGTTCAGAGTCTAAGGTTTCCAGAGATACAAATATGTCTGTGTTACAATTAAGTTCATGAGTGTAAAAATCATTTATAATCACTCGTGGAAGTCTGTTTTCTTTTATGCAGTTATGCTCTATGGGTAGAACTAGTAACATATGTATGGGTTGTTCCTAGTCGGCGTCCAGGGGGGAAAGAGTTAAACGAATCAACGGTGAGACTCATGAACCTATTTTACTTGGTCACATTCTGCGGCAAATCACAGAGCAACGACAGCTTCACTCTGGCAGCACACGGGGCTGAGTTCACGTCAGCGTCACTGACCTTGGCCTGTTTGCCCTCCATGACGGCCACACAGGAGTTGGTGGTGCCCAGGTCAATGCCGATGACCGAGCCGCGGATGGCCTCTGACCTGCAACACACACACAACCGCACAGGGTCATTTAATATGTACACAAACAAAACGCCAAACCAAACCAAAATTATTCTTAGCTTCACAGGATTTACTACTGATGAAAGCAATTTTATAGTAAGTCTGTCCTTGTTGTGGTGTCGTTTATAAACTGAGTTTGGAAGATCAATTCCTGCTGAGATCAGTGCGTGTTGTGTCCTTAGGCACCCATGTGTGAATGTGACGTTTGCCCCAGGGCATATCGTATCATTTAATGTGACAGTACAGTATCGATATCGTGGGCTGTTGTATCGATACATCATAGCCAAGAGGATTTTTTTGGTATATTTTACTAAATTATTTTCTTAAAGCGCTACAGTTTTGTTTGTTTAGTGAAAGGAAACTTGTTTATGCGACACATTTGACATTTTCACAGTTTGGATGATTAAATAGTTTGTGTTTCATTGGTTTGGTTTTAAAAAGACTTAGTATCACAGCCATGATTTAGCCCAGGAGTGTCAAACTCATTTTGGTCCGGGGGCCGTCTCCAACCTACTTTAATCCCTAAGGGGCCGGATCAGAAACTCATTCCCCAAAAACAGCAATAAGTTCAAATATTTGTGCAGAGAAACGCAAATCTATGACAGAAATCTTTTTTAATTGATGAACTCTTTCTTTTACAAAATATTATAATATTATGAACAACCTGAAACTTTAAGAAAAATGCAATTTCAACACAAAGTTTTAACATGAACTTGTATGTAAATAGGAATAAGTCAATTTTTCTTGTAAAATCCTGCACTCGGCTCCACTTTTCTCATGTTGGACATTTTTCTGATGAGGGTGTCACGGTCAACAGTCAAAACGATCGTCCTTTAAGAGCGTTTGGAAAGAGACAAATCTTCATTTGTGCTGCTCTGGTGGGAGGGGCCACGTACAGAGACACTGGAGATGCTGCTATGCTCAGCACTGCAGAAAATTACCAATATTTTAATAGAAAATATAATTAAAATATTTTAGTAGAAAATCAGCCGAGGGCCATATTAAAGGTCTTGGAGGGCCGGATCCGGCCCCCAGGCCATATGTTTGACACCCCTGATTTAGCCTTTATTTTTTATTGAACCGTACAAAATCAATTTAAAATATATCGTATCGAACTGTAAGCTCACTGTATCGAGATATGTATCATATCGGTAACTTCTGAATCACACCCAGCTCTAATTATGATTCAAATAAGCACTGGCATGTGGACGTGCAGCAGCTTTAAGTGTGGTGGCCAGTCAGGACTGCACTTGTAACTTTAAAAAAAGGTCACACTTTAATACAGCACTTTCCCATCTTCAATTATAACAATTATTCACAGATTCATTCAGTCACACTGGAGGAGAGGTAGGTTAAGTGTCTTGCCCAAGGACAACAATGATTATGTCGAAAGCGGGATTCAAACCTCAAACCTTCGGATCAGTAGGGGTGTGCAAAAATATCGGAATATTGATATATCGTATCGTTTAATGTGATGATACAGTATCGATATCATGGGCTACTGTATCGATATATCACCAAGAGTATATTTAGGTGTGTTTTAATAAATTATTTTGTTACAGAGCTACAGTTTTGCTGCTTGTAGAGTGAAAGGAAGCTCATTTATGCAACACATTTGACATTTTGACACTATTTTGAGGATTAAAATGTTTGTGTTTCAGATGAACTTTGCACAAGAAGTGGTTTAACAAAGGCTTTTAGTATCACAGCCATGATTTAGCCTTTATTTTTTATTGAACTGTATTGTACAGATTTGAAATATATCGAATCGAAAGTGCACTGTATCGAGATATGTATCGTATAGTGGCCTGTGTATCGAGGTATGTATTGT
The DNA here is from genome assembly GCF_026225935.1 of Boleophthalmus pectinirostris. Taxonomy (NCBI): domain Eukaryota; kingdom Metazoa; phylum Chordata; class Actinopteri; order Gobiiformes; family Gobiidae; genus Boleophthalmus; species Boleophthalmus pectinirostris. Next base: position 2,987,672 of record NW_026571207.1, on the reverse strand, counting down.
ATCGGCAACTTCTTAATGACACCCAGCCCTACGGATCAGTGGACAAAGACTCTACCAACTGAGCTACTGAGTGTATAGTCCCAATCATGACTGAAATAAACACAGACATGTCGACTACTAAAGATTTAAAGCCTTGAGTGTGGTGTTCAGTTAGTGCCGCTCTTGTAACTTTAATAAACGACCATCTGATTCCTGGACTTATTTGGTTTATAGTTCAGGATACTCACGCATAGTCTCTTCTGGACAGAACTCTGGATGCATCTGGATGGAAGCTGCTCCAACAGGCCTAGAACACAACACGACAAGGTCAACAACAAAGTAAGGCCATGAGTGAGTATCACTTACACAGAGCTTTAATTAAATACAGCATAAAGCACTTTTTTACTTATTTATTGACCTTTATTTAACCAGGATAATTCCACTGAGATGTTTTTTAGTTTCCCAGCATACTTATGGAAACATCATTCAGATTCTGAGCATAATTCAAATTGAAATCATGATTAAAAACTTAAAATTACAGTATTTTTCCAACTATAAGGCGCACTTCAAATCCTTAAATTTCCTCAAAAATCAACAGTGCGTCTTATAATCTGTTGCGCCTTAATTCTGTATTAATTCTGGTTGCGCTTACTGACCTTGAACCGATTTTATGTGGTACATGACGCTCAAAAAATCTGTCAAAATGTTTTAGTACGACTTTGGTAAACTACGAAGCCGCAAAGCCTGATGGACTGTCGGAGCGTTACGGCTACTGTAAGTCCAACAGGAGCTCAGTGGCAAAAGGAGCAAGCTGTTTTTTCATCTTTTTTTCCTATTCTGAAGTAAAATTTTAAAACTAAAACATGTCTAAACTGTTTTTTTTGTCAAAATCTTAACTTTAATAATTTAGTAAAATGAGCAGTCTAACCTGTTGTATTCACTTTAATACCATATGAATAAATAGGTTAAGGACAGTAGTGTTGCAGTATAGTAATTTTCTTTTTTATTTTCTTAAGGTAACCCAGTGTAAATCATAATTACAAAATAAAAAAAAATAAATAAATAATAAAAATAAAGAGACTACACAAAATAAAACTGCAAATAAAAAACAAAAAATTCCAAAATTAAAAATACGAAAAACTATTAAAATAAACCTAAAATCAAATAAAAATTTAAAAAATAATTTAATTGACACTGAAAAAAGGGCTCCACTTTGCTGTTATTTGGCAGTAGACTTACTATTCAGCAGTATTTGACAGGTGTGTCTTACATTTTTTCTTGAGTTTAATAATTCTCCCATTTATCCCACAATGACTGATTGATTAGTTGCCCCAAAGACCTTTAATTTTAAATGTGATTTGTTTCATTTCTTTGGTTTTCTTAATCAGATTTTTCCATTCGTCTATAGTTCGGCTATTTCTTTGTAACCAGTGAGTAGTAATCACTTTCAGAGCACTCTTAACTGCTTTTTGACTGTACATTTGTTTTAATTATTATTATTATTATGACGAATGGCAATACTCAGAATACATGACATGACAAATGGAATGCCAGGGGGAGGCATACATAAAAAAAAACCTTAAACAGTGCCACATTGGACTAAGATACTAACAGATATATAACTTTCATGTCAATGTGGGTTTTTTTTTGTTTGTTTACACTACTTGACACTACTACTACTACACTACTATGTCTCTCTTTTTTAATTTTAATCTTCATGATTATTTATGTTTTGTTTTTATTATGATTTTAATGTATTTCTTATTCTGTAAAGCACTTTGAATTACTTTGTGTACGAATTGTGCTATACAAATAAACTTGCCCTGAAATAGTGGATAGGTAGAATTCTATGTTATTCGGTTCTTTTTTCAGACCAAGGGTTTGTTTTCATACCTGACAGTTTCGACTGCTCACTCGTGGTCTTTCTCAGAGTGGTCACGTGATGTTGCTGTGACGTGTCTGGTCAATTTGGCGCTGTGTTCCTATTGGTTTTTTACTCACACACCTGGGATACTGTCCTGAGGAAGTGGGACTGCAGATGGCACTGTCATCCTGCCTCCACCAGTAGGAAAACATGGCCAAAATGTCTTTACATCAGCAGAGCGACACATCACAGCAACATCACATGACTCTGAAGAAGAGCGCTAGTGAGCAGTCAAAACTGTCAGGTATGAAAACAAACTCTTGGTCTGAAAAAATAACCTAATAACATAAAATATTGGAAGACCAAGTGAATCTCATTGGACTATGTAGAATTCTAATTGTTTAATTAGAACAGGAAAAAACAAAGAGATAAGAGAATTTACATTTGTGAATATAAAACTTGCCAAATATAATAATAATAAAGTTAATTGCCTTTTTTTTTTTTTTTACCAAAAAGAATATGTTCAAATTTTAATGAAAAGTCAGGGTCAATGCATTTTGACTGAGCAACATTACAGCATGAAGGTCGTTTCATTGAGGACAACTACTTCATCCCAAAAACTCCATCAACAAATGCTCAACAGTTCACATTGAAGACATCACGTGACTAACCACAGACACATGTCAATAATTTAGTAATTTGCTCAGCACAGCAAGCATCTATTAGTAAAATATATCAATACAACTACACGAATTACTAGCCCTAATGTCAATAAAGACTGTGCCATTTTAAACAAGAAGAGGTTTAACAATGATTTGCAAACCCAAAATCCCAAAATGACCAGTCTAACCTGTTGTGGACACTTTAACCTATTTATTCATTTGGTTTAAAGACAGCAGAATTGCAGTACAGGCGTTTTGGAGAAGAAATACGGGAGGATGTTCGCACTCCTACATGAATATAAATTTAAAAAAAAGATTAATCCACACATTTGTTCTGTTGCTGGCTCTGGCCTGAGTCTCTTAACTTCATTTAGACTGGTCCACATGTGCAACGTTGCAGCATGAAGGGGGTGGGGACACGGACTGAAGGTCATTTCACTAAGGACCACTTCTTCATCCCAAAAACTCAATCAACAAAAGTGTAAAGCCTTAATGTCAATAAGAAGAGGTGTGTTAAATTTTAGTACATTTGTTCAAGCCTGGATTTTTCTTCTTAATTTTGCCATTACCCCATAACCAAGTGTTACACATCTTTTTTTTTTTATTATGTCACAATCTGCTGCTGTATTTGTGTCATATGGCTGTAATAAAACCTATATGACCAGAAACACAAATGAAAAAAGAAAAACAGAATATAAATCATACAAACCACGCAGCAAACATGTATTAAAAACTTTTGGACAATTAAAAAAGCTTAATTTAGGGGGGCTTAGGTACAAAAATGCAAAATATCAAGTCTGTAAGTAAATTTAATGATTCGCAGGCCCAATAGTTTGCACTTTTACCTGTTTTTTAAGGGACATGACGGATTTTAAAACTACAGTTCACATCAGACACTACAAATCCGATCAAATGTTTTATTTTGGACTAAAACAACTACTTTTTTGCTATGATAAGACCAGTTTTTCAGAAGATTTCAGACGTGACATGAGGCGCCGGTAGCAGTCATGTAACCGGTGGCCTTGGCTTAAGAGGTGACATGCTAAGCTAGCCAAATCGGTATAATGCGCATAAAAAAGCGCGGTTTCGCTTTTGCGCATAGCTTAAACCGATTTGGGACCACGGAAAGACGAGTGCTCACCTTCTTGACGAGGGAGGACACGCTTCGGACGGAGTTGACCGTGGGGAGAGTCCTTGACACGGATCTGGCTGCGCTCAGCATGGTGGTGACGCGGATCGGGCAGGACGCAGAAGTCACTAAACGTGGGGAAAATCCGCACAAAACGGCGTTAAAATGCGAGGCGGTCGGGCAGGCGATGGTGTTCCCGGAACGGTGCGGGGGTAGCGGGCTGAGAGCCGAGAGTGTAGCCGCGGTTCGGGGTCTGAGTGGCTCGTGTCAGCGGCCGCGGATGGGAAAGGAACTGCGCTTCTGGAACGATCTAAAAACACATGTTGCACCACGCACCGCCCGAGGACCCCGCGGAGAGCCGACCCAAGCGCCGCCTGACTCAAATCAAGCACTTTAACAGATTTTAAACTAATAAAATGCGCGTTACGATTAAGTTTTAATGTGTGTATGGGGTTATGTAATAAAATTGGTGTAATGCAATAAGAGAATTTGAAAAATTTGAAAAAGGAAGCGGTTATTTGTATGTTTTTTGAACAGGCGTGATAAAAGGCACGTGTAAGCTGTGGGCATGTGAAGGTCATGATGTAACCATGGATCTACGGACGTAACAGGAAAAAAAGGTGAAAACGAAAAGTTGACAATAAATAAATAAATAATTAATTAATTAATTAATTAATTAAAAATGAAAAAGATAATATTCATGTTATTAAATACAAAGCTGAGTACTATTTTTCATGTGCACGTTTTACTTTTACCTAAAGGTGCACTGTGTACTTTTTGGGGTGGACGAGTCAGCCATTTTTTTTTTTTTTTTTTTTTTTACAGATAATGAAATATACATAACTCTCGACGGGAGATAACACTGCCTTGTATGTACTTAAAAAAGTAAAAATAAAAAAATAAAAAAAATAATAATAATAAATGAAAATAAAACCACAAAACTTACAGGCCAGTCCATATAAGTCATTATATTCATACATTATCATTGCACATTTTTAAGATTCAAAACATAAATATTTGGATACATCATTACATTACATTATATGTCCTTGTAGGAGTCCTTGTTAGAATCCTTTAGGAGCGACATAGAAGCAAAACATGACTGTAATTCAGATTTAAACAACAAAAGAGATGGATTTCTGTTTTGCCTTTTACTTTTATGTATGTGGCATTTACACATAATCATAATTACATTGCAAAGTCGCAATAGTTCTTCTGGAAATTTGTTTATACCATAAAGTACTTACTCCAGATTAATTGAACGGTTATAACCATCTTAATTTTCAACCAGGTCATTAGATTATTCCAAAAATGTTTTGTCATGCCACAGGAGAAAAAGAGATGCTCGATTGTTTCCTCCTTTTGAGAGCAAACGACAAGTTGATAGTTCATCTGGAAATATCCCGGTATGGCATTAAACATATTCATCTTACATTTACTTAACAACATGGGTTTTTACTGACTTAAAAACTTGCATTCTTACTGTGAGTGGGCTCGCCTTTCCACACATCTGATACGTAACTTGGCTTCATGCTGTCTCTATGGAGATAAATAAGTGTAATGCCATAACGGGAAACATTCCAGGCAACATCTCCATGGAGAGAAGCTGGTGATGGACCCTCCACAATAAAAAAGTTACACAGTGCACCTTTAAGTAACATTTTTGGAAGCAGTACTTGCAAAAAAAAAAAAAAAACTACACTTTTACTCAAGTACACATTTGCAGTACTTTTTCCGCCACTGTATAAATTATAAGAACCGTAACAAGTAATTACATTATTTACTATATAATATCATATGTACAGGATAGATGCTTTGACTTTTAAGGCTTCCCGAGTTCCAAACAAGTTTACAAATAGGCTACGTATTTAATTTTAAGTCCAACAGAACAATGAATAGTCTCAAAACAGCTGAAACTTTGATCTACATTCTTATTTACAACGATGAGGCTGCTGTGAGTCATTTATACCACTAGAGGGCAGCAGTGCATGGCTCTGCTCGTGCTCGCACTGGGACGCCTTTGCATCAGCCATGACGCAGCATATTCCTTTTACAGTTTTTTTTTTTTTTTTTTTTATTTTTTTATTGTCAGTCTCTTCCACACTAAAGCTTACATTTCGGCACAAATTCCAAAACTTCCCCCTCAAAGAATAATACTCAGTTCATCTTATCGACATTTTCAAGCCTTAAGTCTCAGATCAAAACTACAAAACACTTTTTGCACTTAAAACACAATGATAAACTTTAGACACAGATTGCAATTGTTAACACTCACCTTGCATTTGCTATAGTTTATCTAAACACTGCACACACTCAATTTGACTCAATTATTATTAGAGCTGCCCGTCGGTTACAGACTATAGAGACATTATTTATTTAAAGTGTTGTTATTATTTGATATTTTGCTTGTTCAGGGTTCAATTTTTAACCAAAACTATTATTAAACATTTATTTTAGCAAGAAAAGGTTTAACATTACATATCTCGAAAAAAGAGAAAACATGCAGATGTTGTTGAAATTTTTCAATAAATATTTTATTTGGTGTACGACATAGTCCCAGTTTTTAATTTTGAGCTTGACACCCCTGCTCTAGAATTTGTTTTTACACTGAATAAAAATGTAATAATAATAATAATAATAATAATAATAATAATAATACATCTTTATTTGTAAAGCACTTTTAAAAGCAAGTGTTGTACAATAAAAAAAGCATAAAAATAGCGCACAGAAAGCACAAAAACAGACAATGATGCAAACAATCCAATAAATTATAATAAATAAATAAAAAGAAATAGAATCAAATTTGTGGTCATACCGGTTTGTCAAAGTCTGATCCCCTCAGACGCTCAGATGCTCAGCAGGTCCGGGTCTGGTTTGTACTTGGATGGAGATGTAGGGAAAAGCAGGAGCCACAGGGGGGCGCCAGTGGCATGTTGTGTCCTTAGGCAAGACACTTCACCCACATTGCCTTGTATGAAAGTGGTGTGTGTGTGTGAGATGGTGGTGGTCGGAGGGGCTGATGGCGCAGATTGGCAGCCTCGCTTCTGTCAGTCTGCCCCAGGGCAGCTGTGGCAATAAAAAAACATAAATAATCAAATCAAGCTAAAACCAGTTAAAGGAAGGCCAGCTGATAAAAATTTGTTTTAAGAAGTGATTTAAAAGCTGATCCTGATGGTGTGAGCTTTAATTCCTCAGGCAGGTTGTTCCAAAGCCGAGGCACCCAGACTGAAAAGGCTCCATCATCTTCGTCCGGAGCCTGGACTTAAACTGACATTAAACTGACTTTAGAGATACTGTTTATGGTCACTTTTATTCACATTTTTTATTTACATCAAATCAAAGTCAAATCAAACTTTATTTATAAAGTGCATTCATTGATTCAAATAAGTAACTCAAAGTGGTTTACCGTCATTAAATAAACAGCCCCACGTGCCCTTCCACCCCCTACCCCCACAACTGCCCCACCAAACACAAACTTACAACCCACACACAGGCACATGCAGTTTGACGCGCACACACAAACACACACACACACACACACACACACACACACACTAAAAACCATCATCAGGCCAGATACAGATAAGAGAGGCTGAGTACGACATTTGTCCTGAATGTCAGAGTCCTTGTTTATGCTGCTGAGTCTTTAGTACTACTGTGTTATTATTTATATTACTATGGATTTAGAAACCGTGTAAGTGAGAGACATGTAACAGCTCTACACTTCTGTACTAATACTATAGACGAGACCGGAGGAGCTGGAGGACATGTCTGGGGTGAAGGAAGTCTGGGAGTCCCTGCTTAGACTGCCGCCCCCGCAACCCGGCCCCGGATAAGTGGAAGAAAATAGATGGACTATAGCAGTGATTCTCAACCACTATGCCGCGGCACACTAGTGTGCCGTGAGAGATCGTCAGGTGTGCCGTGAGAAATTATCCAATATCTTTTTTTTAATTTAATTTTATTAATTATTACCTGCAAACATTATGTCATTGTCGAGTGTCCGTGCTGTACTTACTACAGCACGGACACTATACTACAGTGTAGTATATAATGACTGGCAGAGTGATCTAATATTCGTCCGGGTGGCGACAGGCAGCTAAATGCCTCGTTCCTTTAAAACAGAGGTGCTCAATACGTCGATCGCGATTTACCAGTCGATCGCCAAGGTCGTGTGGGTAGATCGCCGTGTCTCGTCTCGGACTCGATCGCGTTTAGACTCGGTCTTGTCTCTCACTCAAGGTCTGACACTCAACAAGTGCGATCATATTTCATTATGGCCGCTGCTGTTGGTAATAAACTTGTACAGGTGTGCCAGAGCGTGTGGGGCGTCTCAGTGCAGCCTGTGTGCTCAGTGCAGCCTGCAGAGACTCTACGGCAGATCACAAACACACACGCTCCCTATGCACGGCTCGTCTGCAACAGCGTGTGCCCTCGTGTACCAGCGTGCATCACAGGGCAGGTTCAACTTCCTAAACATCCTACCTGTCCATCTGCCTCACGTCAGCACGCCGCCCCTCGCCTTTTCACGCTCTCGCTCCTTCCTGCGTACAGCGAAAACAAAGCAAGACCAAAACGTCAGTCCGTTACAGTGTTAAGCAGGGCGGATCTACAGAACAGACCTACTGCCACATTTGGCTGAAATTTGCCTAACAAAAGTGCACAAATGCATCTGTGTTTGTCACGATGTGTGTTTGGTTTGGTAAACGTGCAGAGGCTGGTAAATATCACTGCAAAACCAGAAAAGAATGCAACTCCAGTTTGGAACTTTAAAAAACAGGTTTAAAAATCTTCCTTCACTTTTGTCACAGTTTTGTTAAAGTGCCAGAGGAAGTTCTCTTAAAGAAGAGGTTCTCAAACTGTGGGTGAGGGTCCAAAAAAGGGGCACAGAGTGTTTCAGTGCAGTTTGTTTGGCTTTGTATTAGGTAGATCTTTATGACTTGGTCATTTTGTAAGTAGATCGCATGCTGAAAAAGTGTGAGCACCCCTGTTTTAAAAGAATTAGTAACGCATGTGCATGGTGACAGTCATGGAGAAGTTTTTAAAATGGATGAATGCAAACTCCGAAATGGGCCCTGGACAAGATTCTGACCCAGAAGAAGAGCTTTTCAAGCTTAACTGCTATAAAAACTAAAAACAGAGAGAGACTGAGAGCTGTTGATGAAGAGCTTTGTGTGTGTCTTTCTTCTATTCCTGCAGGATATCAGCTTTGTGTTCATCTAAACAGGCGCAGGTCTCACACTGAGTAAGTAGAAATTAATGTAGAAATTATATTGTAATTAAATATACTGTATAGTGTCATTTTGTAACATTTTGGTTAGTGGTGTGCCGCAAGATTTTTCCAATGTACAAAACGTGCCGTGGCTCAAAAAAGGTAGAAAAACACTGGACTATAGACTGTATGACTGTATATATAAACAGACAAAGCTAAAGCACAAGTCGCCTCCTTCTAAATAGGAAGTTTACAGGTGGGTGTTTCCGGTTCCTTCTGACCCTGACAACCATGGAGTGTGTTTACATGCACATCAGTATCCCGGTTATTAATCATATGCCGGTTATGTCAGTATTCGGGATACTGTGTTTACATGCGCACTGAGAAACCGGGATACTCATATCTGTGTACATGATCAAATGTAGTATTCCGGTTTCTTGACATAATCTTACAAATGTGCAAACGCAAAAATTAACTTAATTTAATTTAATAAACCAAGAAATATACAAACCATGAGCTCCTTTAGCAGAGGAAGCTCAGGAGGTTTAACCAGTGATAAGGAGCTGTGAGAAATCCCACAATCCACTGCGCAGATCAAACCCAACAGATTCTTCATTAAAATCATCTGCATAAATAAACTCAACTTTACAACATATAAACCAGAACCACTATAGACACATCAGCCTGTTTGATTATATAATTCAGCTTTGATCACATTTGTTTACGTTTTACAGAAACAAAACTTAAAACCGCATGGCTCATTTGCATAAACTGTTGAAAAAAACAGCTTCTGAATATATGTGGGGTTTTTTTTTCTGTGACAGAGGATGTGCTGATGATGGTGAGTCTGTTCTGTGTGTATGTTGTAGGAGACTGTTCATGTTTAACTTTTCAGAGGTCATACGAGTGAAGATTGTATGTGTGCAGATTTAGCGCAGCTCTTTATTCTACAGTCATTTCACTCATGTATGGTCACTTTGTTTATGTCGGTCACTTTATTTATGTGGGTCATTTTGTTGTATCCCGGTTACTATCACAGTATACCAGCATCAGTAACCCGGTTTCTCAGAACCAGGATACTGCATTATTAGAAATACTAAAGGATACTGTGTATACATGCACCATGACGAAACTGGGATACTCATAAAACCCAATCATAACCAGGACACTGTACCTGCTGCTCTGAGTCTCGTCGTTTTGGTCTTAAAATGTTCATATTATTAACACGCTCTACATGATCCTAGTGTTGTTGTTTTTGTTGGGTTTTTTTCGCTATTTTGTCATCATGAGCTTCATCTGAGTGGATCTGAGTGCTGTCGGTAATGTCACAGTCACTACCACTCCTTTATTTGCTCAGTGACTAATACACTGTTTTCATAAGTCAAACAAAAACTGAAATAATATGCAGTACTCGCGGACGATTTTTCACTGTTCAAAAGATATACTTTATTTGAAATTGCTATGGAAAATAGCATATAGGATATAATAAGTTTTCACTACTACCACTGATTGTAGCTTTGAGCCTTGTTTTAGGTGTATTTGGGTATCAATTTTAATGAGTTCACACAATACAATATGTGTGTCATCCTTCACTAAACAATGAAAACAATAGGTCCACTTGGCAACTCCCTTCAGGCCAGATGAAGCCCTACCCAGACTAATAAGCATAGTTTGGTCTTGTGTTGCCAAAATATGTTTTTTTTTTTTTCAATATTTTAGTTGGTAGGTCATGACGAGGCCAAGAAGCATTGTTGTCAGGATACTAAAATGTCAAACTTGATTTTATTAAGGAAAAAGGCTCAATACTTGATACCACAATAATGGAAAAAACAACAACAGAATGTAATTTTCAGCACAAATAATAGTACTTTCTTTAAGTGTGGTCCTATACTGGATGTATTACTCGAAAGGTCAATCCTCAGTCTTCAGTCACTGTCTGTAAACTCACTAGTCCAGGCTCAAAGTGATTGATTCAAATTAACATAACTGGCTGTGTATAGTGTGATTGTTTATAATTAGATAGAGAGATTTGATTTGCACATATATTAAAAACATAATTTGAACATTTTAAACAGGTAGAAACAAAAGAAAATGACTGCGCAGGAGAGAATAAGAAGAGCTTTTTGGTCTCCCCCTCACTCTTCCCTTTAGTTCTCCAGGTACTGCCCAGTTTAGTAACACAATAAGTTACTTTACCTAGTAACTAGTTGCTTTTATAATGGAGTAACTCAGTTACTAACTAAGTTACTTTTTGTGTGAAGTAACTAGTTACTATAACTAATTACTTTTTCAAAGTAACGTGCCCAACACTGATGATGTGTGAAGTTGGAGGTCAGAGAGGCCGTTTCTAGGTGGTATTACAGAACAGTGTGATACTGTGGTATTATGATGAAGAATAAACTGTTTCTTTTCTGTGTTTAGGGAAAAATACTGTGGATTTTTCCAAAACTCTGAGGTGCTTCTGGTGAATAGTTCTGCTCTGCAGATAGAGGGTGAGTCCTCACACTGTGCATCCTCCTGCCCCTTCAGTCCCAGGACCTCGAGCGCACTCTACTCTACCACACTGTCTCCACAGTCACATTATAATACATTTTATTTATATATCACTTTTCTAAACATTCAAAGATGCTTTAAAACTACAGACGCCCACAGGCCACTAGCCAAACTGTTAATCCAAGAGCAAACACAAACATTCTCAAATGTGCTTTTATTTAGAGAGCACTGAAAAACTGCAGTCTTTTCAGTTCAAATTCAGGTGTCTGTAAATGTTCGGTGTTTATTTTAGTAAATACTATACTTTTTATATACTGTAGCTTTTTTACTATATGAATTGTAAATATTGTTTGGAATGTTAGGTTTGTTTTTTGTTATGTTTCATATAATGGTTAACATAAATGTGTTCCTTACAGCAGATCCCGACACTTTCTTCAATTTCCTCCAGACGTCCTGCTCTGAGTGTTTGGTCATCCACACAAACAGCCACAACCACGGGCATAAGTTCATCTTCCTGTACGGTCAGTGTGTAAGCCGCAGCACAGAGCTCACAAAGGAATGACTCTGAACCGTATATTGTCATAGAACATGGCTTTGCAACAAGTACAATCTCATATGAACATACATAGTACTTGTTAAAGTTACTTGTGTTCCCTTTAGTCCCAAAGTCAGATCAGGGCCCAGTAGTCTGACTCATTCCATAGTGATGTATAGTAGGGATGGAACGAGTTCTCGTGTCACGAGATCTTACGAGATCAAACTCAAACTGTGTGCACACTATCAACACATTTACAACACTATATATCCAGAAATGTAACCAACTAAAAATCATAAGACCAAAATTGGGAATTGATCTGATTATTGTAAATTGGTTCAAAATCTCATCTTGACCCTATCTGATGTCCTGCCTCATGAAAATTGTGTCTCGTTCCACCCCTAAGGTGTAGTAGTACTCTGAGTTCTGAGTTCTACACATTTATGCGTCTGGAACGGCTCTCACTGAAAGTGATCGTGAAAAGACACAACGCCATCACAAATGTGTGAAATAGTCTGGAGTCATCCAGAGACATCGTCCCACACAACAGTGACTCCTTAGATCTGATCTGCAGACAAACTTAACTTACAGAACATACAGTATGCTTTGGCTAAAAACTGGGAAAGATCAAAACAAAACAAAAAACTATGACCATGAGAAAGTAGTAGTTTGTCCAAAATCAGTTTGCAGTAAACCCATATGAGCTGTAGGTGTCCTGAGTATGTCAGTAAAATCAGTACAGTTTTAAACCCTGATTTGCCATGATTATTTAACCAGACCAAATGTACATCAGGACCCAAGTCTTCCTGGGGGGACTTTTAATTGGTCGAGACAATAAATTTCATGTAATGTGTTTTTTTTAGCAACAACAATGTCTAATCTGTTCATATTATTAAATCATTTTAGATACATGATGTGATTTACAATGGAGAAAATGCAGAATAAACATCTGTTAATTAACTAAATACCATAAAAACAATCTTTTGTCCTAAAAATACTGCAGGGAGGAGCCAGAGTGTTGGTGCGTCTGAACTTGAGATGTTCAGGAGACAAGCGTCCTGTCTGAAGTTCCCAGAGCCAGCTGTAGCCTCCTTCAAGTATGACCCTGAAGAAGGTGAGACAGGTTTAAGTTTATTTAAACAGATGAAACCAGCACTGACCCTTGTGTTCTCCTCACAGACCTGTGCCCCATGTGAAGAACAGGAGATTTACTTTGACATTGACTTCTGACATTGTGGATGATGGATTCTCGCCATATTTCTGAGTTCACAAAGTTTCGCTTCTTTAAAATAAATAAGAAAATCTCACAAAGTTAATAAAAACGGACTTTCTTGTTGTGAGTTGAGTTGTGTCAGTTGTGAAAATCAGAAAATCAGAAAATCTGGGACATTAATATAACTTTTAATGTGTGGTAATAAAGGTAAACCTAACGCATTTTACATCTAGTGTGTTTTGTGGATTAATAATAGTTTGGTTTAGTCTTTATTGAAGGGATATTGTACAGAGACACTAAAGCAGAACCTACACTGTCAGGACAGCTGTATTTACTCACTTTGAATGCCAAAGGTGAACAAAATATAAATGACAGCAGCTGAGATGGGATCTTCACTGAGGCGTGCACGTTCATAGAGTCTCGACAGAGGCGAGGTTTAAGTTATTCACATGAAAGGATTTATTTTTTACATATTTTAGCTTGAAATCATTTGTAACAGTTCCATTGTTGTACTTCATTTCACCTGCTCGTCACCACACTTCATTCAGGTCAGTCTGTCCAGAAGTTTGTTACTCACCGAGGACATTTCACGACAAGGACAAGACCCAAAAGGCAAGACCTGATATTTAAAGATGAGAACACCCTGGATGTTCAGAGATACAAACTAGTGCCACAACAAAAGTGAAACAGACAAGGCTAGATTTAGTTTACAACAGTTTATGGTCCTGGCAAATTCTGAGTGCAGTGGTGTATCGCAGTTAAGACACTTCAAAAAGAATTTAAGATAATTAAAATTGGTACAATTTTCAAAGTTAAAAGGTTATGTTTCTTTAAAATGTCACAGTGGTGCCAGTGTTTGGGCTTTTTTATCAAGTGCCTGAAGTGTCAGTTTGTAAAATGAACAGAGAGGTTTGAGTGTTGATGGTTGTGGAGGCCTGGACCATGAGCTGATACAATAAGACCAGACCAGGACCAGACTGAGAATGGTTCAGTCCTGGTTTAGTCCTGGTTTAGGTTTTAGTCCTGGTTTAGACCTGGTTTAATCCTGGTTTAGTCCTGGTTTAATCCTGGTTTAGTCCTGGTTCAGTCCTGGTTTAGTCCTGGTTCAGTTCTGTTTTATTCCTGGTTTAGTTCTAGTTTAGACCAGTTTTAGTCCTGGTTCAGTCTGTTTTTTCCATTTTTCATTTAAACAAAAATCAAAAACTGAAAAAACTAATCATTATCTGTTTTTTCATTTTGATTTTGGAGACAAGATCGTGACGTGGGTTTTGAGTCTTGTTTTTGCTTTGGACTCACTCACCTGTTCGATAGTGTCAGTGCCTCTCTGGTTTACTCCAGTTCATTCACAAAACATAACCCCAAAATAAACCTTTCTACTTCTCTCTCTTAACTTTTCAAGTCTGAAAAGTGAGAAAAATATTTCAAACAGTGTTTGTGGGGGTATTTGACTCCTCGGCCTGTATGTGCCTATATACAAATATGTGTATCTGAAGGTACATTTATCGTGATAACATTACCTGTGGTTGTCTGATTTTTATGAAAATTCACACAGATGTGTATTTTTTACAGGTGTTTACACATATGTGATGGATCAAGTTTGGTGACCTGAGAAGTTTTGTATAAGAGCGTGTTTCCAAAATGTGTGTATCGATTGACTTCCATTATAAACTCATTATTTTTATAAACAGGACACAGACGAAGTCTGAGACCTGAGGTCGAGTTACCAACATGTCAGAGGGGGGGACTCGTGAGTCATGACTTGGACTCGAATCAGACTTGAGGCACTATTTTTAGGACTTGAGACTTGATTTGATAAAATGGATGAAGACTCGGGGCTCAACTTGGACTTGAAGGTCAGTGACTTGAGAAGACTTGATGGTTCTCCTAAAAAATGTATGTTTGAAGAAAATACTTTTCTCTTTTCAGTTGATAAATGCAGTGTTGAAGTTTACAGGAACAAACTGGAACATGTCCCTCTCACTTCTGTTTGTTATTTTGGTTGTAACTGAAGTACTGTGATGTGTATCCTCCAATGTACTACAGTAATACACAAGTACAATATAGTAAAACAGAGGGAACTACATAAAACATGATCCTTCCATTTCAGTGCAGACGACACGACAAAATAACTTTTAAATCTGAATTCTTTCTCTTCTGATCGTAATGATTCACAAAAACATCTTGTCAAGACATTTCAAAAGGAAACATTTGCATTTCTACAACTCTCAGTGCTCATATATCCTCATATCGTGGTCGTAGAAGCTCAGCAGGGTCGGGTCTGGTTCCTTCTTGGATGGAGACGATGTTAAAATCAGGAGCCACAGGGGGGCGCCAGTGACTCAAACTGTCATTGTGCCCTTAGGCAAGACACTTCAGCACATTGCCCAGTGAGTGTTGTGTGTGTGTGTGGTGTGTGTGCGGTGTGTGTGTGTGCGTGTGTGTGCGCGTGTGTGTGTGTTGGTGTGTGTGTGTTGTGTGTGCGTGTGTGTGTGTGTGTGTGTGTGTGTGTGTGTGTGTGTGTGTGTGTGTGTGTGTGCGTGTGTGTGTGTGTGTGTGTGTGTGTGTGTGTGTGTGCGTGTGTTGTGTGTGTGCGTGTGTGTGTGTTGTGTGTGTG
>NW_026571207.1:2943118-2965785 GCF_026225935.1 Boleophthalmus pectinirostris | reverse complement strand
ACTGTAAGTCTTTGCAACAAATGTCTGTGAAAAGCGATTTATAAATTAAAAAAACCTACATACACACATACATATATGAAATATACAATTCAGTGCAGGCTCCTCTAGACTGGTGACTAAAGATTGGAGATTAGGTACAACTTGAAGAGTTATCGTTATGTGTTGAGTCTAAATGGATCATTTAAGCCATTCTGTAATATGTATGCATACAACCAGGAGAGTGGAGATGTTCGTCAAGACACGGGACAGTGAGGCGTGTGAATGGGAGATGAATACTGGCGGAAGGTAGTTGGAAAACAAAGTTATGGATATGGATGATTTGGCAATGGACTTGTCTGCACCCAAGACTACTGCGGTGGTGGACGCACAGTAAATATAGTGGAGAACGGAGAGGAGAGACGGCGAGTGAGAACCAGAGCAGGGTACTGGGGCGGAATGAATGAAAACCAGGTAGGTAGCTAGCACAGGCTTGTTTGGGCGTACTTAGGTAAGCGCGCGCTCTGACAGAGCTACTCCATCACAGGAATATGAAAGAAAGTACTATTATTTAATAGAAATAACAACCCTTTATAAATGGTCACACCTGCTGTTCATTCAATTAGCCCTAATGAAGACCAAGTAGTCGAAACGCGTTGGCGTGACTTTTAATAAATTCACCGCAAATCAGAGTGCCTCTGCCATCATTTTTCTATTTTACTATTATTTAATGTTGAAAATCACACTATTGTGTAAATAAAGAGTTGAAATCAAGTTTGACCTTGTATTCTAGAGTAAAGCAGTACAAATGAGACTAAAAATAGCTGTCAACTTTAAAACTGGTTGTTCTTGAACAGAACAGAAGGAAAAGTGAAAGAGGAACAACAGGTCCAGAAAGCCCTCTCTGCTTGTGGATATGCAAAATGAGCTTTCAATAGATCTAAAAGTCGTGTTGTGCATGAACGAGTTCAAAAGAATGCATTCATTGAACACGTTAATTTTTCAGTGAATTTTGAACTGAATGCAACACATATGGGTCCGGTCAAGTGTTAAAGGAGGAAACAGGGGCAGATTTTTGACATTCAAATGTCTCTTATTCAGAAACTAGAGGAACTATGGAAATAAGTAAAGTATCAGAATGTAGGAAAGAGTTAACACTCCAACAGGGTCAAGTTAAACCTGTGTTATTTTTCAAGTTGTTGACAAAAAATTTTAAAAACTCATTGTCTACCCACACAGGGAATGAAATGATGCAGCACTTTTTGGGCAATAAATCCAACAGTGATAACTTGGTTCTCACTTACATATCCATAACAAACTGGTTTGAATATTTGCTTCAAGGCAAGGCAAGTTTATTTGTACAGCACAATCTACACAAAGTAATCAAAGTGCTTTACAGAAAAAGAAATACATAACATAATAAAAACAAATCAAAACATAAATAATCATGAAGATTAAAATTAAAAAAGAGAGACATAAATTGGAGAAAGAGTGCAGAATGAAACCTTCAGTTATTTGCACAGTTAAACAGAAATGTTTTGAGTCTGGAATTAAACACGTCACAGAAGCGTCTGTCTCACATGTTCAGGACTGTTCCAGTTTTAGCTGCATGAACCTGAAACTCTGACTCCCTTGTTTGTCGTGATCTGGCACCAGCAGGAGGCCGGTCCTGAGCTCCTCAGAGTGTAGATGGTCATATGACACAACATGCACAGATGGACTTTGTAGCTCGGCCATGGAGACACTTGTACACAAGTAGAGCTGCTTAAAGTCTCTGAGGCAAGGAGCCAGAGCAGAGACCTGAGCGCAGGACTTATGTGCTGTACTTCCTATTTCGAGTCAGGACCCGAGCTGCAGCGTTCTGGATGTTTCTGGATGTTCTGGATGTTCGATGTTCTGCAGCGTTCCAAGCTCGTTTGGAGAGACCAGTGAGCAGAACATACAGTATCTAACCTACTGGAGACAAACGCATGGATAAGTTCTCCAAGTCTGATTTAGAAACAGTAAATTTTGATTTTGCTATGTTTTGTTCAGATGGTTAAAAGGCTGGCTTAGATGTTTTGTGATTGTGATGTGGCGTTTTGTGGTCACTTCATATTTAGTTTATGTTCACTACCATTTTATGGTTACAGATTTAGGTTATGTCGGAAAAACCTTCTCGGTCACTTTGATGTCTCACATGTCGGTCAGTTTATTTTTTATTAAGTCAAAAGTCATAGGTAACGGAGGGAAATTTATGTGGCACAACTTTGTTTATGTGTCACATACGGATTAAAGTTTAGAATGTGTCACATGTGATTTATGTCGCGTCACTTATTGAATGTCGGTTCACTTTATTTATTGTCGGTCACTTTGTTTATGTTCGGTCACTTTCGTTTTATTCTGACTTCATGTGTTATGTTTATGTCGGTCACTTGTTTATGTCGGTCACTGTGTTTATGTCGGAGTCACTTTATTATGTGTATTTATGTCGGTACGTTTATTTATGTCGGTCACTTTGATGTCGGATTCCCGGTTTATTGTTTATGTCGGTCACGGTCACTTATTTTTTATGTCGTCACTATGTCGTTTGTTTATGTCGGTCACTTTATTTATGTCGGTCACTGTTCATTTATCGGTCGGTCACTATGCTTATGTCGCGGCTTATTTATGTGTTTGTTTATGTCGGTCACTTATTTATGTCGGTCACTTTGTTATGTTCACAGTCACATTAGTTATGCGGCACTTTGTTTATTGGTCACTTTGTTATTATCGGTCACTTTGTTTATGTCACTTTATTTTGTCGGTCACTTTGTTTATGTGTACACTTTATTTATGTCGGTCACTTATATTTACTGTCCCGGTTACTATTGTGTTTATGTCGGTCACTGTTGTGTTTTGTCGGTACTTTGTTATGTCGGTCACTGTGTTTATGTCGGTCCTATGTTCACTTTGTTTATGTCGGTCACTTTGTTTATGTCGGTTACTTTGTTTGTTTATGTCAGTACTTCGTTTATGTCGGTCACTTTGTTTATGTCACTTTTTTATGTCGGTCACTTTGTGTGTATCCGTGTGTTACTTGTTATGTCGGTCCTTTGTTATTGTTTATGTCGGTCACTTTGTTTATGTCGGTCACTTTGTTTATGTCGGTCACTTTGTTTATGTCGGTCACTTTGTTTATGTCGGTCACTTTATTTATGTCGGTCACTTTGTTTATGTCGGTCACTTTGTTTATGTCGGTCACTTTACTTTTTATGTCGGTCACTTTGTTTATGTCGGTCACTTTGTTTATCGGTTACTTTGTTTATGTCGACGTCACTGTTTATTGTCGGTCACTTTGCTTAGTCGGTATTTATATTTATGTCGGTCACTTTGTTTATGTCTGTACTTTATTTATGTCAGCTTGTATCGGTCACTTGCTTATGCGTCATTTATTTATGTGGTCACTTTGTTTATGTCGGTCACTTTATTTATGTGGGTCATTTTGTTGTATCCCGGTTACTATCACAGTATACCAGCATCAGTAACCCGGTTTCTCAGAACCAGGATACTGCATTATTAGAAATACTAAAGGATACTGTGTATACATGCACCATGACGAAACTGGGATACTCATAAAACCCAATCATAACCAGGACACTGTACCTGCTGCTCTGAGTCTCGTCGTTTTGGTCTTAAAATGTTCATATTATTAACACGCTCTACATGATCCTAGTGTTGTTGTTTTTGTTGGGTTTTTTTCGCTATTTTGTCATCATGAGCTTCATCTGAGTGGATCTGAGTGCTGTCGGTAATGTCACAGTCACTACCACTCCTTTATTTGCTCAGTGACTAATACACTGTTTTCATAAGTCAAACAAAAACTGAAATAATATGCAGTACTCGGACGATTTTTCACTGTTCAAAAGATATACTTTATTTGAAATTGCTATGGAAAATAGCATATAGGATATAATAAGTTTTCACTACTACCACTGATTGTAGCTTTGAGCCTTGTTTTAGGTGTATTTGGGTATCAATTTTAATGAGTTCACACAATACAATATGTGTGTCATCCTTCACTAAACAATGAAAACAATAGGTCCACTTGGCAACTCCCTTCAGGCCAGATGAAGCCCTACCCAGACTAATAAGCATAGTTTGGTCTTGTGTTGCCAAAATGTTTTTTTTTTTTTTTCAATATTTTAGTTGGTAGGTCATGACGAGGCCAAGAAGCATTGTTGTCAGGATACTAAAATGTCAAACTTGATTTTATTAAGGAAAAGGCTCAATACTTGATACCACAATAATGGAAAAAACAACAACAGAATGTAATTTTCAGCACAAATAATAGTACTTTCTTTAAGTGTGGTCCTATACTGGTGTATTACTCGAAAGGTCAATCCTCAGTCTTCAGTCACTGTCTGTAAACTCACTAGTCCAGGCTCAAAGTGATTGATTCAAATTAACATAACTGGCTGTGTATAGTGTGATTGTTTATAATTAGATAGAGAGATTTGATTTGCACATATATTAAAAACATAATTTGAACATTTTAAACTGGTAGAAACATAGAAACAAAAGAAAATGACTGCGCAGGAGAGAATAAGAAGAGCTTTTTGGTCTTATAAAATCACCTCCCCTATAAAACGGGATTTTTATCACAACAGTCATGAACAGACAAGTTGACTTTCAGTGGTCCAAATATTAAATATCATTACAAATCAATGTTTGTTTTAATTGTCTTTTAAAATAGTCCAGTGATTAAACTGATTTGAGAGTCTGGGCTAAATTATTCAGGAGGGTTGCCCTCTGAACTTGAGTGTTCTTTGATTTGTGGAAGTTCTGACAACACATGATGTAAGGATAGATTAAACTACAATGTCATCATGCATGAAATATGACTTACTGACTGAGCAGGATTCCCCTTCACACTGACTGTCTTTCCTCGTTCTGGGAAAGTGTAGATGGTGCAACACTGAACAAACATGAGTCTGAGATCAACAGTACAATATTAAAATGTTTCTCCCAGTGTCATCAAACCATCAGAGACCCACCTCCAGATCTTTAGTTGGGACTGGTCAGAACTATTGTGCATGTTCTGGAGAAACATGCAAACACTGAACAAAAAGGACAACACAAATAATGTGTATGAGTGTGCAGACTGACTGTTCTTTTCCCGGTCACTTGAATCCTCTCCAGGTGATGTAATGTTGATCATGTTGCACTGTTGATGTTAGACCCGTGCTGCTCGTTCAGTGGTTGCACCATCTACACTTTCCCAAATGAGTAAAGTCCCAGTTTTACTGCAGTACAAAACCATGAGTCTGCTGTATGTGTTAGTTTGTGAGAAGAACCATGCAGCTGTCCAGCTGGTGTGTGCCTCTGTTGGCCTCCGTCCTCCTGCTGTCGTTGAGTGCAGCGGCCCCTGCAGCGCACAACTGCACTGAGCTGAGCCAGCCTCTGCCACGGGACCAACTACACCAGGTACTCTATTCTATAAGATACAAGACGTCAGTGTGAACGGGCTGTTTGTGAACGGCCTGTGGGTTGCAGGTCCTGGGCACATGGATTCTAATTGAAGCCTATGGAAGCAATGACCTCCTGGACTTCCACCTGAAGAGCATCGGCAGTGAGTGGCTCAAGATCAACACCACTGCAGAAGATGGGATTATGAGACTGGTACAAGGGATGAGACACAAGGGGCAGAAGTATGTTTATTTTATTTTAAGTAAAGGCACTTTTCAGTTAAAATACCTGGGGCAGGTTGGACTATCCCTTTATAAAACACAGTCCTCCAGACTCTGCCGCTCCTCCCCCTCACTCTTCCCTTTAGTTCTCCAGGTACTGCCCAGTTTAGTAACACAATAAGTTACTTTACCTAGTAACTAGTTGCTTTTATAATGGAGTAACTCAGTTACTAACTAAGTTACTTTTTGTGTGAAGTAATTAGTTACTATAACTAATTACTTTTTCAAAGTAACGTGCCCAACACTGATGATGTGTGAAGTTGGAGGTCAGAGAGGTGGTATTACAGAACAGTGTGATACTGTGGTATTATGATGAAGAATAAACTGTTTCTTTTCTGTGTTTAGGGAAAAATACTGTGGATTTTTCCAAAACTCTGAGGTGCTTCTGGTGAATAGTTCTGCTCTGCAGATAGAGGGTGAGTCCTCACACTGTGCATCCTCCTGCCCCTTCAGTCCCAGGACCTCGAGCGCACTCTACCACACTGTCTCCACAGTCACATTATAATACATTTTATTTATATATCACTTTTCTAAACATTCAAAGATGCTTTAAAACTACAGACGCCCACAGGCCACTAGCCAAACTGTTAATCCAAGAGCAAACACAAACATTCTCAAATGTGCTTTTATTTAGAGAGCACTGAAAAACTGCAGTCTTTTCAGTTCAAATTCAGGTGTCTGTAAATGTTCGGTGTTTATTTTAAGTAAATACTATACTTTTTATATACTGTAGCTTTTTTACTATATGAATTGTAAATATTGTTTGGTTTGTTTTTTGTTATGTTTCATATAATGTTAACATAAATGTGTTCCTTACAGCAGATCCCGACACTTTCTTCAATTTCCTCCAGACGTCCTGCTCCTGAGTGTTTGGTCATCCACACAAACAGCCACAACCACGGGCATAAGTTCATCTTCCTGTACGGTCAGTGTGTAAACCGCAGCACAGAGCTCACAAAGGAATGACTCTGAACCGTATATTGTCATAGAACATGGCTTTGCAACAAGTACAATCTCATATGAACATACATAGTACTTGTTAAAGTTACTTGTGTTCCCTTTAGTCCCAAAGTCAGATCAGGGCCCAGTAGTCTGACTCATTCCATAGTGATGTATAGTAGGGATGGAACGAGTTCTCGTGTCACGAGATCTTACGAGATCAAACTCAAACTGTGTGCACACTATCAACACATTTACAACACTATATATCCAGAAATGTAACCAACTAAAAATCATAAGACCAAAATTGGGAATTGATCTGATTATTGTAAATTGGTTCAAAATCTCATCTTGACCCTATCTGATGTCCTGCCTCATGAAAATTGTGTCTCGTTCCACCCCTAAGGTGTAGTAGTACTCTGAGTTCTGAGTTCTACACATTTATGCGTCTGGAACGGCTCTCACTGAAAGTGATCGTGAAAAGACACAACGCCATGACAAATGTGTGAAATAGTCTGGAGTCATCCAGAGACATCGTCCCACACAACAGTGACTCCTTAGATCTGATCTGCAGACAAACTTAACTTACAGAACATACAGTATGCTTTGGCTAAAAACTGGGAAAGATCAAAACAAAACAAAAAACTATGACCATGAGAAAGTAGTAGTTTGTCCAAAATCAGTTTGCAGTAAACCCATATGAGCTGTAGGTGTCCTGAGTATGTCAGTAAAATCAGTACAGTTTTAAACCCTGATTTGCCATGATTATTTAACCAGACCAAATGTACATCAGGACCCAAGTCTTCCTGGGGGGACTTTTAATTGGTCGAGACAATAAATTTCATGTAATATGTTTTTTTTAGCAACAACAATGTCTAATCTGTTCATATTATTAAATCATTTTGGATACATGATGTGATTTACAATGGAGAAAATGCAGAATAAACATCTGTTAATTAACTAAATACCATAAAAACAATCTTTTGTTCTGAATATACTGCAGGGAGGAGCCAGAGTGTTGGTGCGTCTGAACTTGAGATGTTCAGGAGACAAGCGTCCTGTCTGAAGTTCCCAGAGCCAGCTGTAGCCTCCTTCAAGTATGACCCTGAAGAAGGTGAGACAGGTTTAAGTTTATTTAAACAGATGAAACCAGCACTGACCCTTGTGTTCTCCTCACAGACCTGTGCCCCATGTGAAGAACAGGAGATTTACTTTGACATTGACTTCTGACATTGTGGATGATGGATTCTTGCCATATTTCTGAGTTCACAAAGTTTTGCTTCTTTAAAATAAATAAGAAAATCTCACAAAGTTAATAAAAACGGACTTTCTTGTTGTGAGTTGAGTTGTGCACTGGGCCGGTTTGAGCTGAGTGTGAAACAGCTGGGATGAAGATCAGATCCTCTAAATGCGAGGTGAAGGAGCTCAAGTGGGAAAAGGCGGCGCCCTCTCCAGGTGATGGAGAGTCCCTGCTTAAGTGGAGGAGATCAGGTCTCTCAGGGTCTTGTTCATGAGTGAGGGTTTTGGCCTGGTCCTGGGTTAGACCTGGTTGAGTGAGGAGGATGGAGCGTGAGACTGACAGGCAGATCGGTGCAGCGTCTGCAGTGATGCGGTCAGTGTATACAGAAGCATACAGGGAGGATACATGAGATCAGTGGTGTGGCCACATTCCTGTTCTGGTTTGATAAGGTGTGGTGAATACCTCTGCCACCACTCCACAGTGTTAGTATTAATTTATGTAACTTCATTCCATTTACATTCAGTTAATTACAGCACACATCATTTAATTCCTTTATTTAGACTAATATTCTAATTTGGGTGCACAAATTTTAGTTAATATAAGTCTGAATTATTTACTTACACTTATTTTATTTGTTTTGTTTTGTTTTGTTCGAGTGGCCAGACGGAGGACCCTTGGCTGAGACCATCCATGAATCAAGAAAGAGGGGGAGCACTATTTAGTTTTACTAACTTCATTTGTTTAGTTAGTAGTTTTAGTTAATTATTTAGTGTAATTCTCCCCTCTTGTGTTCAGTTTTAGTTGGTCCTCAGGTATTTAAACACCTCTGTTCCTTTTTATTTTTTTCTGACTTTTTTTTGGTTACATACAGATAAAATATATACAGTATACAATCAATGGATGCATTTTTTATTGGAAACATACAATATTTTTAATTTACTTCTAATTTGTTGTTATTAGTTTCCAATTTTAAATGAGCTGGTTCCACAGTTCCACAGACTGGCCCCTTTAAAAGAGAAAGAGACTGACCAAGAGTCGAGTTTTGATTTTATTAAATTTAAACTTATTTTTTAGTTTTTGTATTTGCCAAAATCACTGATCGTTGGGAAAATGCAGCCTGTCTTCATTGAGAAAAATTATGAGAGCTGGACTGGGCCAGACTGGGACCAGGACCAGAACTAAGACCGGGGCCAGACCAGGACAAGATCAGGACTGAGACTGAGATAGTCCTGGTTTACTTCTGGTTTAGTCCTGGTTCTGTTCTGGTTTAGTCCTGGTTTAGTCCAGATTCACTCCTGGTTTAGTCCTGGTTTAGTCTGGGTTCAGTCCGGCATCACAGTTTAAGTCACTTAAATGGTCGTTATCTGTTTTTTTCCATTATTCATTTAAACACAAAATCAAAAACTGAAAAAAACAAATTATTATCCTTTTTTTTTTTTTTTTTTTTTTTTCATTTTGGTTTTGGAAACAAATAATGAAGAAAATAGTTTTCCTATTTTTGGTTTTATTTTGAAAAAAACTAATGAACAAATGATACTAATATTAACCAAAAACACAATTTTATCAATATACATTTTTGTTACCACATCTGTATTAAATTTTACGGCAGTGATCTGACACCTGCATTTTGTGGGTTTCATCTCCCTGTATCATTCTGGAGCTCATAAAAGATATATTTATTTTGAAAGCATAAAAGATATATTTATTTTGAAAGAATTTTAACTGTAACAATCACATCTTTGGGGTTGAATAATGGTAAAAAGAACTTCACCTATTGATAGGTTCACCTTTACACCTATACTCAATATTCAATAACAAGAGAGAAGACAAGAGATTAATATCTTTTACACGCGTGGAGGGAGTACCGAGAGAAGAGCTTTAGTTACATGTAACTTGCCGTTCACCCAATACTCTCTAAAGTCTCCTCTCGTTTCTCCACGCCTTTTATTCAAAATTAGGAGCCCTAGTACAATGGGAACTACTCATCTCAGAACGGGAGGGGGAACATGCAAAACATTAAAGGAGTAGTTCCTGTTTGCTTATATACAAAAATAACACTTCAGTACAGTGTGTTCAGGACAGAGTTAAGGTCAGTCTGCCCTTCCTCATTTCATCTTCCT
This sequence comes from Boleophthalmus pectinirostris, assembly GCF_026225935.1. Taxonomy (NCBI): domain Eukaryota; kingdom Metazoa; phylum Chordata; class Actinopteri; order Gobiiformes; family Gobiidae; genus Boleophthalmus; species Boleophthalmus pectinirostris. The sequence continues at coordinate 2,955,802 of NW_026571207.1, read as the reverse complement.
TAGTTTATCCTCCTTAAGCAATGGTCGCCCAAGATGTTTCCTGTTATTGAATAGATAGGACTTTATGACCTTCTGCAACTCATAATATCTGCAATACTCAGAAACAGAATTGTTTAAGTGCACATATTAATACATTGATTATAATAAGATTGAGTAAACAAAAGTGAATATTACATTACCATTACATACACAGTGAGATTAATATAAATGTTGAATCCATCACCTATTTTTGTATTGTTTCAATAATTTCAGGTTAAGAAATCAGAAATCTGACAGTTACACAGAAGATTTCACCGATTATAAAGATTCGAGAATGTTCTGATGTCACATGAACACAGCCTGCTCTCCTGTCCCGCGTGCCTCACCTAATCCTACATCACCGAGGCAGGTAGAACTGACTGAACCTCACTTACTGTTGTTTTGTTGTTATAGTTTCATGTGAGTAGAAATTACAGAGATATTATCTATAAACAAGGTCAACAAATCAGTCATGTGACAGTACACAGAAGACTCCACCAGATTCGAGAATGTTCTGATGTCAGGTGAACACAGCCTGCTCTCCTGTCTCACGCCCATCGCCTGATCCTACGTCAGTGATGCAGGTACAACTGATTGGCCACACAACCTCATCTACGGCTCACCTGCTCATTATAAAAGAGCCTCATGTTACAGTGACAAGTTCCAAAAAAATAGAAATAGAAAAAATGGAAAAAGGAAAAAAAGGAGCAAGAACTTCCCCAACTCCAAACGACTACAGACAAGGTAAGTCTTTTATTCTGTTGCCTATGTCTTTATGTCTTTATTTATATAGCACTTTTCACAGACATTTTTTTTTTGTCACAAAGACAGAGCAGAGGATTATTCAGCATTATTCATTCACTCTATTCTTGGTGATGGTAAACTACTGTTGTAGTCACAGCTGCCCTGGGGCAGACTGACAGAAGCGTGCCTGCCATGCCAAACGGCGCCATCAGTCCCTCCGACCACCACCATCACTCACACACACACCACTTTCATAGGCAATAGTAAAGTGTCTTGCCTAAGGACACAACGGCAGTTTGAGTCCTGGTTTAGACCAGGTTTTAGTCTTAGTTTAGTCCTGATTTAGTCCTGGTTTTAGTCTCTTTGCCACTGGTGTCCCACTGTGGCACCTGATTTTCCCAGTGGTCTCCCATCCAAGTACTAACCAGGCCTGGTCCTGCTGAGCTTCTGAGATCTGACAGGATCAGGTTTTGACAAGCCGGTACAGCCACTATGTATGTATCATGTAGTTAGGAGCTTGAGAATCTTAAAAAGTTTCTCTTATAATAAGTGAAACAGCTGTAGTGAGCACTTGCCCCAGTCTCGTGTCATCTTCATATAACGTGTAGAATGCCACAGACCCACAGGGTCAGACTGTACATCTGTGTGAGTGTGTGTGAGTCTGGGACATTTAATATTTGTGTTAAAACTCTTAATTCACTGATACTGGAGATTTCCTGGTTACTGTTGACGTGTCTAGTGTGATAACCAACTTCTGACTGTAAAAAATAGAAACTAAAGAAAATAAATAACAGCTGTTGCCGTAGCTTCAAACACAGAAAAAAGAGATTAAGATAAAGAGATGAATGTGGCGCATTACCATTGTGCTCTTGTCGTTTCAACATTCCAGTCTTATTTGTCATTTCATTTTTGACCTTGTGAGACACTAACCAGCTGGACAAGCTCACAAAAGAGTGTAGTCTGTGTAAACTTTGATGGGCAGAATATCACACACAAGGTGAACGTACTAATGGTGCAATGTAAAATCAGCTGAGAACTCTTTCTTACTCTATGAAATCAATTAAGTATTTATTTATTTACCTATTTATCTCTCTATGGCAGTTAGATTTGTTATGACAGATACCAACACAAACATCTCTGTTTCTAACATCTAAGTAAAAAAGCCACAAGGTTTGACTTCTTTCAAAGAGCGGCTAAAAACACTTACATTATTAGGAAAATTCTAATTTTTATTATTATTAAAGGATACATGTACACATTTTAATTTAATTTAACTTGAATTTAAATTCTCCCCAAAATAAATGAGCTGGCAACACTTTTATTATGCATTTTCAATGACAAAAAAAAGTCAACTAATTCAGTAGAAAGTACTTGATAGATATTGTTACACTTGTATTATTTCATAATTATTTACTTGCACTTATGAAGTAAATTAAGTATTGTGCTTTGTACTTTATGATTTTGTCCATCCTTTCATTTTGGTGACAACTGTTTTTTTGTTTTTTTTTATATTTGTTTCAGTATCTACAAATGCTGAACCAGTCAGATCACAAGTTCATTTTAAAATTCTATCTTGTAATATAAACGGTCTGAAAGACAAGCAGAAAAAAAATGTGTTTATTAAATTCCATGAAAATTTAAAGGCAGACATAGGTTTTCTCCAGGAAACACATTTACAACCATCACAAAATGTTGGCATTGGAAATTACACAGAATACTCATCATCATACACTACAAGGTCATGTGGTGTTGCAATTCTAGTTAAAAAGACGTTAAATTTTGAATTAATGAAGAAAATAACAGATGAAGAAGGTCGATGGATTATTGTTCATGGATTAGTAAATGGGATATCATTAACTTTAGTAAGCATTTATGGGCCTACTGAAGATGATCCAAATTTTTTTGAACAATTATTTTTACAATTGGAAGATTTTGAAAACATTATAATTGGTGGAGATTTTAATACAGATATGGCATCAACAGAACGCTCAAGTGGTGTGCAAAGAAACCCAAATTCAGCCAAAAAGATTAAAGAATGTATGAAAATAGGCAGATTTGTTGACATTTGGAGAAACACACACACAACTAACAGACATACATATAGCTCAAAAAGACATCACACTTCGTCGAGGATAGATTATTTTCTCATAAATGAGTCACTTGTGCCAAACATTATCAAAAGCACTATACACAACACTAAGATAAGTGATCATTCTGCAATATCTCTAACATTAAAATTTACCCCAAACCAAAATAATAACCAATAATCTTTTCTTTGTCATATTGGGTGATAAAGATTTTAGATAAATTTTCTTTTCAAACAGATAACAAAACATTGACTTATAAACAGTGTTGGGAAGGTGACTTTTAAAATGTATTCCCCTACAGATTACAGATTACACACACCAAAATGTAGTTTGTAACATAATCCATTAAATTACTTAAAGTGAGTAACGTAATCTGAATACTTTGGATTAATTGATATTGTCGTACTTTTTAAAAAAAAAATTCATGTTTGTTTTCTACAAATTCTCTGTATAGCCCAAGTCTCCATGAACAGACTTTTGTTTGCTGTAGAGAAGACGAGGATCTTAACATAAGATTTAAGATTTAAGTTTTATCTCCTCAAAGTCAATAAAAAGACCAGACTTTACTTAACTATATTTAAAATATTATTGATAGAGAAATTATTTTTATATGAGATCACCTTAAATTATGTCCAGCCTATTGTTAGTGTCATATTCTTTAGACCTGGTTTAGTCCTGGTTTAGCCCAAAATGTGAAAACAGGAACATACTGCAGTGTAATCCATTTATTTCAACAAAGTAACTGTAATCCAATTACCACTCACTGAAACAGTAACTGTAACTGAATACTGTTACTCATAATTTGTACTCTGATTACGTAACTCCAGTACATGTAATCTGTTACTCCCCAACACTGCTTATAAGTCACTCAATAAATATATATATATATATATATATATATATATATATATATATATATATATATATATATATATATATATACACACACACACACACACACACATATATATATATATATATATATATATATATATATATACACACACACACATATATATATATATATACACACACACACATATATATATATTATATATATACACATATATATATATATATATACATATATACATATATATATATATATATAAAACTAATAAAATAATAAATAATAAAAAGATATGTGTAATAGAATTTGAGCATTATTGGAATCTGAGTTTAGTCGCATGTTTAGTATTAATGCATAACTGAAAAGATCTGACTGGTCCAGCTGCTCTGCACCTGTCCTCATCCTGGGACACTTCCACCGGTCTCATCCTGGGACACTTCCATCTGTCTCACCCTGGACACCTCCATCTGTCCATCCTGGGACACCTCCATCTGTCTCATCCTGGGACACTTCCATCTGTCTCATCCTGGGACACTTCCATCTGTCTCACCCTGGGACACCTCCATCTGTCTCATCCTGGGACACCTCCATCTGTCTCACCCTGGGACACCTCCATCTGTCTCATCCTGGGACACCTCCATCTGTCTCATCCTGGGACACTTCCATCTGTCTCATCCTGGGACACTTCCACCTGTCTCATCCTGGGACACTTCCATCTGTCTCATCCTGGGACACCTCCATCTGTCTCATCCTGGGACACCTCCACCTGTCTCATCCTGGGACACCTCCATCTGTCTCATCCTGGGACACTTCCATCTGTCTCATCCTGGGACACCTCCATTCTGTCTCATCCTGGGACATCTGTCTTCCTGGGACACCTCCATCTGTCTCATCCTGGGACACCTCCTGGGACACCTCCACCTGTCTCATCCTGGGACACCTCCCATCTGTCTCATCCTGGGACACCTGCACCTGTCTCATCCTGGGACACCTCCACCTGTCTCATCCTGGGACACCTCCATCTGTCTCATCCTGGGACACCTCCACCTGTCTCATCCTGGGACACCTCCATCTGTCTCATCCTGGGACACCTCCACCTGTCTCATCCTGGGACACCTCCATCTGTCTCATCCTGGGACACCTCCATCTGTCTCATCCTGGGACACCTGCATCTGTCTCATCCTGGGACACCTGCATCTGTCTCATCCTGGGACACCTGCATCTGTCTCATCCTGGGACACTTCCATCTGTCTCATCCTGGGACACTTCCATCTGTCTCATCCTGGCACACCTCCACCTGTCTCATCCTGGCACACTTCCATCTGTCTCATCCTGGAACACTTCCATCTGTCTCATCCTGGCACACTTCCATCTGTCTCATCCTGGCACACTTCCATCTGTCTCATCCTGGCACACTTCCATCTGTCTCATCCTGGCACACCTCCATCTGTCTCATCCTGGCACCTCCATCTCTCATCCTGGAACACTTCCATCTGTCTCATCCTGGCACACCTTCCATCTGTCTCATCCTGGCACACTTCCATCTGTCTCATCCTGGCACACCTCCATCTGTCTCATCCTGGCACACTTCCACCTGTCTCATCCTGGGACACTTCCATCTGTCTCATCCTGGGACACCTCCACCTGTCTCATCCTGGGACACTTCCACCGGTCTCGCCCTGGGCAGTTGCACCAGCCTCTTCAAAGACACGCCCACTTGTGTCACCCTGGGCCTCTGTGTTTTTCTTGAGAGCTCCACTGGGCCTGTCTGCAAACAGGAAAACATCTCTGTGCACCAACTTTGAAACGAAGCTGGTGTAGACGACAGGTAAACTCACAAATTCCTCAATCACACCAAACCACAAAAACAATTTTATTTCCATATTACATCTTTTTGAATTAATAATAACAATAATGATAAGTGTATTCGGATATTTTCAAAATGATAAATCTCATTATGTTCCAACAGTAATCAACAGATACATAAAGGTAATTATTTTACGTTAATAATCACAAATATAATCTTCAAAAAATAAATAAATCAATCCTTCCATAAAGAAGTGAGGAGAAACAAACGCTTATTATACCGCCACCAACTTTTACAAAGCCATTAAAGGTTGTATAGAGGATTTTCCAAGGAACGAGAAATCCAGCGACTGTTTGTCCTTTTTCAAATGTTGCACATGCGTGAAACCACCATCCCTCCCCCACAGCTCCTACGTAGAAACGCCTCCTCCCTCCTCCTCCTTACGCCAGAAACAGGTTTGTTTACAGCCGGTGCACATGACTTGTAAACAACTAAGTACAGTGTTGGTTAGGCAAGACGGAGAAGTGAGGAGCGGGGGGAGGGGGGGGGTGCGGACATTTCGTGCGCGGAAAAGAAGTGAGGAGCAGGGAGAAGAGCGGAACAGGCAGCAGGGAGAGGAGCAGGAAAGGGGTGCAGAGAAGGTGCGCGGAGATTCAGTGCGAATGAACTAGCTACAACACGCAGCAGCAAGCGGACTCTTTCTTTGCATTGAAAATTAAGTTTTCAGACATAGGATATCGCATTCGTGTCTTGAAAAACGTTTGTCTAGCTCTTGGAAATAAAGTACGTTTTCATAATAAGCAGAAGTGACCTGTCCAGGAGTAATTTGTGGACCAGTGCATCAGTCTTTAGACCCTTCGTCTGCTTCAGTTGCGCCATCGCTGGAATGAATCTTCAAAGAATCACCTTAGTTTGGCTTCGCTGCTTTTCTCCTTGTCTTCTTCTTTCAGCGACCTCAAAAACGGACTTTCTTTTGCTGCGAACTGCTCCTGGATTCTTGTCGCCATTGCAACAAACTTTGTGTGAACTGCGAGGAAGATATAGGTCAAAAAAAAGCTGCTAAGAACTGTTGCGTTGGTGGAGTAAACAGCGTCTGTGCGTCTTGCGTCTGTGGACTGCGTGACAGTCGTACGTAAACCACGTACCGGCGGCGCACAGGCAAGTCAGTTACGCTAGAAACGTAGGGAGTTTGATTGACAGCCTGTCAGCTCACAGATAACGAGGCAGTGTCGTTATCTATTGGCAAATGTTTAGCCCCACCACGTCCAGAGTTGATGAATTTTTATTCTCTTTTTTTTGGTCATCATAATTACAAGGCTACTGCATCTCTATAATCTATCATTGACAATTTGAAACAAAAAAAATCCTCCATACAACCTTTAAAGCAATAATGTGCTTCTGCTCTTGTAATAATACGTCACATTAGTCCAGACACAAAATAATTAAATGCATTTCAAAATGTTTTAGTGTACGTTCAAATGACAAATTAACTTAAATTCCTTCTTTGGCATACTTAGCTATTATCATTTCCTTATATATTTGTTCAAATATTTTTATGTTTGGGCAATTTTTTGAGCTCATCAGTTACAGAGTTCCAGATTTTGACTCCACAAACTGAAAATAAAAAACATTTTCCTTGTTGTTTGGACTCTGGACCTTTTAAAGAAGATTCATTCCCCTTAAATCATAAGTACTTTCTCTTTCACTAAAAAGTTTCTGAATATTTTTTGGTAGTTCTTTACTTTTTGCCTTGCACATTATTTTTGCGGTCTGGAAGTTATCAGATCCTTAAGTTTTTCTTTAAATTTTTGAAGTGATAAATACCTGGTTGGTCATAAATTAAGAATTATTTGTTTCTGTGATATGAATAGTGGTTCCAATATTGTTTTAAAGTTACTATCCCATATCTCAGCACAGTACGTCAAATATGGTGCAACTAAAGCACAATAAAGTGTACATAGAGTTTTCTTATCCAGAAAATATTTGGCCCGACCTAATACTGCGAGTATGTATATATTGTATGTGTTCTTTCCAGTTAAGTTCATTTGATCAATAATAACACCTAGAAATGTATTTTTCTTGACCCTTTCTTTACCCTAAGTTTGTGTCATCTGCAAGTGAGACAATTGCAAACCACTTAAGTCCTTGAATTATGTGGGATCTTACATAACCGAAGTAAAATCTCATGCTTGTTTGCCTCACACATGTTGGTAACCCTAACCTGTGATGTGTTTTGTGTCTCTGCAGGACGACTGGTCTGGCCTGGTTCAGATGCCCTCCCCTGCACCTCGATGCTTTGGGAGGAGCCGTGCCGCTTTCTCCACGGGACCACGGGACACACTGAAAAAACAGTCTGAGAGGAGTTGCTCAAATTGCAAAAACAAATTTGACAACAATAACATCACTTTTTTACGTTTCTCTGTCAAGCATGTTTAAATCTTACAAAGGTCACTTGATTGTGGCCGATGTGAGACCCTGCATGTTTTAATCAGGTTGAGGAAACATGACTTTATTATTTCATCTCTGGAATTCTCCTCCCAAAAACCTTTGGAGGGAAAATTCAAATATAACAGGACACAGGAGAGTTCCAGGAGCAGAGACACACAGTGTGGAGCAGGAGGATTATCAGAGCTGATCTGGAGGTGAGACTTTTCAAAGATTTTATTATGTGCTTCTCCGGCCTAGAATGTCGTCATTGTTAAAACATGTTTGTGTTGTTTTATTTGAAATTAGAGTTAATGTAAGGACAGCTTGAAACAAATTGTTTTTGACTGTCCATCTACAAGAGTGTGACAGTTGTACTCAGATTTGAATGTGTTTGTTCCAGAGTCGTCTACAAACACAGAGTGACGTCCAGGTTCTGCTGGAGCTGAGGGGAAGTTCATGAATGTTACAGCTGATGTTTCAGAAAAAAGGAAGATGTTTGAAAACCAACAAAACACAGACCACAGATGAACAAAGTAAGTAAACCAACTAAAATTATTTAAAAAATTTTCAAAATGAACTTCCTGTTGAAACAGCTGTCGTGTTTCTACAGGGTGATGTGGCATTAGGAGACTTTATACCAGATGCCCTCCTTGTTACTGTGTTTAGAGGAAGAAAAGCAGCACATGGTGAGTTTTGTTTCTGCAGATACACTTCTAATGTTGTTCTTCTGTTCTGGTCCATTATTGTAGTAATAAGTACTTTAAGTGTATTTAAACATGTAGAACAGAGTAGATCATCAGAATGTGATCATCATGTGTTATTCTGTGTCCACAGAGACCAGAGCTTCACTGGAATAAATCTTCACACTGTCCAGCTCCAAACTGTGTGTCTCTGTACTTGTGTCTCTCTGTGTGTTTGATTCTGTTTAAGACAATACAGAACTATGGAAAACTAAAGACTGTTTTTGTATTCTTTTACAGAATTAGATCAATTAAATTAAATTATACATACTTATACATTTCATGATAAGGTACCATAAGATAAATATACATATTCAGCATGATTTGTTCAAATTTCATCAACATGAAAAAGTGATGTTCATGTTCCGAGAAAAATATGTGTAGAGGGGTTCGAAAAAAGTTTCAAAGCCTAAACATAATTTTATTGCGTGCAACCACTGTCCATAACTTTTTTACGCAAATCCAGCAACTTTTTTTTTTCAGTGCAGTGTGCGGTGTCTGCAGGACTTCAGATGGATTACTTTCATTTTCTTCAACGCAATAAATAAAAAAAAAAAAAAAAAAAACATTTACGACTAATTTTTTTTTTTTAAGGCAAATTACATGAATATATTAATATGTTTAATGTATATTAATAAATAACATTAGAATTAAAATATATGGATACAAATGTAAATAGATTAAAATAAAAAAATATATTAAAATAGGGACATAAATGTAAAATGGAATTTCATTATTTGAAATATTTGTTTACTTTAAATAAAAATTCATTACAATACAGTTAAACACTTGACATAAAATAAATACAATTTCAACACAATGTTTTAACATTAACTTGTATGTAAATAGGAATAAGTCAATTTTCCTTGGAAAATCCTGCACTCGGCTCCACTTTTCTCATGTTGGACATTTTTCTGATGAGGGTGTCACGGTCAACAGTCAAAACGATCGTCCTTTAAGAGCGTTTGGAAAGAGACAAGTCTTCATTTGTGCTGCTCTGGTGGGAGGGGCCACGTACAGAGACGCTGGAGACGCTGCTGTGATAAACACCACAGAAAATTAACAAGATTTTAATAGAAAATATGATTAAAATATTTCTCATTGCATGCTCTGCCATCTGGTGGACAAAATTGAAATTGCAATTGCTTCCCAAAAGTAAAACACCGCTGTTTCTTATTTACAGAATTTCATTACATTAAATAAAAACAATGTGACCACACATTGTGGGCGTCACACAGAGTTTGTGTTAAACTTGTGAATGAAACAAAACACAGTTCTAGGTCTGTTTGTGACGAGGAAACAACATTAGAACAGAGATTATTAAATAGTCTAATAGTCCTTTAACTCCTGAGATTAGTCAGTAAGTTATACTTTTTGTTTTATGTTGACAATGTGAAATGATGTGTCCCTCAGATGGTTTAGTTGTTCTTTTCGTGGTTTCTTTACATGTCCTTTATTCTTGTGAAGAAAAAAATAAATAAATTCGTTTTTCAGTTTCTGCATTTTGTGCAGTATGTGTATAGTAATAATGATTAAGGGTTATGAAGCAGATATGACACGATCCAGACAGTTCCTCTAACAGCCGCTCAAATCATCGTCTCTCTCTGTGTCTTCATCACTCTTCGTGTGTGCTGCCCCCTGGTGGCGCGCTCCTTCTCGTGCATGTGCGCGCTGCACGGCCTCGCTCTGCTCTCTCCTCACTGGCGCTCCCGCTGCACACGTGACCCCTGTCTCCGGTGTGTGTCTCCTCCCGTCCTCCACCGGGGGACACGCTCCTCTCTGCGGCTATGGACCCGCGCAGCAGCCCGGGCCCCTCTCCCCTCCCCGGACACACCGCGGCCGACGCCTCGCTCTGTCTCCTGGAGGGATTTACTGAAGCTGGAAGGACGCGGTTCGTCTGGAGCTGAGCGGAATGTGTCGGTAAAGTGACGGGACCAGGGGCGATTCTGGGCTTCCGAGTTTAGGGGCGCGTAGCACCAAGGGGGGTAATACAAGAGTGATGCATGCGCATGCGCTTTCTTACCCGTCTCTCTCCATGTCTTTATATCAGTTTATCTCTTTAGATCCGTGACTCCCAAACTAGTGTGTCTGAGTCAAGACCAGGTTTGGTCTTCTGTGGCCTAATGTGTAGTCCTCCTCAGTCCTTCCTGTAGGTACTGTAGACAGAATACTAGATTACACTGTACTAATACTAGATGTACTAATACTAGATTACTACTAATACTAGATTACACTGTACTAATACTAGATTACACTGTACTAATACTAGATTACACTGTACTAATACTAGATTACACAGTACTAATACTAGACTATTACTAATACTAGATTACACTGTACTAATACTTACACTGTACTAATACTAGATTACACTGTACTAATACTAGATTACACTGTACTAATACTAGATTACACAGTACTAATACTAGATTACACTGTACTAATACTAGATTACACTCTTGTGCAGTATAGGTGTTTTCATGTGTGAATGTGTTGCTGTTATTGTCATCTACAAGAGGGTTTCATCATGTCATGTGTGTCTTACCTGGATTCTCACTTTTCTCTTAATCACTTGGTCTGGATGTTGTGTCGTTTTCATGCTGTCAGTTGTAAAAGGTGATAGGTTTAGGACGTTCAGGACCCTAAGGACATAAATGTCCACTCACAAAAACAGCTGTAAAATCATCATAGATTAATATTTGTTCATTTTTTTCTACTTTTTTCCACGAAACCCAGAGACCTATCCCTGTTTTAATAACAGGTAATAGGTTTAGCAGGTTTAATATCTAACTAAAATACATTCTAAACATAAGGTAGAATATTAGCATCACGTCATTTCACTTTACTTCCACTGTTCAACAGACTGAATTTCTGCACACGTAGTCCATATTTCACAATATTGTATATCCTGTTTTCTGTGACAAGAATAATTAATGAATGAATAGTCATAAATAGTCATAAATGAATAGTTGATGGAAGAACATTTGACATTGTCTGTCAGCAGTCTCACTTTTATTTAATTGGGTAATACAATCTTAAAAGTTTATTTTCTGTCGATAGGAGCAGATAGAGCATCAGATGTTTTTAAAAGCTTCATATGTTGTGCGTGTGCGCAACGTGATTCTGACCAATCAAGGGGAGAGGGGCGGGTCTTAGAGGAGACACCTGCAGTGCTATTGGCTTCACAGATGGAGAACAGAGAGAGAAAGAGAAAAGAGAGAGAGAGAGAGAGGGGAGTGATCTCCAGTAAACTCATTTAAATGTTTAAGTGGCTGATAATGCTGCAAAAGATGGACATTTCTGCACAGATACTGAATCTGACATCCTCTTAGACTAACAGTCAGCTCAGTAAAATAACAAAGTCCTCTTAATTTTATGGGTGCTGAAGAAAAGAGTGTAAACTCATCCCTGACGGGGACGCACACGCCGGCGCTGGAGCTCTGATGCGTGAGTCAGCGCTCTGTGTCGTATCTGGGGAGATGCTGTCAGGGAATGTACACTCCGCGTATTGCAGTAAGCCGCAAAACTGCAACAAAATAAATGTGTCTTCTTATTTGTATTTGTGAAATTGTAATTTCTGTGTACATTAGAGGAGTTTTGGACCGTATGGTTTTTCAGTAACACGATTTCCAACCAGGAACTAAACATTTAAGCCTAAAAAATTGCTGTCCGATCTCTGTTATAATTTTCTTTCATCACAAACATACGTGGGGTTGTGTTTTGCTTCACTCACACATGTTTAACACACAGTTTATTTTAGTCTTTATTTGAAAGGACAATGTACAGAGACTTTAAGCTCATATAAACAGAGATGTTCCACTCCAGGTTAGAGCGAAACACTTTCCATCTGCGCTCCCTGATTTACACAAATAACAGAGCGAAGCATTAGGTGTTACCAGCGTCATGAATTTCACCTTATAAAATACAAATATTCCAAACTCCAAATATAATTTCCGCAGATTTGCCCAGTAAGTCTCATAGTCCAATGCTTGAACTTTTTTCACATAAAGC
>NW_026571207.1:2912826-2942618 GCF_026225935.1 Boleophthalmus pectinirostris | reverse complement strand
GGCTAATTGTGGCATATTTACAGAAGTGTTCATTCATATGCACAGAACCCAAAATAAATCAATAGATAAGGCGGTGAAAGACAAATGAGTGGACTCACTGTGCCTCAGTGCTGCCCCCTGGAGCTGCTTTTCTCCTGGGACGTCCTTTTATCTGCTCACTCCCTGAAGCCATTTCCCCGCTCGCTCAGCCTGGAGGAGAAACCACAGACACACATGTTTCACTCTTTACATTTGAACTCTGCTCCATTTCAAACAAGACTTTAGTCATTTGAACAACACTTCTACTAAAGTGACTGGTCTTACTGTTGGAGAGTCTTTTCTTGTATATAGATAGTTTTATTTTATGTAGAGGTGGGAAATATGGTCACCCTAATTTTATGGTGAACAAACGTCAAGAAAAATTCGGGACAATCCCGAAATCTAAGCTGTTCCCACTTTGTCCTGAATTGCGATGAAATCTAAACAGTTTGTAAAATGTTTACGTATAATCAACGAATTCCCGAAGTTTCACCGTGCTGCGTCATGTCTATTGTACTCGCTCAGCTTAGGCCTATTCACGTCTTGCTTCAGTGGCACTCTTTAATACAGGCTAAAACACCACACATATAAGTTACTCTCTCTTTGAAGAGCACAACTGTTTTCTACACAAGTGGATGTCAGTGAATCTCAAAGTCACTTCCTCTTAAATAATCAATAATAGACATAATAAACTTAAAACCCAAAAGTGCGACTCACCTCGTCTCACACTACGTCTCAGCTCCAAACACTTTCAGTTTCGTCTCAGTCACGTGACCAGCCCTTCCTCCTCTTGTGGATTGTTTACATGTCCAACCTCTGGGGGGCGCATTTTCCCGCACATGACGTGGATTTAATCTCCCTGCTCTGACCTCTTTGGAGTCATTAAACATCACCGTGAGAAATGCAAAGGGTTTTAATAAAATAAGAGAACAAACTTTAATGTTCATTATTTCATCTGCACCGTCCCCATCATCATAAATAAATATCCTCATGAATTAAGGATTTTAAGAGTGAGAAAATGAACTGAAGCCCTAGAATTATTTACGTGGGGCCACTTCCTGTGAGGAGGGACAAAAAAGTCACACCTGAGTTCAGATGGAAACACAACATTTTATTAAACCCCAAATATTATAGCTGTCTTTATAAGAATGGCAGCAGCGCCCTCTGTTGGCAGAAGTAGTTAGTGGAAAAAGGGACAAATGACGGACGTTTATTTTTCTCATGCCCCCATTAGCTTCACCTACTGGAAACTCTGAACCCTGAAAGAAGAAAATATCATTATGCATTATTCACATCAAAATACAAAAATTGAAAAACGAGTTAATCTACTTATTTTTCTTGGCAAATATCACATCCATGGAGCAAATTTCTCAAAAACAAAACCTTATTTCCCATTACTACTAATAGAAATAAACCACTGTTTCCAATCGATCCAACATTTATCCTGCAAAAAGGCCACTTCAATAACCAAACTCTACAAAAAATGTATTCATAATTAGATAGATGTTCTCCTCACCCCCCGATTCAGTCGCTGGTGCCTCATTGTTTTCAGTTAGTTTCTCTTATTAGGTTTGATTTACTGTCATATGTTAAGTTAAGTTTGTTTTTTTGTTTTTATTTCCCTTGTTCTCAATTATTCTAAAATGTCTGCTAAATGTGTGTGTAATGTATAATATTGTATATGTATATATGTATAATAATTCAATTAAAAGAAATAAAAGTAAAAAAAAAATAAAAATTTAAAGTAAAAAAAAAAAAAAAAGCCCTCAGCCCAAAGTGAAATGTGCAAAACTTAATATATTTTATTGGTGAAATTACTGCGAACATGTTACAAATCCTAATAGAGTCTCAATCTCATGTTAAAGTGAATTTGTGTGGGACAATTGGCAGCTGACACGACACTTGATCAGAGTTTTGACTTTTGAGGTTTATTTCAGGAGCAAACCCTACGCTTTCTTTTTATTGATATGATTTATTCAGTAGAGACGGGCAATTCCAGGGTTGAAATTATCCAAGTGATTCTAGCAAAGGAGTACGATGTTTAAAAACACAGTGGAGCACTTCCTGTATTACCACATGACATCACAAGGTGGAACAGAGTGTTTTCTATTTGAGAGAAGAACTCAGCCTAAATGTGCAGAGTTTGTGTTAAACATGTGAATGAAACAAAACACAAGTCCAGGTCTGTTTGTGACGAGGAAACAACATTAGAACAGAGATTATTAAATAGTCTAATAGTCTTTAACTCCTGAGATTAGTCAGTAAATTATACTTATATAGTTTTATGTTGACAATGTGAAATGATGTGTCCCTCAGATGGTTTAGTTGTTCTTTTCGTGGTTTCTTTACATGTCCTTTATTCTTGTGAAGAAAAAATACATAAATTCGTTTTTCAGTTTCTGCATTTTGTGCAGTATGTGTATAGTAATAATGATAGTTTCTTTTTTAAGGGTTATGAAGCCAGATATGACACGATCCAGACAGTTCCTCTAACAGCCGCTCAAATCATCGTCTCTCTCTCTGTGTCTTCATCACTCTTCGTGTGTGCTGCCCCCTGGTGGCGCGCTCCTTCTCGTGCATGTGCGCGCTGCACGGCCTCGCTCTGCTCTCTCCTCACTGGCGCTCCCGCTGCACACGTGACCCCTGTCTCCGGTGTGTGTCTCCTCCCGTCCTCCACCGGGGGACACGCTCCTCTCTGCGGCTATGGACCCGCGCAGCAGCCCGGGCCCCTCTCCCCTCCCCGGACACACCGCGGCCGACGCCTCGCTCTGTCTCCTGGAGGGATTTACTGAAGCTGGAAGGACGCGGTTCGTCTGGAGCTGAGCGGAATGTGTCGGTAAAGTGACGGGACCAGGGGCGATTCTGGGCTTCCGAGTTTAGGGGCGCGTAGCACCAAGGGGGGTAATACAAGAGTGATGCATGCGCATGCGCTTTCTTACCCGTCTCTCTCCATGTCTTTATATCAGTTTATCTCTTTAGATCCGTGACTCCCAAACTAGTGTGTCTGAGTCAAGACCAGGTTTGGTCTTCTGTGGCCTAATGTGTAGTCCTCCTCAGTCCTTCCTGTAGGTACTGTAGACAGTACTAATACTAGATTACACTGTACTAATACTAGATTACACTGTACTAATACTAGATTACACAGTACTAATACTAGATTACACTGTACTAATACTAGATTACACTGTACTAATACTAGATTACACAGTACTAATACTAGATTACACTGTACTAATACTAGATTACACTGTACTAATACTAGATTACACTGTACTAATACTAGATTACACTGTACTAATACTAGATTACACTGTACTAATACTAGATTACACTGTACTAATACTAGATTACACAGTACTAATACTAGATTACACTGTACTAATACTAGATTACACTGTACTAATACTAGATTACACTGTACTAATACTAGATTACACTGTACTAATACTAGATTACACTCTTGTGCAGTATAGGTGTTTTCATGTGTGAATGTGTTGGTGTTATTGTCATCTACAAGAGGGTTTCATCATGTCATGTGTGTCTTACCTGGATTCTCACTTTTCTCTTAATCACTTGGTCTGGATGTTGTGTCGTTTTCATGCTGTCAGTTGTAAAAGGTGATAGGTTTAGGACGTTCAGGACCCTAAGGACATAAATGTCCACTCACAAAAACAGCTGTAAAATCATCATAGATTAATATTTGTTCATTTTTTTCTACTTTTTTCCACTTATTCCACGAAACCCAGAGACCTATCCCTGTTTTAATAATAGGTAATAGGTTTAATATCTAACTAAAATACATTCTAAACATAAGGTAGAATATTAGCATCACATCATTTCACTTTACTTCCACTGTTCAACAGACTGAATTTCTGCACACGTAGTCCATATTTCACAATATTGTATATCCTGTTTTCTGTGACAAGAATAATTAATGAATGAATAGTCATAAATAGTCATAAATGAATAGTTGATGGAAGAACATTTGACATTGTCTGTCAGCAGTCTCACTTTTATTTAATTGGGTAATACAATCTTAAAAGTTTATTTTCTGTCGATAGGAGCAGATAGAGCATCAGATGTTTTTAAAAGCTTCATATGTTGTGCGTGTGCGCAACGTGATTCTGACCAATCAAGGGGAGAGGGGCGGGTCTTCGAGGAGACACCTGCAGTGCTATTGGCTTCACAGATGGAGAACAGAGAGAGAAAGAGAAAAGAGAGAGAGAGAGAGAGGGAGTGATCTCCAGTAAACTCATTTAAATGTTTAAGTGGCTGATAATGCTGCAAAAGACGGACATTTCTGCACAGATACTGAATCTGACATCCTCTTAGACTAACAGTCAGCTCAGTAAAATAACAAAGTCCTCTTAATTTTATGGGTGCTGAAGAAAAGAGTGTAAACTCATCCCTGACGGGGACGCACACGCCGGCGCTGGAGCTCTGATGCGTGAGTCAGCGCTCTGTGTCGTATCTGGGGAGATGCTGTCAGGGAATGTACACTCTGCGTATTGCAGTAAGCCGCAAAACTGCAACAAAATAAATGTGTCTTCTTATTTGTATTTGTGAAATTGTAATTTCTGTGTACATTAGAGGAGTTTTGGACCGTATGGTTTTTCAGTAACACGATTTCCAACCAGGAACTAAACATTTAAGACCTAAAAAATTGCTGTCCGATCTCTGTTATAATTTTCTTTCATCACAAACATACGTGGAGGTTGTGTTTTGTTTCACTCACACATGTTTAACACACAGTTTATTTTAGTCTTTATTTGAAAGGACAATGTACAGAGACTTTAAGCTCATATAAACAGAGATGTTCCACTCCAGGTTAGAGCGAAACACTTTCCATCTGCGCTCCCTGATTTACACAAATAACAGAGCGAAGCATTAGGTGTTACCAGCGTCATGAATTTCACCTTATAAAATACAAATATTCCAAACTCCAAATATAATTTCCGCAGATTTGCCCAGTAAGTCTCATAGTCCAATGCTTGAACTTTTTTCACATAAAGCTGTTCTGTAATAACTTGAGAGATCAACAATACAACAACATAACACATTAGGATCAGCTTTGTCTTCTTTTATTTTTGTTTAAAGGAAATTAATGTTGTTTTCATTTTGTTGTTTGGATCATTGTTTCCCAAAGACTGAGTCACGAACCTCAGGTGGGTTGCAAGCAGCGTTGGGAAGGTGACTTTTAAAATGTATTCCCTACAGATTACAGATTACAGACCCCAAAATGTAGTTTGTAACGGAATCCATTAAATTACTTCAAGTGAGTAATGTAATCTGAATACTTTGGATTACTTTGATTTGCTGTAGAGAAGCAAAGACGAGGATTTCTACACATGAGATGTTTTGTCTGATAAAAGAAAATGAAAAGCCCAGTCTTTACTCTTGATAGAATAGGAGGAGACACAGTCCGCGTGGCAGGGTTTCGTCCTGTTAAATCCTGTTTTAGTCCTGTTTTAGATCTAGTTTAGACCTGGTTTTAGCCCCAGTTTAGATCTGGTTTAGACCTGGTTTAATCCTGGTTTAGACCTGGTTTAATCCTGGTTTAGACCTGGTTTAGACCCGGTTTAGACCTGGTTTAGACCTGGTTTAGACCTGGTTTTAGCCCCAGTTTAGATCTAGTTTAGACCTGGTTTAATCCTGGTTTAGAACTGGTTTTAGACCTGGTTTAGACCTGGATTTAGTCCTGATTTAGACCTGGTTTTAGTCCTGGTTTAGACCTGGGTTCAGTCCTGGTTCAATCCTGATTTAGTCCTGGGTTAGACTTGGTTTTAGTCCTGGTTTCATGCCCAGCATTGAGTGGAATTACTAAAAATGTAAAAATAGGAAAAAATACTGCCCTGTAATCCATTTATTTCAACAAAGTAACTGTAATCCAATTACCACTCACTTTAACAGTAACTGTAACTGAATACAGTTACTCATATTTTGTACTCTGATTACGTAACTCCGGTACATGTAATCTGTTACTCCCTAACACTGGTTGCAAGAGATTTTTTGGGGGGTTTCCTTGTCACGTTCTGCATGTAGGTCTGCATATGTCTCCACGCACACCCACCCAGTACTCGCTTCTTCAGCAGCACCACCTTGCCTAACCAATTTACTGTGGGAAACACTGATTACTGTTTTTCCATGTTTAAAACTTGAGTATCGTATTTTTCTGACTATAAGGCGCACTTAAAATCCCTTCATTTTCTGAAAAATCAACAGTGCGCTTTATAATTCAGTGCACCTTTTATATTAATTCTACTTATGCTTACTTATTCCAACCGATTTTTGCACATATTCCACTGAGTCGTGTCCTTTAGTCTGACAGAAGTTGTTTTTTAAGTGCTTTAAAAAAAAATATATATTATTAAGTGTCATTTCTGTAAAACCTAAACAAATCTGCACAAAGCTGCATTAAACATATTATTACTTAATGTATATTTGAGTCCTCCTCGTAGGAAATAAAAAAGTCTCAAGCATTTGTTTCACTTAATGCTCCTTATAATCCTGTATGCCTTATATATGAAAATAGACGAGAGAATTCAACATTATTGATATTGTTCACGAGTGAGGGGAGGACGGAGCGTGAGATTGACAGGTGGATCGGTGCAGCGTCGGCAGTGATGCGGTCGCTGTATTGGACCGTTGTGGTGAAGAGGAGCTGAGCTGAAAGGCGAAGCTCTCGATTTACCGTCAATCTACGTTCCTCCCCTCACCTATGGTCATGAGCTCTGGGTAATGACAGAAAGGACGAGATCATGGATACAATGAGTGAAATGAGTTTCCTCCGCAGGGTGTCTGGGTGCTCCCTTAGAGATAGGGTGAGGAGCTCAGTCACACGGGAGGAGCTCGGAGTAGAGCCGCTGCTCCTCCACGTCGAGAGGAGCCAGCTGAGGTGGCTCGGGCATCTGTTCTGATGGCTCGGGAAGTGTTCTGAGCACATCCCACCGGAAGGAGGCCACGGGGAAGACCTAGGACACACTGAAGGGACTATGTCTCTCGGCTGGCCTGGGAAATTACTCACACATGCATGGATGACATCTAAAAAAAATCTTCTTTTTTTTTTTTTTTTGTGGGAACATTGTAACATTGTAGAAAGCTAAAAAATATAGATTTTGCATAATAACCCTATATAAAGCTGTAGCATTGAAAACTGTATTGAACCTGAAGAAGCTGGATTACATATCATTATATACCATACGCCAGCGGTTTTCAATAGGTTAGGCTCGTCTTCCCTGGGGGGCGCCAAAGAGCCTGATTCATCAGCCAGTTTGACTTCATGGAAACCCTCTGACCTCGCAGCATTAGGATTCGTTCACTCGACGGTAGGCGGGTACTTATTTTACTTAACCAACCGCTGCTATTTGGTCATGACGTATGTAAGGCGCTGGAACATTCTGTGGTGTCAAAGTAATTGCCGGCACAACAGCAAACAAAGCAGAGAGTGAACACATCCTTCTCCTTGATAAAATTCACCAAACATTCTCTTTATTTCAGCTTTAAATCCTCGATCTCGGGAACCGTTGCCAACACAGAATGTCTGTCTTCGTCTAGGTCCATCTCGACGTTTTGTTTACTATTGTGCTGTTTCACAAAAGGGACACAGACAGATGATCCTGATTGTTTAAAGTTAGTTCCACCTGGTCGGGTTCCTCTGCCACAGTGTGTCGCCTTGTGAGTGACAGCATGAGCCCTGCAAACTTCGGCGTCACACTGAGACAAAGCAAGCAAATATAATGAATAAGCCAGTTGAGTTTTTTGAGAGGAAGCGTGTTGATTTGCAGTCACAGAAAAGCATTATGCAGTTGTTTGGCACTAATAACATCAAGGCAACTGAAGCATCTTATCGTGTGGCGAAGACAGGCAAGTCATCAGGAGTCGTCTGCGGTAGTTTTGGCACCGATTTCAAATGTTAAGCATGTTCTGTTGATTTGGATAGGCCTTCTGATGTTCAGTGATGTTAAAAGTCGCCACAGTTAGGCCTGCGTGAAGTTGGAAATACAATATTAAGCAAATATATTATCAGGCTCTCTTTACCTACTCTAAGGGGAGGCTCACATTCACCCAATTTGAAAACCCCTGTCATACGCCATATCATTTCACCTGCAAAGTAGTTATAAATTTAGCCAGATCCATTGTGTGTCTATGATTTTAGTTTGTCGGCTGTGTGCAGAGTGCGCTCAGGCCTGGTTCAGTGCAGCTCATATTTCATAACGTGCCTGGGAGAGGACACACTGCTGCACTTCGGTGAGGTGAGATAGTGCTGAGTCGTGCTTCTGACTAACAAACAGGAAGCGTCTCACATTTACCAACAAGAACACACGCACTTTTCATGACTCATCGGGTTCAACCAAAATATCAGTGTTTTTGGCACAGAGTTTGCCATACAGTATTTATGTTTACATGCACATTAGTTCATTTTAGACTGATTGATTTAAATAAACCGACTGATCAAAATGTGTGTAAACACTTGAACTACGATTGAGGCAACGTAAATGGAATCTCAAAGATCCCAATGACACACCTGGAGAAGTCTGTATGTACTCAGATACTTGGTGCATGTAACAGTGCACTCTGATTTACATTAGGTGCAGACTGGGAGAGGCATTCAATTGCATCATGTAAAAAACAGCCAAGAAAATATTGTGTTCAGGCGTTTACGTGGTCATTTTAGATCAGTAGCAACAAACTACGGCCTCTTCACTGAACAATCACCGAGCACATTCTTCAAATAACAACGGAGTGGTTGGCTGCTCTTGTGGCTATCTAGCTCACCAGTTTTTGAAACGTTTTGTTTTTTTGAGATCAGTTTTTAACATCATATCAACGTATTTTAACCAACTAAGGCCCCGTCCACACTAGCACGTATGTGAGTTGTTTTCGTTGCAGATGCAGTGTTCGCTCACACTAATTCGATAGAAAACGGCTCCAGAGACAGAACGATCTGGTGCCTCCAGCTCCCACAAATTCATCTGAGTACAGATCTGATCCGGCACTGTGTGGAAGCCTGAAAACACTGATACACTGATGTAGGAGTTCTAGTTGCGTCTTTATTGGACCACGTCACTGTGACTTGCTCCCTTCTGATTCTCTGGGTTCGTGACATTGGTCATGTGATGCTACTGGGGAAAATAGTTTAAACAAACCAGAGACAAACGGGAAACAGTGAAGGTAGAACTACTTACTAATCCAGTGTTACTTTCAGTAACAACTGAACCTTGTCGTCTGTCCATGAAAAGAGTGTTTTCACACTTGCCATCTTCCTCGGCTCAAAATCGGATGCTGCAGCTTCAGTGCTCACAGTGCTCCATTTCCTTGTTTTTACCGTCCAGGTGACGGTATGACATCGTGCCACCAGCCTAAATTACTGTGACTCGTAGTTAATTGATGTAATTAAAAACAATCTTAAATGATCCACCCACATTCATATTCATAATCCACATTCACCAAGACAGGGAGGCGACGCCAGGTGAATTACACCACGATCTGCCAATGGATCATAAACTCCTGGACTAAGGATCAGTCTCGAGTCTCAGATATGGCCACTCTGCCCTGAAGACAAGCATCCCTGAGTCGCCTCTTCACTGTAGATGTTGACACTGGCATTTTGCAGGTACTATTTAATGAAGCTGCCAGTTGAGGAACTGTGAGGCGTCTATTTCTAAACTACAGACTCTAATGTACTTATCTTTCTGCTCAGTTGTGTGACGGGGCCTCCCACTTCTCTTTTTACTGTGGTTAGAGCCTGTTTGTGCTGTTCTAAGAAGGGAGTAGTACACAAAGTTATAGGAAATCTTCAGTTTCTTGGCAATTTCTCGCACGGAATAGCCGTCATTTCTGTCGAGTTTCACATGAAAGTTCTCTTTTTCTGGCCATTTTGAGCGTTTAATTGACCCCACAAATGTGATATTCCAGATTCAGATACTCAACCTGCTCAAAGGAAGGTCAGTTTTATAGCTTCTCTAACCTCCCTCCATCTCCAACACTGGATCTCCTCAGGGTTGTGTACTGTCACCTCTCCTTTTTATTCTGTACACGGACAGCTGCAGATCCTCAAAGGAAAATTGACGCTTAATCAAATATTCAGATGACACTGTCCAGGTGTCACTGCTTTCAGGATCTGAGAGAAATCATGGTCCTGCACTGGAGCAGTTTGTCCAGTGGTGTGAGGAAAACTACCTGGATTTGAACGTTGCCAAAACTAAGGACATGGTGATTGATTATAGACGTGCACCTTCACACAGTGTTAGTGTCATCCACGGTGATGATGTTGAAATAGTTGATAGTTACAAATATTTGGTCACCGTGATGGACAATAAACTGAAATTTGACCTAAACACTGAAAGCATCATAAGGAGGGCAGCAAAGATTATATTTATTGAGGAAACTGAACTCTTTTAATGTGAACAAAATGATTCTTAACAGTTTTTATTGTTCTTTTATCGAAAGTCTTCTTACTTTTTCTTTTATTTGCTGGTTTGAATCCTTGTCTGTGAAGGATAAAAACAAACTTCAAAATATTGTTAAAACTTGCTCGAAAATCACAGGGATCAAACTGAGGGAGCTGCTCTTTGTGGGAGGAGCAAGGTGCTGAGCAAAGCCGAGTGTCTCCTGGCTCAGCCGCTCCATCCTCTGGCTTTATGCTCCAATACGGAAAACCAACCGGTTTTCTAATTCTTTCGTGCCCTGTGCTATTAAATTATTAAATTCTAAGGGTACAGTTTTATGAAAGTTTTACATTGCAATTTGTTTTTTTTATTTTGAGTTCCACTGGTGGACGGCAATGGACTGACACACTTTATTACCTCCGCCAAGGAGGTTATGTTTTTGCCGGCGTTTGTTTGTTTGTTTGTTTGTCTGTTAGCAACATAACTCAAAAAGTTATGGACCGATTTTGATGAAATTTTCAGGATTTGTTGGAAATGTGAAAAGGAAGAACTGATTTCATTTTGGGGGTGATCCGGAAGAAATCCTGGATTCTGGATCACTTTGAAATTTTAGTTAACATTGTGGTAAATTGGGCCAAAAATTTTGTTTCTCAATATCTCGGTTAATTATTGACCAAACCCCATGAAATTTGACTCAGGGATGGACAATGGGATCCTCTTTCATATTCCAAAGGCTGATCTGGATCTGATCCAGAAGACTGATTTTATCGCAATTTATATAAAAAATGGGGGTAGTCCTTGGCGGAGGTCTGCGCTCTCTGAGTGCTTTTCTAGTTTTTGTTTGTGTTTGGGTTTGCTCTGAGATGCTGCTAATGAATTGCCTTATGAGATCAGTAAAGTTTTCTGAATCTGAATCTAACCAGCAAAACTGTTTTGAACTGTGTTAACATGATTGCACAAGGGTTTTCTAATCATCCATTAGCCTTCTGACACAATGAGCAAACACATTGTACCATTAAAACACTGGAGTGATAGATTTTGGAAATGGGCCTCTGTACACCTGTGTAGATATTGCACCAAAAACCAGACATTTGCAGCTCGAATAGTCATTTACCACATTAGCAATATATAGAGTGTATTTCTGATTAGTTTAAAGTGATGTTCATTGAAAGAAAAAAGTGCTTTTCTTTCAAAAATAAGGACATTTCTAAGTGACCCCAAACTTTTGAACCAACTAAATACTGTAGATTTATTGTATTTTTGAAGCATGGAGGGAGTGTTAGCGGCTCTGGGCAGATCGTGAGATTGTTAGAGAAGATGTACGGCATGCAGGAACAATTTTAATCAGTTTTTTTTTTTTTTTTTAGGTCGTGCCCTGCGTAATCAGTTACCAAGATGACATAATGGAAATGCAGTCTTCCAGTGATGTTCTAAAATCAGATGGAGTTCACAGTAAGTAAAACAAATCAAATGTTACTATTTATAATATCCTCTGTGGAGAAGGAAATGTCCCTGTGTCTGTACGGGGTCTTCTGGGGTTATTCTGTGTAAAAGCTGATGAGCCTGCCGTTTAGACCTCTACAAACGTGTTCTGAAATGCACGGGACTGTTGTATTAGTTTAGCATTTCAGAGGTGAGACTGTAAGGACATCCGTGTTATTCTAGCCTCCATGACCTGTGACCTTCTTCAAGTAAACAGGAAATAGTTTGTCTTGTTAAAATTTGCTGGAAGCTGCTACGCCAGAGAGTTGTTAATAATAATGCAACCACCTTCGTGAGACATTACACGGCCACGGCAGCACTTTAAGTTACTCTCACCTAAAGAACTGCGAAGATGCTGAACTCTTGCGCCATATGTGGACTGAACCAAGACTAAACCAGGTCTGAATCAGGACTAAACCAGGACGGAACTAGAACTTAACCAGAGCTGAACCAGGATTGAGCCAGGACTGAACCAGGACTAAAACAGGTGTAAACCAGGACTAAACCAGGGCTAAAGCAGAACTAAACTAGGACTAAACCAGGGCTACACCAGGGCTGAACCAGGACTTAACCAGGACTAAACCAGGACTAAACCAGGATTAAACTAGAGCTGAACCAGGACTGAACCAGGATTAAACTAGAGCTGAACCAGGACTGAACCAGGACAGAACCAGAGCTTAACCAGAGCTGAACCAGGACTGAACCAGGACTAAAACAGGGCTAAACTAAAGCTGAACCAGGACTGAACCAGGACTAAAACAGGGCTAAACTAAAGCTGAACCAGGACTAAACCAGGACAAAACTAGAGCTGAACCAGGACTGAACCAGGACTAAAACAGGTGTAAACTAGGACTAAACCAGGTCTAAACCAGGACTAAACCAGGACTAAACTAGAGCTGAACCAGGACTGAACCAGGACTAAACCAGGACTAAACCAGGACTAAAACCAGGACTAAACTAGAGCTGAACCAGGACTGAACCAGGACTAAACCAGGACTAAACTAGAGCTGAACCAGGACTGAACCAGGTCTAAACCAGGTCTGAATCAGGACTGAACCAGGACTAAAACAGGTCTAAAGCAGAACTAAACTAGGACTAAACCAGGTTTATACAGGGACTAAACCAGGACTAAACCAGGTCTACACCGGGACTAAACCATGACTGAACCAGGCCTAAACCAGGATGAAAATGAGACAAAACTGATCCAAATGTGTGATGTCGCTTTTATTTATCTGTCAAGTAACTGCAGAACAGCTTTGTGTCAATAAAAGTTCTAATATTATGAGACTTCCTGGGGTGCATCCTTAGAAGTAACACTAGCACTTTTGTTGTCGTTAAGTGCTTATAAACTCATCACGGTGAGTTATTAGGACACTATGACTGCGTAGGAAAAGTGAGGACTATGCTTGGACGTCAGGAAACAGTTCAGGAGGCCGACAGCTTCTATGAAAACTTGCGTGCAGGGTGCTGTGAGTAGTGAAGGCTAAAGCCACATTGTGAGGGCCAGATCACGAGATAGGGCGGGTGGATGTTGTTGTCTTAAAGCGGGGGCCTCTGTGGACTGTGCGGGTCCGGCCTCTATGCATGGGAACTTTCCACAGTCTCACTCACTCAGTCTGTGGCGGTCTAAATATAGATGACTTTGGTGCAGTGAGATGTCAGAATATCTGCAGTTCTTCTATCTGGATGTGGAGTGTAGTAAAGATGACGAGGTATTACTCTTGTATGGGGTATTAACTTTGTGATTTAAAATTTGACAAACGAGTAAACGCAGTCGTCAAATCCTCCTTTTATCATTTGCGGCTTTTATCTAAAGAGAAACCGTTTTTATCTTTTAATACTCTTGAACAAGTCTCGCGCTTTTTCGCTGCTCTCGTTTAGACGACTGTAATGCGCTTTTTTCTCACGATAGCCAAGGCTGCGTTCAGACTGCAGCCTGAAGTGACGCAAATCCGATTTTTTGGCTTCTATGTGACCTGTATCTGATCTTTTAATGACAGTCTGAACGACACAGATCCGATTTTTTCAAATGTGACCCAGGACACATGGAAATGTGCTCCTAAATCCGATACATATCTGATCTTTACCTCTGCCAAGGAGGTTATGTTTTTGCCGGCGTTTGTCTGTTTGTTTGTTTGTTTGTTTGTTTGTCTGTTAGCAACATAACTCAAAAAGTTATGGACCGATTTTGATGAAATTTTCAGGATTTGTTGGAAATGTGAAAAGGAAGAACTGATTTCATTTTGGGGGTGATCCGGAAGAAATCCTGGATTCTGGATCACTTTGAAATTTTAGTTAACATTGTGGTAAATGGGGCCAAAAATTTTGTTTCTCAATATCTCGGTTAATTATTGACCAAACCCCATGAAATTTGACTCAGGGATGGACAATGGGATCCTCTTTCATATTCCAAAGGCTGATCCGGATCTGATCCAGAAGACTGATTTTACCGCAATTTATATAAAAAATGGGGGTGGTCCTTGGCGGAGGTCTGCGCTCTCTGAGTGCTTTTCTAGTTTGACATGCGACTTCAGTCTGAACGGTCAAAGTGCATTTATCCGACCTACACGTTATCAACAAGCCACAAACGTCACTATTCTGCGCTGAAGTAGGCGAAAATTGTGAATGAACTCCGTGTGACTGAAGTGAAGCACATCACCACTCACCACTCTTGGCTCCGTCTCCACATCCACACGTTCCTTTCAACGGACGTCGCTGCCGCTGCCCCACAAAACACCACGACCAAAAAACCTCGTCCTTCTCCTTCTCAATCTCCTCCTTAAAACAAGTAAGTTGTTCATGTTCTGGCTCCGGTACGAGAGGAACTTTAAAATCTCCAGGTGCTCAATGCTCGCGTCCATGAGGAGATTGAGAAGGACGAAGTTTTTGGCCGTGGCGTTTTGTGGGGCAGTGGCAGCGACGTCCGTAGAAAAGAACATGCGGGTGCAGAGTCACAGCCGAGAGTGGAGGGCTTGTGATGTGCTCCACTGCTTCACTGACACGGCGTTCAGACACATTTTTCGTTTGACGAGAAGAACATTTGTGACTTGTAGGTGGGATGAATGCGACCTCTCCGTTCAGACTGAAGTCGCATGTCAAAAGATCGGATATGTATCGGTTTTAGGAGCACATATCCAAGTGGCCTGGGTCGCATTTGAAAAAAAAAATCTGATCTGTGTCATTAAAAGATCAGATACAGGTCACATAGGGGTGAAAAAGTCGGATTTGGGTCACTTCAGTCTGCAGTCTGAACGTAGCCTTAGTCAGCTCTTTCTGGTCAAATTTTATTAAAATAAAAAATCTGATTGAGTCAAATTTGAGCCACAGAGCTTCAAGCAGAGTAGTGTTGCAGTTAGCTTCACACTTCCAGGGAATATTGACGATAAGACGTATAGGTCGCGTGTAGGGCCTAGTGGTTTTTGATAAGTGAATGTGCGGCGTCAGAGGAGCAGATAAGACAGAAGGAGCTGCATGATAAGCTTCTGTTGAACCATCTCACCCTCAAACAAACTGTTTATGTCACGCCTGAGGTGCCACAGCAGAAGAGACCATGTGAAAACAAAGTTAGCTGGGAATACATCATCGCTCTGCCCGGAATGTTCCACAGTGTGACATTAAACAGCTCTACCTCACATTTATGCAATCACAGGTGGTTTTTTAGCTCAAAAATACCCAGAAAAACAGGCTGTTCTGACTGTGAGCGGGGTCGCCTCTCCACAGATCGGACCTGTAACTTGGTCTGGTTTGGTCTCCGTGACGATAGAAAGGTTTAATGCCACACTGTGAAACATTCCAGACAAAGCGATAACAAACGAAAAGAGTCTGACAACTGTAAGGCTCAACAGTTTGGAGAAAATAAAATAAATGTGATTTTTTTTTTTTTTTATCTGTGATTGGATCTGTTCAGAGTTCATATTTCAAGTGCGTCCAGAAGGATTGACAAAAAGACTGAAATGTGATGCGGCACACTTAGACAAGAATCTAATTTCAGGATGTGTTTGTACAGATCTAAACTACAGGGTTAGCAGTTTTTAGGGAGAATAAGACGGGAGATTTTGTTGTTATTGTGCTTGAGAAGACTTCAATTTGTGCAATCAAGCTAGGACTAAGCATAGATAAAAATGTACATATAACAGAATATTATGTAACAGTGGGAGGCAGCAAAGACTGTTTAAGGCTGAATTATAGTTCTGCGTCGAGTCAACACACACTGCACCTGAGTCATGTCTTTTAATCCGACAGAAATTGAACCACATCAGCGACACAAGAGCTGCAGTTTGTATCTTCGCTTAGTTTATGCAAATAAGCGATGCGGTTTTAAGTTTCGTTTCTGTGAGAGTTGAACAAAACTGAATTAAACACATTATAATGTCAATGGCTGATGTGGCTCTAGAGTCGTTACGGTTTATTTGTCGTAAAGTTGAATTTATTTATGCAGATTAGTAGTGCAGATAGTAATAATAATTATGATCATTTTAATATAAAAACGTTAATGATTAATCGATCGTTAATTCTCTCGACGATCGATTAAGAAAATTTCATCGAATGCCCATCCCTACTGCCTACTGTCGAGCGAGGTCAGACTGTTTCCATGAAGTGAAACCGTCTGATGGATCAGGCTGTGTAACTGCTGCAGTGAGCCTCATTTTGGTCTTAAAACGTTCGTATTAACCCTTTCTGCATGATCCTGGTGTTGTTGTTTGTTTAGTGTTTTTTCGCTTTTTTGTCCTTTGTCCTTTTTAGTGGCGCCAAACAGTCTCATTTTGGCCTCAAGATCTGCTTTTACGACATATCTGTACTGGGGCAAAAACATTTTTTACTTTATTACATGGTACAGTCTCATCTGCATCGTTTAGTTTCACGGTTTTCTCCTTTTTTTTTTTTTTTTTCAAACTTATCTTAAGCTTCCAAAAGTAAACAATTGTCTTTGGGTTTCCCCTGTTTTTGTGGAGTCCTCATGGCCCCTCACTGGTGCAGATACAGAGGGAGGGGCCCACAGGGACACCCCCCCTCCCCCCTCCCCCTCCCCTCCCTCGCCCTCACCCATCAGAGGAGCCACCGCTGCTACAACTCAGTGCGGCGTTACCAAACCTTTAGAAAACTCACGCAAATGGACAAACCGTTTGGATTTAACTATTGGGAAAAAGCAAAGAGAATATGGTAAGCACTGGATTTCTCTACAAGGCTTATAGTTTGAATGATTTTTTTTTGTTATTTGCCAGAATTTGAGCTTTTATTTTTTACTTTTAGGCTATTAGGGTTGTCAAAAGTAACAACATTCAGATAGTAATCAGCACT
Organism: Boleophthalmus pectinirostris; assembly: GCF_026225935.1. Lineage (NCBI taxonomy): Eukaryota > Metazoa > Chordata > Actinopteri > Gobiiformes > Gobiidae > Boleophthalmus > Boleophthalmus pectinirostris. The sequence goes on along the minus strand of NW_026571207.1, from coordinate 2,925,432 downwards.
AAAACTAGTATCGGTGCTCATTTCAGCAGGTATCAGCACTAAAGAAGTCCCAGAAATTAAGCTTCCCTGAATAGTTTTAGAACAATCTTGAGCTTTATCAGAGCAAATATAAAGAGCAAATAGACGAGTAAACGCCCTTGAAGCACTGTGGAACCTACCTGGACCACTGAGGGATTACACAGATAAAAGACCACATGGGAAAAGAAAAGAAAGTACTACTACTACTACTACTACTACTTCCGTTGAAAATCCGATTCTGTTGTATTAATGTCAAAACTGGAGTTCGATTTTAGTATTCTAACACTAATGGCTATACAACTGATGTTTAACTGGCAGTTTTGTTGGTCGCTGGGTTTACAAAAATTGAGAAAAGTGTCTATTTTGATCAACTAATATTTACAAAAAAAAATAATAATAATACATCCGACTTAAATAGAGCTTTTTTTGGACACTCAGAGACGCTTTACAAACAAATAAACTGTGACAAAACGGGGGAATCATGGGGGTAATGCCAGTTTGAACAGGTTATTATTATTATTATTAAAAAAAAATGTTTAAATTTGGTCACTAGCCGAGGTGGATGGCTAAAAATTATACTGAAGTAAGAGCAAAATTACGTCAGAGTAGTATTAATCAAGTAGAAGTACAAAGTAGTGGTTCAAGTAAGAGTGATGCTACTTCAGAATCATATTTATTATTATTATTTATTTATTTATTTATTTATTTGGGGCAAGTAGAGATTTACATTCTTATACAATGGAACATATGACTTAAGTGAAACCATAACAGTAATGACAACAACAACACACAACAAAAAATTGGGAGTGGGAAAAAGAAAATGTATTTAATCCCACCCCCACTCTTCTAATCTAACACAATGAGCTTTCTTTTGCAATTTTCAGACATTTTACATTAAACTATATGAACTATTTACACGTGCGGACAAAGAGTCACTGTTATAGACGAGTTTCATTGTTGACAAAAGCGCGCGTTGCATGCTGGGAATTATTTTGGTCGGCGGCAAGAAACACTAATTCAACATGACTGACGGAGCGAGAAAGCACGTAAAGGGTATTGATCCCGGTTATTTATCCACTCTAACGGCAGAGGACCCAAGACCATTTGACCAGAAATTGGTCATAAGCATCGACGGACGACAAATCACCCTTTTCAACCCGTACAAAAGGTGGACCAAACCAAATTTCTGGTTTGAATCGCCAACTACCTGGACAAATATTCACTTCGGCGATATCCACAATGACTTGGTGGAAACTCCTGGGCCATTCACAGCAGAAAAGATGAAAAGAGTCTCGATGTGTTGTTGAACTTGTTGGAGTCCACGGTTTGCTCGGATCTTCTACGTTTGCTCTGCGGATGTTTGAAAGCCGTTTAATTCACCGTTAGCGGTTCTTTTCACTCAGAATATGAAAAAGACATTTTTCTTCTTCCGTGCTTCTATTTGTGCATCCCGATAATGCAGCAGGAATTTACCATTATCGGGGATAAATACACGAGGTTACGCACTGTGTTTGACGCTATCGTGTTTCTTGCCTCCGACCAAAATATTTCCCAGCAGCAACGCGGGCTTTTAATAAAAATGACGTCAGCTAAAATCAGTGTTGGGGAGTAACAGATTACATGTACCGGAGTTTCGTAATCAGAGTACAAATTATGAGTAACTGTATTCAGTTACAGTTACTGTTTCAGTGAGTGGTAATTAGATTACAGTTACTTTGTTGAAATAAATGGATTACATGGAGGTATTTTCCTGTTTTTACATTTTGGGCTGTACCCCCCCCCCCAACCAGGTCTAAAACCAGGTCTTAAAACCAGGTCTAAACCAGGTCTAAAACCAGATCTAAAACCAGGTCTAAAACCAGGTCTAAACCAGGTCTAAAACCAGGTCTAAAACCAGGTCTAAAACCAGGTCTAAACCAGGTCTAAAACCAGGTCTAAAACCAGATCTAAAACCAGGTCTAAACCAGGTCTAAAACCAGGTCTAAACCAGGTCTAAAACCAGGTCTAAAACCAGGTCTAAAACCAGGTCTAAAACCAGGTCTAAAACCAGGTCTAAAACCAGGTCTAAAACCAGTCTAAAACCAGGTCTAAAACCAGGTCTAAAACCAGGTCTAAAACCAGGTCTAAAACCAGTCTAAAACCAGGTCTAAAACTCTAAAACCAGGTCTAAACCAGGTCTAAAACCAGGTCTAAACCAGGTCTAAAACCAGGTCTAAAACCAGGTCTAAATCTAAACCAGGTCTAAACCAGGTCTAAAACCAGGTCTAAAACCCAGGTCTAAAACCAGGTCTAAAAGGTCTCTCTCTAAAACAGGTCTAAAACCAGGTCTAAACCAGGTCTAATCCAGGTCTAGTCTAATCTTCAGATCTAAACGTTAAAACAACACTGGCTGAAACTCGCCCGTAGTTTGGTAGTGTAACATAAGGACACCAACAATGGTCAGGTTAAGGATACAGACAACGGTAACAGACGACAGATACAAGTCACGTAACGGACGGCACTTACCAGAAATTATATAATCTGTGGTAACTTTATGGTACTTTAGCGTAATATTACTCAAGTAGAAGTACAAAGTAGTGGTTCAAGTAAGAGTAACACTGTTTCAGAATTATATTACAGTCTTCAATCCAGTCCAATCCAATCCGACTTTATTTGTATAGCACATTTTACAAACAAAACCATTTCGGCCACAGAGAAGGCCCTGTTCCCCCCTGGTTTTAAGTCTTCTTACAAGTACAAAGTAGTGGTTAAAGTAAGACGCTACTTCAGAATAATATTACTCAAGTAGAAGTATTAATGCAATTGGATACACAAACTCTGGTATTTCAAAAGGATGGACACAAAAATTAAACAAACAAAATCATACCTGAAGGAGCGCTGCAAAAATCATGTCAAATTTTGAACATAAAGATTTTATCACTTGTATACTTACTCACAGTGGGAAAAGTAACCAACACTTTTACCCAAGTAAGAGTACAATAAAAATATTACTCAAGTAGGAGTAAAAGTGCGCTGGAGTATCTGAAATGTAGTAAAGTAAAGTACTATGCGGTCACTAAAACATTGAGTGTGTAACATGCACATCAATAACCCGGTTATGACGGGTTTTTTGAGTATCCTGGTTTCTTTATGGTGCATGTAAACGCAGTAACCGGTTTCAGTAACCCGGTTACAGTATCCTGGTTATTAGAAACCGGGGTACTGTGTATACATGCCACAAGTAACCCGGTTACTTATCGGAATAAACCAGCTACAGTAACCCGGTTTCTAATAACCGGGATACTGCCATAACCGGGTTACTGAAACCGGGTTACTGCGTTTACATGCACCATCAAGAAACCGGGATACTCAAAAAACCCGATCATAACCGGGTTATTGATGTGCATGTATACGCACTCACTGTCAGTGAAATCACTTTTGCGTTGAAGTCCATGTTATGTCTTGACCAGACCATGTGTTTATATAAAAACTTGAATTTATGGATATTTTGGCGTCGCTTCAGACGTGTATCCAGACTTTTACACCACATATAGACACAAAGAAACATTTATAGGTAGTTCAAACATTGGGCAATTTGAAATTTCCATAGTTCTCTCTCTCATTTTGAACAAGTTTTGTAGATGACTTGGTAGTAAATTGTTGAATGCTCTAAATAAAATTACCAGTGTATAATATTTGACAAGATCAGGTCAGGATTCGTCAGGAGCAATATGTGAAATAAAGAAGAACCAATGAACAGTAGAATGTGCAAAGGGCATTTTGATCAAGGTAATATTTCACTTTTTTTGGACATTTTTGTTTTTATATATTTAATGTGGGCTTTCCGTGATAATTTACTGTCCATTATAACTCCCAGGAATTTATTTTCATTTACATTTTCTATTTCTGTTTTCTGTTTCTATTCTTCAATCCGTCAGTGTTGATCTTGTGTTTGCCAAACATCATTGTCTTGGTTTTATTCAAGTTTAATGACTATTTATTCATATCCATCCAATATTACTCAAGTAGAAGTACAAAGTAAGGGTTAAAGTAAGACTCTACTTCACAATAACATTACTCAAGTAGAAGCACTACAACTTCTGCTGAAAAATTCGATTCTGTTGTATTAATATCAAAACTGGAGTCACTGGGTTTACAAAAATACAGAAACGTTTCTATTTTATCAACTAATATTTACAACAACAAAAAAAAGTTTAAATCTGGTCACTGGCCGAGGTGGATGGCCAAAAATTATACTCAAGTAAATGTAACGTTACTTCAGAGTAATATTACTCACGGAGAAGTACAAAGTAGTGGTTCAAGTAAGAGTAATGTTACTTCAAAATAATATTACTCAAGTAGAAGTACAAAGTAGTGGTTGAAGTAAGAGTATTGTTACTTCAGAGTGAATATTACTCAAGTAGAAGTACAAAGTAGTGGTTCAAGTAAGAGTAATGGTACTTCAGAATAATATTACTCAAGCAGAAGTAGGGCTGGGTATCATTAAGAAGTTGCCGATACGATACATGCCTCGATACGATACATATCTTGATACAGTGCACTTTCGATTTGATACGATATATTTCAAAATGATTCAATATGGTTCAATAAAAAATAAAGACTAAATCATGGCTGTGATACTAAAAGTTTTTGTTAAACCACTTCTTGTGCAAAGTTCATATGAAACACAAACATTTTAATAATTATCAAAACAGTGAAAATGTCAAACGTGTCGCATAAACGAGTTTCCTTCCTCTGAACAAGCAACAAAACTGTAGCTCTGTAACCAAATAATTCAGTAAAATTTTGTAAAATATACCAAACAATACTCTTGGTGATATATCGATACAGCAGCCCACGATATCGATACTGTATCATCACATTAAACGATGCGATATGTCGATATTTTTGCACACCCCTAAGCAGAAGTACAAAGTAGTGGTTCAAGTAAGAGTAATGGTACTTTAAAATAATATTACTCAAGTAGAAGTACAAAGTAGTGGTTAAAGTAAGACACTACTTCAGAATAATATTACTCAAGTAGAAGTATTAATGCAATTGGATATTTCAAAAGGATGGACACAAAAATGAAACAAATAAAATCATGCCTGAAGGAGCGCTGCAAAATCATGTCAAATTTTGAACATAAAGATTTAATCACTTGTATACTTACTCACAGTAGGAAAAGTAACCAACACTTTTACCCAAGTAAGAGTACAGTTACTTCAATAAAAATATTGCTCAAGTGGGAGTAAAAGTGCGCTGCGAGAAAAGTACTCTGAAAAGTAGTAAAGTAAATGTAATGTAATGTAAATGTGCCTTTGGTCACTAAACATAGTCAGTGAAATCACTTTTGCGTTGAAGTCCGTGTTATGTCTTTTCGCTGGTATCTGTTATCCAGGCAGTACCTGTGTAAATGGATTCACACATAAAATATTCAGATGTGGAGAGTTTGTTCCAGCAGGATGATTGTTACGACCCAGCTCGTTTGGGGTGAGGGAAGTAACAAAAATAAAACCAAGATGTAAAATGGAATAAATTAAATAATGTTTAATTAACAGGAATGTAAAGGTAAATTAACAAAACACTAAAAATATACAGAAAGCAACCTAAACTAAGAAACAGAACAACAGAATAAACAGAGTTTTGTGCCAGAAAAGGGGTCACGCAGGCTTACAAAAAACGAGTGGTAAAACTTAGGGACACACACTAAACCAAAACACAAGTTCCCCAAATTAAACCACATAAACCCACAAACAGAATCAAGTGACCAAATTTTAAAAAAGCACAAAACTGAACTAAACTAAACTACACACGAAACAAAATGGCAGACTGACTACCAAGGCCAGCAGCCCTGAACAGGTGCTGGTAATCTCCTTAAATAGGGGGCGGTGGCTGCAGGTGAGGTGGGCGTCGACCTGCCCCACCAATCACAAACGAGGGCTCCCACAGCAGGAATCCAGGTGTGTCAGCAAACTTATTTAGAACACACAGAACAAATGACAATCCAAGGCCTGGGGCAGTAACGATGATACAGCCGAGGATTGTGCTGGATAAATGCAGCTTTTGTTTACACTAATTTGCTCTCAGATCATTTTTTGAAGTACTTAAAATGTATAGTTTTTCATCTGTTTCTGTTTCAGGCATGGGGGTCAATCATTTTAAAACGTGGTTGAAAGTTTGTTTAAAAAAATCTGTTGAAATCCTCTCTCTCTTTTTCAGACGGGGTTTGAGGAGGCCTAGAAGATGGTTTGAACCAGCTCCACACTCTGTCTTCAGGTCTGTGTCAGTTGAAGGTTCGATTCTCCAGCACACAGCAGAACAAACTGAGACAAATGGGTTCGCACGACGTTACAAGTGTGAAAAAAAAAGCACATTATAGATTATAGAGACTAGGGATGGGCATTCGATGAAATCGATCGTCGGAAGAAATTAAAGATCGATTATCGATTAATCATTAACGTTTTTATATTAAAATGATCATCATTATTATTACTATCTGCACTACTAATCTGCATAAATAAATTCAACTTTACGACATATAAACCGTAACGACTCTAGAGCCACATCAGCCCGTTTGACATTATAATGTGTTTAATTCAGTTTTTTGTAAACTCTCACAGAAACAAAACTTAAAACCGCATTGCTAATTTGCATAAACTCAGTGAAGATAACTACAGCTCTTGTGTCGCTGATGTGGTTCAATTTCTGTCGGATTAAAAGACATGACTCGGGTGAATACAGGTCAGTGTGACCAGATTTGCGTTTGTCAAACCCAGGACACCGTACGGGGGGAGGGAGGTGGGGACTCGTCATCGACATTGAGCAACTTTCACCTGGTAAAACTTTTTCCCACTGGACACCGAAACATATGTGCTGCTTTGTTCACTGTGCACATGGACTCACACTTGTCCCGAACGCAACGGAAAGTGTGGAATTTCTTGTACAAATCATCGTTAAATACACATTTGTGCTTCGGTACGTTGCAGACTGACCCACTGTTTGTGTCTCGCTCCTTCTGATGCAGAGACACATGTACACACCTGTTTGGTCACGATACACACACCAACATACATTCAGTTTGTCAATTAAAATTAACGTAATCGATGAAATTCTTAATGATCAATTATCGATTAATCGATTAATCATGCCCATCCCTAATAGAGACTGTAGCCCCTGTCAGCACTAAACCCTAATATTAAAAAAAAAAACTTTACTCTTTAAACTCTTTATAAGTCCCCGTAAGACCCCGTTTACACTAAAACAAATTCACATATCACTGTATCGGAAACAATCTGCGTCCAGATACGTCGTTTCTGTGTCCGCAAGCCTTTCCTTTCTACACAGCTTTGAGCATATTTATTTACGTTTTACAGAAACTAAACTTAAAACTGCATGGCTAATTTGCATGAAATGAACGCTCAAAAAACAGCTCTTTCCGGATGCGCTGATGCGGTTCAGTTTCTGTCGGACTAAAGGACACGATATGTGTTCTTTCTGTGACAGAGGGGTGTTCTGCTCATGGTGAGTCTGTTCTGTGCTTCTATTGCATTGGAGATGGTTCATGTTAAACTTTTTAGAGATTATACGCTGTAGGTCGTACGCACAGACCGTATATATGAATATATTCTAGCTTCTTAGTGTTTTGGCGGTGAATTACTTCGTGGCGCTCAGACCTACATCAGAGTATCAGCGTTTTCAGGCGTCCACACAGTGCTGGATCAGATCTGTGCACAGATTAATTCGTGGGAGCTGGCAGCACCAGATCGTTTCGTCTTCGGAGTCATTTTCAATCGGATTAGTGTGGACGAACACTGCATCCACAACGAAAACGACTCGAATACGAACTAGTGTGGACGGGACCTAAGTTTAAACATGTATTTTTGGATGTGGCGTCACAAACCGAAGAGAGTTGGCCTGGGATTTTTACGGGATTATTAATAAAAACAAAAGAAAGTAAAAAAGCTGCTTTGTGTTTTCTCATAAGGGTTCTGCAGGGGGCACTCGCTTTTGCTTTAAAACAATGGAGATTTTAAAATGCTCAATACTAATTTTAGCATTCATTTAAAAGTTTTTTAATACTAACTTGGCAACCACACTGTTAGATCAGGCAACGGCCGCGCTTAGCTCCTGGTTTAGTCCTGGTTTAGTCCTGGTTTAGTCCTGGTTTAGCCCTGTTTTTAGAGCTGTATCGTTCGCAACCGACACATCACTAATACAAACTCGGGATATAGCGAAAATAATGAGAAGACTGTATTACTCACCTCTCATAAAGTGGTACATTTAAAGTGCAGCATCTCATCCACATTATCCATAGAATTTGTCCTCTGCAGATAATGACTTCAGTCCACAAAACAGCGCTGTGACTCCAGTTTGAGGCGTTCTTTGAAAGTAAAAAGGCAAGAGTAGTTCCTCACGTGTGTCTGTTTACATCCACACAGCGTGGATCGAGGTGAAGCTGCAGATTAGTGACCGTGACTAACCCTAAGAATCACGTATCTGAAGTACTGCACCACATTTCACAAATAATAATAACACCCAATTGAATTCCACACCCTTTTGCGTCACCGTATGCACGCAGATTTCCTCCCGAAAACGCTCGTCTAAACTAAAAATAAAAAGTGAAGACGCGACGCCACTTTTGTGTCTTCTGTTCAGACCGTTATTATATAAACGTAGCCTGTGAGTTCTCATTTATCAGAAGGTGGACAAACCGAATACGGAAAATGTGGTTGAAGAAAGAATGCCGTTTAGATTATTTAGATTTTTTAGGCTTAGCAAATTGAACCAACAAAGAAAAGAATTAAATGAAGCAACAATAAAATATAACAGGATAACAACAGGACAGTTTTGGGGTTTCAAACTCGTTTACAAACCGTGTATCTGTTGTCCCAGGTGCCGCATACACCATGAGCGAGCAGGAGGTGGCGCTGCGGGAGGAGAACCCGCCTCCCTACATCATCTTCGTGGTGGTCTTCCTGTTCTTCCTGACGGGGCTGGGCGGCTTCCTCGTCTGCCACCTGCTCAAAAAGAAGGGCTACAGCTGCCACATGGAGGACGAGCTGGAGGACGAGGACCAGCTGGAGAACCAGGACGGTGAGGCTCCGTGTGTTGTTGTTGTTGTTGTTGCGGTTGGATTACTGGAGGATTTATGGGACTCGTGAAGAGCTGTAGAAGGCTCAAGCTTGAGGCATTTTAACGTTAGAGGCATAATCTAAACTTAATGGTGTTGGTTGTGGAAAGAAAAGGAGCGACAAGTTTTGCACGTTGGTCAAGTGGCTAAAGACGCTCTGTGCGGCCGATCCCCGACGATGTGAGTTATTTCTGACTCCAGCAATTTGGCAAGTTCATTTGTATAGCACAATTGGGTACACAAAGTAATCCAAAGTACTTTACGGAATGAGAAATACATTAAAATCACAATACAAACAAATCAAAACATAAATAGTCATCATAAAATTAAAAAGAGAGAGACATTAAATTAGAGAGAAGAGTGCAGAATGAAAACCTTTCAGTCACGCACAGCCAAACAGAACCGTTTTGAGCCTGGATTTAAACAGAGTCAAAGTAGAGGTCTGTCTCTTAACTTCAGGAAGACTCCAGGTTTTAGCTGCATGAATCTGAGGTGGTGTCCAGGCACAGTGTTGGGAAGTGTGACTTTTAAAATGTATTCACCTGACAGATTACAGATTACACAGTTACTTAAGGTGAGTAAAGTAATCTGAATACTTTGGATGACTTGATATTGTCGTGCTTTTTAAAACTAGATGAATGTAGCGACCACATCCTGAAAATTCATGTTTGTTCTCTTCATATTGTCTGTTGAGCCCGAAGTCTCCATGAATAAGCGACTATTTACCGTAAAGTAGCAAAGACGAGGAAATCTTAAAATAAGATGTTTTGTCCTGGTTTTAGTTCCTAGTTTAGTCCTGGTTTAGACCTGGTTTTAGTCTTTGTTTAGACCTGGTTTAGTCCTGGTTTAGACCTGGTTTAGTCCTGGTTTAGACCTGGTTTTAGTCTTTGTGTAGTCCTTGTTTTAGTCCTGGATTAGTCCTGGTTTAGACCTGGTTTTAGTCCTGGTTTAGTCCTGGTTTAGACCTGGTTTTAGTCTTAGTTTAGACCTGGTTTAGTCCTGGTTTTAGTCCTGGTTTAGTCCTGGTTTAGTCCTGGTATTAATCTTTGTTTAGACCTGGTTTAGTCCTGGTTTAGACCTGGTTTTAGTCTTAGTTTAGACCTGGTTTAGTCCTGGTTTTAGTCCTGGTTTAGTCCTGGTATTAATCTTTGTTTAGACCTGGTTTTAGTCCTGGTTTAGTCCTGGTTTAGACCTGGTTTTAGTCTTAGTTTAGACCTGGTTTAGTCCTGGTTTTAGTCCTGGTTTAGTCCTGGTTTTAGTCCTGGTTTAGTCCTGGTTTTAGTCCTGGTTTTAGTCCTGGTTTAGACCTGGTTTAGTCCTGGTTTAGTCCTGGTTTTAGTCCTGGTTTAGACCTGGTTTTAGTCTTAGTTTAGACCTGGTTTAGTCCTGGTTTTAGTCCTGGTTTAGTCCTGGTATTAATCTTTGTTTAGACCTGGTTTAGTCCTGGTTTAGACCTGGTTTTAGTCTTAGTTTAGACCTGGTTTAGTCGTGGTTTTAGTCCTGGTTTAGTCCTGGTTTAGTCCTGGTATTAATTTTGTTTAGACCTGGTTTAGTCCTGGTTTTAGTCCTGGTTTAGTCCTGGTTTTTAGTCCTGGTTTAGTCCTGGTTTAGTCCTGGTTTAGTCCTGGTTTAGTCCTGGTTTAGTCCTGGTTTAGACCTGGTTTAGTCCTGGTTTAGTCCTGGTTTTAGTCCTGGTTTAGTCCTGGTTTAGAACTGGTTTAGTCCTAGTTTTAGTCTTTGTTTAGACCTGGTTTAGACCTGGTTTTAGTCCTGGTTTAGTCCTGGTTTAGAACTGGTTTTAGTCCTGGTTTAGACCTGGTTTTAGTCTTTGTTTAGACCTGGTTTAGTCCTGGTTTTAGTCCTGGTTTTAGTCCTGGTTTAGTCCTGGTTTAGTCCTGGTTTATTCCTGGTTTAGTCCTGGTTTAGTCCTGGTTTAGTCCTGGTTTAGTCCTGGTTTAGTCTTGGTTTTAGTCCTGGTTTTAGTCCTGGCGTTAGTTCTAGTTTACCGGCGGTGTCTTGGCAGTACGGAAGGAGACGTGGGACACAGCCCAAAATGTGAAAATGTGAAAACAGGAAAATACCTCTGTGTAATCCATTTATTTCAACAAAGTAACTGTAATCCAATTACCACTCACTCAAACAGTAACTGTAACTGAATACAGTTACTCATAATTTGTACTCTGATTACGTAACACTGGTACATGTAATCTGTTACTCCAAAACACTGGACACACAACAGAGGATCCCAATGTAAGTTTTATCTTGTGGCCCACCTTCTGTCGGACTAAAGAACACGACTCAGTGGAATAAATGTTGGAATATATGTTGGTTCGAGGTCAGTAAGCACCAAAATTAATACATTAGGTGCACCGGATTATAAGGCGCACTGTTGATTTTTCGGAAAATTAAGGGATTTTAAGTGCGCCTTATAGTCCAAAAATCAGTGTTTCCCACAGAACTGGTTATGCAAGGTGGAGCTGCTGAAAAAGTGAGGAGCAGGGGGTGCACAGAGATGTATGTATGTATATTTCAGACTTATAAACAGATCGTGACAAGGCGACCCAAAAAAAAAATCTCTTGTGACCCACCTGATGGTCAGGAAACACTTGGGACCCTGTACCATTGGAAACAAGGATAGACAGGTCATGTTTATTCAATTTAAAATCAAAATCTTATATATTATGATTCTTCCATAGCATTTAACAAGCATTTAACAGTTCAATTTCTCTGTGGTCTAGATGACGACGACGAAAACCAGGACACGGTGGAGCAGATCCTCAAATGCATTATTGAAAATGAAGGTGGGACAAACGTGGATAACAGTTTCGCGTTTCACACAAACATGTAAAGTTTTATTATTCATAAGTATTTAGTTTAACACAGTCAAATCAAAATCACAAATGGTCACAAATACATAGACATTATTTGATGTGACGATATCACATTTTAGCATTACAAGTATTGTTTAAAGAAATATCACAATTTTACGATTTTTTAAAATGATTGACACCAAGTAACAGATTTTCAGATTTTCTAATAGCTCATCATTCCTCTAGTAAATGTCCAGGTCTATAAAATCAAGCTTTATGAATGATAAAGCCAAGTTATTATGACAAAACAGGTACATAAAAAAAACACTTTATCATCACAATTATCATGTTTTTTATTAAAGTGCGTTCCTTGTATTGGATGAGCAGTAGTTTCATGTATTTCAGTCTTTTCTCAAATAGTAACGTGTTAAAATGTGCTCTTATGACAGATTCCCACAAATTAAAACATCACAGTAAATTGTTGGTCCCAATATCAGCGACATTTTAGTGTCTTTTTCAACTAAACTAAATAAAATACAAAAAAGACATATATGGAGTATGTAGTGTATACTGTATTTTTCGGACTATAAGTCGCTCTGGAGTATAAGTCACACCAGCCAAAAAATGCATAATGAAGAAGAAAAAAACATATACAAGTCGCACTTT
>NW_026571207.1:2830326-2907826 GCF_026225935.1 Boleophthalmus pectinirostris | reverse complement strand
GTATTTTTTTTACATCCTGTCAGAACGTGAGATCAGTTCTGACCAATCATATGGTTCATGGCCAGAACCCCCAAAAATAACCATGCAAAAGACTCCGGACACCTACAGTAAAATTAAATGGACAGCAGTTATTATTTTAAGTGACAAAACAACAAACAAATCAGGTATAATCAGTGTCGGGGAGTAACAGATTACATGTACCGGAGTTACGTAATCAGAGTACAAATTATGAGTAACTGTATTCAGTTACAGTTACTATTTTCAGTGAGTGGTAATTGGATTACAATTACTTTGTTGAAATAAATGGATTACACAGAGGTATTTTCCTGTTTTCACATTTTGGGCTATATACCCCCTTTTTTATTTTATTTTTTTATTTTTTTCCGGTAATTCCACTCATTGCTGGACACTAAACCAGGTCTAAAACTAGGTCTAAACCAGGACTAAACCCAGGTCCAAACCAGGTCTAAAACTAGGTCTAAACCAGGTCTAAACCAGGACTAAACCCAGGTCCAAACTAGGACTAAACCAAGACTAAACCAGGACTAAACCAGGACTAAACCAGGTCTAAACCAAGACTAAACCAGGACTAAATCATGTTGCCCGGACCGTGTCTCCTCTTCTATCAATAATATTTTTAATTTGGTTCAGTAAAGTCTGGGCTTTTTATTTTCTTTTATCAGACAAAACATCTTATGTTACGATTTCCTCGTCTTTGCTTCTCTACAGCAAATCAAGTAATACAAAGTATTCAGATTACATTACTCACTTTAAGTAATTTAATGGATTACGTTACAAACTACATTTTGAGGTATGTAATCTGTAATATGTAGGGGAATACATTTTAAAAGTCACCTTCCCAATACTGGGTATAATACATATATAATTATTTGACCAGATTTCATCAAAATGTATTGTATTCAATGAAATAATTGGTTAAATATTATTATTATTTTAATTTTGTGACTCCCCACTTTAGGAATCACTAGTCTAAATAGTTTATCCTTGTCATATATAACGTTTTTGACCAGTATTTATGTTTTTTCCTCTTCAGATTCCGGGTCACACACACAGGCAAGAAGAACCCGGACATCAGCGGCAGGATTCCGGACGTGCTGGTCGGCTCCGGGGACCAACTGGACCAATCCCAGGACAGCGACGATAGGAAGGACGCCGGCTACAACCTGCGAAACATGTTCAAGGACGTCGTCCCCCCTTCAGAAAGCACCAACGACATGTGGCTCCGAACACGGGGAAGAGGAGGAGAAGCCTGACGTTATTCGGGTTGAGGCGTGGTAGCGACCCCACCGGCGTTAAGGTGGTCAGTACCGGCAGGGACGGGGTGAAATTCATCCCACAGCCAGTTGTGTTGGAGGAGCCGCAAAACGAGGATGGCGAAAATGGAAGCAAAGACATTCATTTCAAAAGTGTGGCGGATCCGATAGAAGTGAAAACATCTGTTTCTGATGCGTCTGCAATCAAAACTCGAGCGTCAAATGCCATTGCTGTGGGAAGTTCAACGCAAGGAACTAAAAATGTACCTGCAGCATCAACACCTGCACCAAGCTCGCTTCAGATGTCCCTCAAATCTTCTCCAAAATCGCCGGAAACTGTTGAGGAGACAAACCAACATGTTCTTCTAAGCCCTGGACCCTTGCAAACCTCCACACCTTTATCCCCTTTGCCCGATCCTGGTGAAGTGCTCAGCCCGTTCGCAGCTGACTCAAATTTTCCGATAGATCTTCCAAGCACCCAGACACCTCCTGATCCCTGCACCAGTCCCGTTCTGGAGCATGACTCGTTTGCTAGCCCAGCGCTGATCAGCTTAGGTTCCTCACCGCATTCGTATTCAGTAAGAACTCCTACTTCGCCAATAGCCGTTACGCCAAGTCCAAAATTTAGCGCTAAAGATACTTCGCAACCTGCTTCGAGTCCTAAACTGTCGTCAGATCAACCTAGAGGATCGGCATTAAGGTCTTCGGACAAAAGTATGTCATCTTTGCAGATCTCTTCTCCAAGTTTTAGCTTACAAGAGGATATATCAGAACTTGGTCTCGGAAGTCAAACAAAGCCAGAAGGTTCCATCACGCAGCAATCGATGGAGAAACCTGAATTGCAGAACCTCGGAATTGCGGATGACGGTAGAAGTTCTCCACAGCTGTCTCCGTCCTCTCCTCTAGGGGGCAGAGTAAGCGGCGTGACCATTGTTAAAGCTCGTCCGGACAGCAAGAGGGAATTCTCTGTGGTCACTATGGTGGAAGATCAGGTGGTGGCTTCAGGTTCAGAGGTGGAACCTGGAGATGACGGTGGAGCACAAGTGACTCTAAGAGATGAGAAGGACGTTGAGGCAGTGGAAGAACCAAAGGACGTAGCAAAGGATGAAACTTTGCAAGACTAATGGAAAATGTTACTCACACGAACATTCAATCATGCAATACAATACTGGTTCCCCAATTGTGGTACTTTGCGTAAAATCTTCACTGTTGGTCTACAGGGTTCCCACGGTCATGGAAATCCTGGAAAAGTCGCGGAAACTGTGTAAATTCAATGAAAGTTTTGAAAAAGTCATGAAATTTTAGTATCTCTTTCACGCAGCTACAGCGTTCTGTTAAATTATCATTAGGCTGTTATGGTTATTTACGAACATCTGCGCCTTTTGTTTAAAAGAAACGACAATAAATGCACTGACACGATTTTGAATATTAAAAAACTATAAACCAAACCATTAGATGAGTGGAAAGGGTTAACATTTCATATTTCGCCCTAAAAGTCTGATCAATTTTATACATGTAGGTGCCGTAAAGTCATGGAAAATTCACTTTAGGTCAGTTTTGAAAATCTGTCAGAGAAAAAGAGTGGGAACCCTGGGTCTATCCATTTATCTCTCCGAAATATTTGAGATATTGTGGCTGACGTTCAAATGTCGAAGGGACTGGGAACCACGGCAATAAAATTAAGAATGTGACAGTTGTTTTTTTGTGCTCTGAACCATTAAAGAGTTGGTATTATGCAAAATATTCATTGAGCTTTCTACCATCATCTAAACAGCCTGAAGAGGTTTGAGATGTCATTCATGCATGTTTTGGTCATTTAGGGATCTCTCCCGGGCTCTGTTTGAACCCTCCTTACGTGTAGTGGTAAGATTCTGTCCGATCCTCAGCCCGAAATTCTGTCATCTATGCTCCCACACGACAATTCTGCCTAAATATTTTACAAACTTGACAAACTGATGCGATGTGCAGAAGTTTCATTAGTGTGACGCGCGCTGATGGTGTTGTGATAATGCTCTGAAGGGGGAGTGACTTGGAGAAAACAAAACTTTTAAAACATGTAGTGGTTATTTTAATAGTTTAACAATAAAAGATAACATGGTGATTAAAATCTGTTATGTGTCAGCTAGGGTGACCAGAAGGAAAATTGTTCTGTACTCGGCCTATTTATGACTGAAATATGAGTCTGTATAGTCACATTTTCTTCGTGTTTTGGTCATTTTAAAGTAGCTTTTCTGTATTTTACCGAAACAAATGACAATTTATGCTTCTCTTTACTGTTGGTAGGGGTCAGATTGGTTAAAAATAGGGACACTTGGGACATTTCTTGTATAAAACTGGGACAAATCAATGGATTTGGACACAGGGCTCCAAACTGGTAGCCCGATTCATCAGCCGGTTTCACTTCGTAGAAACCATGTGACCTCGCAGTGTTAGAATTTGTGTATGTAATGCGCCACTAACAGGGATAACTATGGAAGATAATTTGATTTTGAATTATAAATATGACAGATTTTCTCACTTTGAATTTTTTTAAACTCTGAATAAAGATGATTGAATTATTTTTATTCTGAATTTTAGTGGCTGAAATTTGAAGTTTACTTTCAATTCAAACTAAACCAAAAAATCACCACAGGTATTTTCAAGCCCTCCAATTCACCAGTCGAAATTCAGAAGGTAAAATTCGCAGTGAAAAATATCACAGCAAAAATCCAAGATGCCAAGGCAGAAGTAATCGATCATGTGAGCGAGGAGGAGAGAGGCTGTTTCCTATTGGCTGTTCTCATTTGTGGGCGGGGTTTACACTTAACAAATCAAAGAGATGAAGTTTCAGTGATGCTAATTCTGACCAATCAGATCGCTTCACTGCAACATTTTCTGTTTCTTACTAAGTTAGATCGGATCACTTTGGATCGATTGCTTCTGCCTTGGCATCTCGGGTTACTGTGAATTTTCTTCACTGCGAATTTTACATTCTGAATTTCGACTGTTGAATTTGAAGGCCTGAAAATATTTGTGCTGAATATTTAAAAGGTGATTTTTTTTAATATTGAATTTTATACACTGAAAATGTACACTTAAAATTTCAGCAAATAAAAATTCATAATAAAAAAATTCAAACATGTTTTTTCAGAGTAAAAAAAAAATCAGAGTATGAAATTCAACAGCATTTAAAATTCAAAATTTGATGAAACAAATTATCTTCCATAGAGAACTGGTATATTAAGCTTTTCCCAAATCCTATAGGAAGTAGGACAATTACGTCTTTCCTCTTGATAAAATTCACCAAACATTCTCTTTATTCCGGCTTTAAATCCTCGATCTCGGGAATCGTTAACAACACTGAATGTATGGCTCTTTGCTGATTGGCTGGTGCCCGAACTTCCACTTCTGGGGTTTTTGTGAACCGTCTAGTGCAGGGGTGTCCAAACTTTTTTCATCAAGGGCCACATATCTAAACACAGATGAAGCAGAGGGCTGATCGAGGGTTGTAGTCTGGTGCTCAATACTGTGAATAATTGAAATATGTGCATGTTTAACACGTTAGAATGAGCCATCGTCTTTATTCATTCTAAGATCCTTAAAACCACACACTAAATATTAAACTTTAGGTTCATCATGGGAGATTTTCAAAAAGACTTGCAGTAAAAAGTTCATTTTTAATTGATGCAAGGTAATTTGGGCCAATTCACCTGTAAGCCTGAGGGCCAAGAAAAATTTGTCAGAGGGCCGCATTTGGTCCACAGGCCATAGTTTGGACATGCCTGGTCTAGTGTATTTTGATTCCTGACCTAGTCGCTGGAGAGAAATGAAATTGAGTGGAGGGATTAGGTGGCACCAGCCTGGCTACCAAACTGGAACTGTCCTGGGTAAATAGGGATGTCTGGTCACCCTAGTGTCAGCAATGAATTCCCCATAGAAGTAAAATACCCCCACTTTAAAAACACACACATTTTGCTTTCTTGTGGCTTTAATTCACATTTTATTTCTATTTCACATCGCTAACGTAGAGTAATGTCCTGTTTTTGGAAAAATGCACTTTAAAACCTACTAGAAAATTAGAAAATAAATAAATTAAATCCTTATCCTTGTGAATGCTATCCTAATACATTCGCTGTGAACACACTTTGACCCCAGAATGAGTCCAGTTGTGGTTTATGGGCTCAAAAACTGTGCAAGAGAAGTCTGGAGTTGTGAACATGGGATCCTTTTTGACAGAGGTGTGTCCGCGGAGTCTTAAAGCGGCTGTGTCTTATTTATTTGTGAAGTTACATTTGTTTTGCCGTATTATAATTAAAATGCCACAAGCTGTCTGTGTCTAACAATGGAGCGTTTTTAACAATAACAAACGCAATGGCAGTGCGCTGTTGGCACGGCAAGTTGTCGTTAGTCATTAGACCATTTTTACAACGACCGAAAGTGCCGCGCTGTAGATTTGTAGAACTTCCAGGTGAAAATGCATGACGTATTCTCCACCAGCTTCATAAATTTTGCCCCATCACCAAATCTTCAACCAACAACGACGACGCATTAGTGAACTACTGAACAAAACTAACGTCACGGTCATGAATAAAACAGAATTAACTTGTTCACTCAGACTGGCTCTACAATTAAAATTTAAAATTCGATTTCATGATGTCGATATTAGCATAGATAGATAGATTTGTGCTGTTCGAATGCGAGATCCTAGAGATGTCTACGAAACCGTAACACCTTTAAGCTTTCGTCGTTCTTTTTCGTCTTTCTTGCCTTGATAGCTGCCGATAAATTCTTCATGTTTATCCTTTGTGGGCTTTGTTGGTTGAAGATTTGGAGACGGGGCAGATTTATGAAGATGCTGGAGGATACGCCGGACATTTCCACCGACATTTTGCCGTAGAAAACCATTAACAGGAAGTTCCGCAAACCTACAGCGAGGCACTTCCGGCTGTTATGAAAAAGGTCTATAGCGTGATGCCAAAACCTCGCCCTGAAAGTTGTGAATCGTGTATAAAAACTCATCGCAAGAATGTGACGAATGCATCTGAGAAGTAGTTTGGACTGGTGCTTTAAGTTAACTACACTTATATTTTGAGAATGTTCACAATATTACTCATTCACTTCAATAATTCATATTCTACTGTCCATTTACAGCTATCTGACCATACCTGGCAACCACCCATTCCCAAAATTGTATGTGTTGTGAAAATTTTGTTTTTTTATTTATTTTATACGAGCTTTTTCTAATTTAAATCTTTATCAGGTTTACATTTGCTAAGATCAAAAGCTTCCAAGGCATGCCAAAATAATCCGTGTATCATTCGTTTTTCAAAATAAAACCAAAAATAAGAAAACAAAAAAAAATTATAATTTTCTTCATTATTTGTCTCCAAAACCAAAGTGAAAAAACAGATATTGATTTGCTTTTTCAGTTTTCAATTTTTGTGTTTAAATGAAAAATGGAAAAAAACGGATAACGGACTAAAACAGGACTAAAACAGAACTGAGTTTCAGGACAGGGACTAGGAAAAAAACTGAAAATCTGAGACTGAGACTGGGACCAGACCAGGACTAAGACCAGACCCAGACCGGGACTGAGACCAGGACTGAGACCAGGACTGAGACTGAGACCAGATCAGGCCCAGACTGGGACTGAGACCAGGTCAGAGTCTGAGACCAGACCAGGCCCAGACCAGGACTGAGACCGGGACCTGGTTTTGTCTTGGTTCAGTTCTGGTTTTAGTCCTGGTTCAGTCCAGCATCTCAGTTTAAGTCCTGAATCGTCACCCGTTTTTTCATTTTGGTTTTGGAGACAGATAATGAAGAAAATTGTTGTTTTTTCGTTTTGTGTTTTGTTATTTTTGGTTTTATTTTGAAAAACGAATGAACGAATGACACACGGATTCAACATTTATTATTCATTTAATTCTATATCAGCCTATATAATGGCACAGATAATCGCTACTGCAGAATAACATAGAACTTTGATTGACGCATTAGTTAGTTAGTTTTCACCAAAAAAAAAAAAAAAAAAAAAACAGCACCAGACCCTTGCAGCAGCTGTGTTCTGGAGCATGTTCCTTACACATCATGTAATAACTCCAAAAATGTGTTTATATTCAATTTACCTCTTCAAACCTGTATCATAATTTCTTCCCTTGCAATAAAATGGTCTTCAACGTGACATTTTGTTGGTTTTCCATCTTGATAAATTGTTTGCTGTATTGTATTTTCAGAGCTTTTCATTTTCTTTCGATAGGCTCTAGTCACACTCACGTCACAAACCGGGAAGACGTTCGGAAACACGCGACGGCAACTTCCGGCGGTAGTAAGTCATAAAAACAAAAATCAAAGAAAAATGAGAAAATGTCCCCGTTTTTTCATGTCCATTGTCTTTGTAGCGTTCCGTTATGTTCGGCCAGTCAACAATATCTGGGTTTCACGTGACGTCACAGGGCTACGTTTGTCAGCACGCAAAATCAGATGGAGGGCAGGAAGTGAACTGACTGGAGGAAAATGCCGATGTGTTGTGTAGTTTACGGCTGTGCCAATCGTTCTAACCGAGAGAAGGAAAAGTGATTTTTTTAGAGTACCGAATATCGTCGTCCACAAAGGTCAGAAATGGGAAAAGCCGACAGAACAACGCCGTAAAAAGTGGATTACAAACCTGTTTGCGGTCGGGAGAATCAGAATCCGCTAATGCTCGTGTCTGCAGTGAACACTTCGACAAAGGTTTGTTACAAAGCTAAATTGTTTTTTGTGGTTTACCTAAACATAAACAAATCATTAACGGCTAACGACATTTGTTGACATTAAATAGTTCAGATAGAGGTTACTGCCGATACGCTGCAGTTTTTCCCATAACGTCTATACGCATAAAATAAGAGAAACACTCACCCCGGCGAAGACCAAACCATAATCATCATTTAGTCGTTTTGCACCAAGGTTGAGGATCCATCCACTGACAAAAAAAGTTATATGCCTCCAAACTTTTGTACGACTTCATCTGTTGTCTGGTGTAGAACGATGTCTGAAGAGCTAAATAGTTCGTGATCTCCTCTGCCTCGATTGTCGGCAAATCTTTTACTTCGGTTGAAAATTCTCTCATTTTCATCAGATCGGAGTCACGCCCAATATATTTGTCGACTAACTGCTTGTACTTTTGCCTCGCTACTGGCTCTAAATCCTTACAATAAGAACTCTTCTCCATATCTGTGTTCTCCAGAGCCGTGTTTGTCGTGTTTGTCTTCACTTCCTGCCCTCCACCTGAAATTCGCGCATCATCGTGATCACGTGACTGAAACCCTCCTATTACAAACATAACTCAGTTTTCATCATTTCCCCTCTGACACACAACTATGCAGTTTTCATTTTACCACAGTCACTCGGCGAGCCCTGTGTCGGGAACTACACCCGAAGTCGTCATTGCATGTTTGCAAACATCCTCCTGGTTTGTGACGTAAGTGTGACTAGAGCCAATAACTCCAAAAATGTGTTTATATTAAATTTACCTCTACAAACCTGTATCATAGTTTCTTCCCTTGAAATAAAATGGTCTTCAACTTAACATTTTGTTTGTTTTTGATCTTTGTAGCTTTTCATTTCAGTTCGATTGTCATCTGACTTCTCTGTGTTCTGTGTTTGTGGCTTGTGAGGGCCAGAGCGGAGAGCGTGACCAGAGCCACCGCACCGCTGATGATGATGTACTGATGTGACGTTTGTGAATGAATCAGCTCTTTTGAACGGTTCCTTCTATTTCTATTTTGATGGTCACACTTAACAAAGATCACAGTTATATATAAAGTGGGGCTAAAACACCAAAACTACAACCACAACCACATTTCAATTAGAACTGCAAACTAAAGAACTGCAGAACATGGAGGACTAAGGCTACTTTTACACAAAGCCGAGTTTGTTGAGAAACGAATATTTCCTTCCCTCCATTTTCCAAAATAACATCATGCACACAGCATTGTTTTCAAAAAGTTTTTTGTTCACAGGTGTCAAACATAAAGCCCGGGGGCCAGATCCGGCCCTCCAAGACCTTTAATCTGGCCCTTGGCTGATTTTCCTATAAAATATTTTAATTAAAATATTGGTAATTTTCTGCAGTGCTTAGCATAGTAGCGTCTCCAGCGTCTCTGTAAGTGGCCCCTCCCACCAGAGCAGCACAAATGAAGACTTGTCTCTTTCCAAACGCTCTTAAAGGACGATCGTTTTGACTGTTGTCAAAAATGAGAAAAGTGGAGCCGAGTGCAGGATTTTCCAAGAAAAACTGACTTATTCCTATTTACATACAAGTTCATGTTAAAATATTGCGTTGAAATTAAATTTTTCTTAAAGTTTCAGGTTGTTCATAATAATATAATATTTTGTAAAAGAAAGAGTTCATCAATTTAAAAAGATTTTTGTAATAGATTTGCGTTTCTCTGCACACATATTTGAACTTGTTTGTTAGTTATTGTTATTTTTGGGGTTTATATTCCATGAGTTTTCTGATCCGGCCCATTTGGGATCAAAGTAGGTTGGATATGGCCAAAATGAGTTTGACACCCCTGGTTTACATCAACCTGCATAAATCCTCCATCGAGCGCCGTCATAACTATGCCAACCTTCTGGGCGGCACCTGGATTAGATTTAAACCTGTAGCATTTATTTCATTACAGTTGTAAGTTTTACACACAAATACCTTGAAAAACGTGCATTAGTGAGCGAGCTCGCCTCTCCACAGATCTGTTAAAGAAGTGGTAAAATCACAGACCTCCAAGCCTCATTGCTCTCTGGTCGTGGATATGAAACATCAGCTGTGTGTGCAAATGAAACACATGAAAAGTGTTTCACCAGAAGAAATGTGACTGATGCTCTGATTCTTCTTCATCATCATCACCATCATGATCAGAGCAAAACGGAAACATTGGTCGCAGTTTTGGTGCGTCAGTTCCTTGCAAACGCCAAACTGTAGTTTTCCAGAATCTCCACTCTAGCTGGAGTTTTTTGAAAGATTCGTTTTCAGAGGTGAATTTGCCATTTGTGTAAAAGATGCAAACATACAAAGGGAAATGTTTCAGTTTTTAGAAATACCTGAGTACGTGTAAACAGGGCCTCAGGGGGAGAGTGAGGGGGTGGGACTTGATGGTACAAGGAACAGTGTGATTGGTCTAAACAGGTATCCACACTTCAAACTCCACCCCCGCAGCCACGTGTTTGTATCAGAAACATCAGTCTGTATCAGGACAGTCTTTTGTGGTGTCACCAACTACACTACAGCGGCACCTGAAGGCAGCACAAACTTAGATTTAGGCCAAAATTCACTGAAGCTTACCAGAACTACTCAACTCCCCAACAGCTCCCTGCCCACAGCAGTTTGGCTGGTAAATCAGACACTCTGATCAGACTCTATATGACTTTTACTACATCTGTTGTTGCACTGAATTGTGGTGGCTGTTTTGTTTTTACTTCACACTTCAAATACGTGATTAGTTTGTAGTTAAATAAGTTCTCACATTGGCTTCTCTCATATAAATAAATATTAAGAGCTCTTTGAAATGATCATATCCAAAATATTTGGATAATTTCTAGTGAATAAAATATTTTAGATCTTGCAAAGTGTTCTAGGTAGAACGTAATCTTACATGACATGACATAAACCAAACTGACACAGTGCTCATGTCAGTACTTGCCAGTGTTGGGAAGGTGACTTTTAAAATGTATTCCCCTACAGATTACATAACCCAGAATGTAGTTTGTAAAGTAATCCATTAAATTACTTAAAGTGAGTAATGTAATCTGAATACTTTGGATTACTTGATTTGCTGTAGAGAAACAAAGACCAGGATATCATCACATAAGATGTTTTATCTGATAAAAGAAAATAAAAAGCCCAGACTTTCCTTACCCATATTAAAAGTATTAGTGATAGAAGACGAGGAGACATGTCCACGCAGCATGATTTAGTCCTGTTAAATCCTGTTAAATCCTGTTTTAGTCCTGGTTTTAGACCTGGTTTATACTTGGTTTAGACCTGGTTTTAGACCTGGTTTATATCTGGTTTTACACCTTGTTTTAGACCTGGTTTAGACCTGGTTTAGTGTCCGGCAATGAGTGAAAAAAAAAAGAAAAAGAAAAGTGGGATTTAGCCCAAAATGTAAAAACAGGAAAATACCGCCGTGTAATCCATTTATTTCAACAAAGTAACTGTAATCCAATTACCACTCACTGAAACAGTAACTGTAACTGAATACAGTTACTCATAATTTGTACTCTGATTTTGTAACTCTGGTACATGTAATCTGTTACTCCCCAACACTGGTACTTGCTATGTAATAACCTGACAAATTGTTGAATTGAAATCGTATGGGAAGAGGAGAAACTTGTGAGCAATTATTAATAAATTGCTTTTGTAGGAAAATGTAAACCTATGCTTTTCTGCTTCTCAGAAACCCCAGTCCACAGACACAGCATCAGCCTGGGGGGAAGTGGAACTACAGAACTTAAAGGGCCTATATTACTCTATTTTCTAATTTATATTATAATGTCAATTGTAATATAGGACTTTTAAAGATAAATATGTGAACACACAATAGGTTTAAAAATGATTACTCTTATCCTCATTATATCTCCACCTAGGCTATATAATATATCCTGAGTTAGAACCAAAGAGCAGAACTAAGACAACTCAAGCTGATTTTGAAAAATGTCATGCAATATGTTATATGTATTAGGGCTGTGCAAAAATATTGATATATCGATATATCGTGTCGCTTAATGTGATGATACGGTATCGATATCGTGGGCTGCTGTATCGATATATCGCCAAGAGTATTTTGGGGTATATTTTCTCTATTTGTTTTGTTACTGCACTACAGTTTTGTTGCTTGTTCAGAGGAAGGAAACTTTTTTTATAATTCATTTGACATTTTCACTGTTTTGATGATTCAAATGGGCATTTTTCAGATGAAATTTAAAAACCTTCTCACGCCCCCAAAAATAATGAAAAGTAATAAACAGAAAGGTGGACCTAACATATTATTAACACTGTCCAGGCTTTTTATGTCGGTCTACAGGAGTCATGTGGTGGATTGGGGAGGGAGACGGAACGACTCAGCGACGGCCTTCACATTCCCTTGTTTCCTCACGGGACTGTTTAGAATGCTGCAACCGGATTACCTCGCGAGATCTGCGTCAGCTGGAGGACGTCGTACGTGGCTCGGTCGTGTTTACATTGAGTCTGCTGAGAATCTGCGGAGGATCCTCGACTGTGGCGCTCGGTGCAGACGCGTTTACATGTTTAGATGATTCACGAAGCGATGGGAGCGACTGACAGGCGCTTTGTTTGACGTGCAGGGGCGGGGTGAGTGTCCGCCGAGCCGCTGCGGAGAACGCCCTGCTCCCCCCCGGGCTCGCCGCCACCTCCGCCGCCGCCGCCGCCACCTCCGCCGCTGCTGCTGTTGCTATGGCGGACATCGGCTCTTCGCTTGAATTCTCCGGTTCCCTGACGAGCTCCAGCCTCCCACCGCCGCGGACCCGCATCTTTAAAATCATCGTGATCGGAGACTCGGGTGTGGGGAAGACGTGTCTCACCTACCGCTTCTGCGCCGGGAAGTTCCCCGAGAAAACCGAGGCCACTATCGGGGTGGACTTCAGGGAGAGGCTGGTGGAGATCGACGGGGAGAAAATCAAGGTGCGGGGCTGTGCGGGGCTGTGCGGGGCTGTGCGGGGCTGTGCGGGGCTGTGCGGGGCTGTGCGGGGCTGTGCGGGGCTGTCTGCGGGGCTCTGCGGGGCTCTGCGGGGCTCTGCGGGGCTCTGCGGGGCTGGCAGGTTTCCTAAAGGATGAATAGATACGTTATAACATAAAAACACAAGCACATATTTACTCCAAATGTGCATGAGTCAGTCATTGTTTCTGCATTGGACTGTGCATATTATGTCACAGTGATTTGGCAGATGCAGGTGAAGTGTCTCACAGATAAACGCAACCATTCGTGGCGTCACTCCCTGTATTTTCTTCTTTTTACAGTAGGAAAAAAAAAAAAACTTCAATAAGATAAAACGCTAATAATAGGGATGTAACAATAACTGAAATATCATGACATCGTATCGTCAAAGTTCTCACAATAATATCGTGGACCGTCACAATTTATCGAATTAAGTCTCTTTGATTAAACTAAGAGTTATGGTGCGGCAATAAAGTAAAATAAAGACATAGACCACGGTCCTTTGCTCCATGTGAGTGTAGACTACATGAAGAAATAACAGTTCTAAGCACTTTTAAGTCTTAGTTTTAATTTTAACATTTTAAGAGGAAAAAGGAGAATATTAACAGTTTTGTTTGCCTCCACAAAATATTGCAATAAATATCGTACAGTGAGATGTATATCGTGAAAACCGAGAGATTTAGATACTGGGTCAGTCCATATGAAATCAGCCGCCCTCCCCTATGAGCCATCTCAGGTTTGGCAGAAAAAAAATTCAAAAAATTTCTAAAATTACCAAATGAAAGAGTCTCAAATTTTGGCTCAATCTCTTGAGTCGTTCCTGAGTTATGGCCCATTGAAATTTTGGGGCCATGCCCATTTTTTCAAACACTTTAATTTTTTAGCATGTTTGAGAGACCAGAACTTCATCAAAAATAGAGCTCGGAAGCTGAAAATGTGTATTATTGTAGATTTTTGGTCATAGATTCTGAATCTGTTGTCAAATATTGTGTATCTTTTTTAAGGGGGGCACTGTGGGTGGCAACCAAAATCTCAAATTTGGTTGCCGCTATATATATATATATATACATATATACAATCTCACACTTTTCTGAGCTTTCATGTGGACGGTGTAGAGTCCCAAATATGGTCACAGACCAAATGTGATCTTTTTGGCCCCTTCTTTGGACCCTCGGTTCCCCATGTGGCACTGTTAGATGTTGATGTAATTTTTTACCAGAGAAACCTTGGCATATCCTGATTAGTTTAAAGTAATAAAAACATCTACTATTAACTTCCTTCATTTCAAACTGAATTTTTGAAAATGAGCTCTTACTGGTCATTTTTGGTGGAGCTCACCCTAGCTCTATTTTTTATGAAGAAATGGTCTCTCAAACATGCTTATAAATTAAGGCTTCTGAAAAATTGGGCAAAATTTCAATGGGCCATAACTTAGGAACGACTCAAGGGATTGATCTAAAATTTGAGATTCTTTCATTTGGTGATTTTAGAAATTTTTTTAAATTTGAGATGGCTCGTAGGGGAGATTCATTGAAAATGGCTGATTTCATATGGACTGACCCTATTGTTACATCCCTAATAGTGAACCATATTGTGATCTTTCCCACGATATCGCAATAAATATCGTACCGTGAGGTTCATACGGGGATGATATCGTATCGTGATATCGTATCGTGAGACTTGGACATCGTTACACGCCTAGTTAATAACTGCTTGAACCAAGTAGTAGTTATCTTGATTTGTCTTGTCTGTATAAATTAAAAATTGCCAAAAGAACAATCTCAAAATGACTTGTTTTACTTAAAATCAGAAAACAACTTGTATTATTAGAAATGGGGAGAATGTTTCTGTATACAAATTGTATTTTGAGAAAGAGGAAATATATTCAAATCAGGGTTACTTCTTGATTGAAGCATTTAAGATTTCATTTTTTGCAGTGTAATGTCTGTATTTATTCTTCCTTTTTGTTTTGCACACTGCCTCTGTTTTTGTGTTTCATTAGAGAGTGGCGTTTGAAGTGTGATGGTATGTGAGTGTAAGAGTTCAAAACACATGTACAAACACAAATAGAAAAGTCTACAACTCTGCTAAATATTTAGTTTATACTTGACTAGAACAAGAAAATCAAGTAAACTTTAGGCCGAGTAGAAAACCAGTTAGCAGAAACAACAGGGACACCGCACATTTATCATGATACAGCCACAGTCAGGACTCTCAGGGGCATTTTTCTCATGAGGTCAGTGCATAACCTCATACCTCAAGTCTTACGTTATGTATTGTGTATTATTACTGCATGTTCCATAATTCACTTGTGTTTCCCTCATTGCTCTGCTCAGATCCAGCTCTGGGACACGGCAGGTCAGGAGCGCTTCCGGAAGTCCATGGTGCAGCACTACTATCGTAACGTCCACGCCATTGTTTTTGTGTACGACGTGACCAACGCGGCCAGCTTCCGCAGCCTGCCCGCCTGGATCGAGGAGTGCCAGCAGCACGCGCTGGGCTCTGAGGTGCCACGCATCCTCGTGGGGAACAAGTGTGACCTGCGCGACTCCCTGCAGGTGGGCACAGACACGGCGCAGCAGTTTGCAGACTCTCACTCCATGCCGCTGTTCGAGACCTCGGCCAAGAGCCCGAGCGGCCCCGAGGACGGTCCGCACAGGGACAGCGACCACGTGGAGGCCATCTTTATGACTGTGGCTCACAAGCTGAAATCACAGAAGCCTCTGGTACTGAGCCAGCCGCCCGCAGAGTCCCGGGGGCCCACGGTCAACCTGAACAGGGCCCGAGACGAGGGGGCCCGGGGCTGGAGCTGCTCCAGCTGCTGAGAGACACTAGGGGGCAGTACCAGTGGTCTGGAATATGACTATTTAAGCCCAAAAAATCGAAAAAGAAAAAGAATCTGTGCTTCTGAAATAACTCTGTATATGACAATATGCACATATCAGTGTGATTCTTAGGGAGGAAATGGTTATTTTCACTAACACGACGGCAGTCAGTGCAGTCAATATTGGCATCAAATATTAAGTATTTATTACAGCAAAGGGTCGTGTAGATCCATCTGCTTTTATCCAGCGTCTGCTGCAAAAACAAAGCATAAAATCTCCTTATGACTTGAATGGCATTAAATTTTTTAAGTTTGGCCAGTGTACTGTTGCTTCATATGAATAACTCTATAAAGAAGCAGGGAGAATTTCACTCTCATTGTGCATCTTCATCCTGATCAGGTGTTCCCTTCGCTAACCTAAGGCATGTCTGTGTGGGACTAAACAGGATTACACTGGCTGTATTGTCAGCTTCTTGAAGACATTCTCAACGCAGCATTGTCTCAAGTACAAGTGAGCAGAGCGTCGGCGCTGGCATGGCAGAAATGGTGGAGTTAATTCAATAACACAGAGCACTTGTTTGCCATTGTAGAGGTTGTTGGTCATTCTGCCTTTATGTTTATACTCTTCAGGTTGGTTGACAGTTCAGTTTCGCTGTGCCACGGTTATTGTGTCTTTGGGCACGGCACTTAAACACCCCTTGCCTCCAGCGTCTGTGCACGCTGGTGTATGAATGTGTGTGAATCTTATTTTGATCATGAAATCTAAATAAAGTGGCACTGACACTTGTGACTTGACACTGACTCAAGACCTGGTTCTTTTCGGTGTTAAGCTGATATCTTAAAATATTTTTAACTCAAAGCCACAGTATGTGTTTTCTTTTTGATTTTTATTGCACTGAAAACCATAGAAAAACATGCATCCTAAAACATATCTCTGGAGAATGGTCCGAAGTAAGATCTCGTGAAACAAAATCTCACAAGACAAAATTGCCACAAGATCGTGCACACAGGAGAAAAGTGATCTTGTGAGTCTCTTTCCCCCTGAATTTACTTTTGGCTTAGATAAAAAAGAGTGAAGAACTGGTGAGTTGTATCATTTGTGAAGCTGTAGTTCCAAAAAGCAGGATGACGACAACCACTAAAGTATGACAAAAAATAAAAAATAAAAACAGCAAAGCCAAAATTGTGAAACAGGTTATAGTACGTTTTGATTATTATTTATTACAAATTATGTCAGAATCTGGTTTTGTCTTGTTCTCGTGGACTTAATTTCGTGGTGTGTCTTGTCGTGTGAAATTTGTCTCGTCCCACCCCTAGTCTGAAGTGGTTTTAACGTTCAATTTCCATGCTGACATGCCACCTCCAGAGTCGAGAGATTTGTAGAATAGTTGGAATAGTTACACATTCTTTCATTTGATACTAAATTTATGCATTCCGTCTCTGCGGCATGACTGATTTCCATGGTTAACAAAAATATATCGGTATTTTTCATGATCAAAATACTTTTAATTTTGCTAGTAAATAAAGTAAAGTGGTTTCTCAGATCAGCTTTAACCTTGAAACCTTTGTTCCAGCTTTCTGTCTTGCAATGTTTATATTAGTGCTGTCATGCGATAAAAAAAAACTGAGAGATTAATTAATTATGATCTGTAATTAATTAATCTAATTAATCTTTTTTTAATCTCACCTAAAAATTGCTGAGAAAAGCCTTCAATTTGAGGTATTTTCATTTAAATTCATTATTACATTATTGTGGCAGATCAAAAGACTGATATAGAACAAAAAAAAGTGACTTTATAAAGTCATTTATTGTTTAACAAATCTCTCCAAATTGGCTGTTGAGCCCAAGTCTCCATGAATAAAAAACTGTTTGCTGTAAAGTAGCAAAGACGAGGAAATCTGAACATAATAACTTTTGTCTACTTAAAGACAATAAAAAGTCCAGTCTTTCCTTAACCATATTAAAAATATTATTGATAGAGAAATGATTTATGTATGAAATCACTGGTTTAGTCCTGGACTGGGTTAGTCCTGGTTTTAGTCTTGGTGTTAGTTCTGGTTTAGAGGTGCACAGGAGGAAGCGCGGTTTACGCGAGAAAACGTACGCGGCTCACAGGAGCACGTCGGTGTCTGCGCAGTAACTACGGAAAGAAACGTGGTCCGCGCGTTCTCAGGTTAATGACGAAGATGAAGGTGTGTTTGTGTGTGTGTGTGTGTGTGTGTGTGTGTGTGTGTGTGTGTGTGTGTGTGTGTGTGTGTGTGTGTGTGTGTTTGTGTGTGTGTGTGTGTGTGTGTGTGTGTGTGTTTGTGTGTGTGTTGTGTGTGTGTGTGTGTGTGTGTGTGTGTGTGTGTTTGTGTTTTGTGTGTGTTTGTTTGTGTTTGTGTGTGTTTGTGTGTGTTTGTGTGTGTGTGTGTTTGTGTGTGTGTGTGTGTGTGTGTGTGTGTGTTTGTGTTTGTGTGTGTTTGTGTGTTTGTGTATAGGACAGTAGTGCAGACATCATGAGTCTATGCAGGTTGTTTTCACCAGTGACATTTAAGTTGTAGGTGATTTTATATTATTTTATTATTTTCTTTTATATTTCACGTCGGGAGAAGAATTTCCAAGACATGAATGTGTTTTTCCCTGTGCACTGCTGCCTCTGTTCTACTGGCTCTTCCACCTCGTCCATTGTGTGACTGACGCCGCCAACGTTAACATGACGTTTACGTCGCTCTTACTGCCACGTTCTGTGTGGGTTTCCAGCAATGAGTGGAATTACCGAAATAAAAAAATGTATAAATGTGTTTTTTTTTTTTGTGTGTGTTGTTGTCCCAACAACACATAAAAACAGGTTTTATAATAAAGCAACTCGCATACAGAAACAGTAAAGTTAGAGATTAAAAATTAGATTAATGCGATTAAAAAACATAACGCGCTAAATATGACTGTAATTAATTAATCACAATTAACGCAATAATTTGACACCCCTAGTTTATATAGCACATTAGTCTAGTTAAAGGTTTAAGAACAGGCATAGTAAGGTTTTAAAAACAACTTCACACGTGTTGATTTCTACCGTTGTGTTTGCAAAAAGATAAAAACAGGCGCAGAGGCACAGACTGATTTTAAACCTGGTTTAGTCCTGGTTTTAGATCTGGATTTAGTCCACACCACCTCCCACAGAAAGTCTCTACACACAAAAGGACAGAAAGTGGAGCTATTGCGTCCTCTGCTGGTCGTAGGCATGAAGTGTAAGGTTTACTTTACTGATCCCCATTAAAAAAATATATATATACAATGCCTTTGATCAGTCCTTCAGTCCTTTACGTTTGAATTTTACAATTGTGAATCCTTGCCATTTAAATCAAAATCCTTTTACGGTTTCCAGTGTCTAATATTTTAACCAATATTTATATGTGACCAAGTTCATGAAATCAAACTTTCTGAATGGTAATGTCAGCTATATTCAACAAACAGCCAAATAAAAAAAGCAATTTAACTTTTGGAGGAGGCAACAGGCTGATTAAGTTCTCATAAACATATTACTTTTTTTTTTTCCACTCACTTTACAGGCATTTTTAAAATGTATATTTATTGAGCTGAAGAAACATCGATCGAGATGCCGGACTTTTGCGCTGCATATGGACTGAACCAGGACTAAAACCTGGTTCAGACCGTATATGGCGCGAAAGTCCGGCATCTCGATCGATGTTGTATTTTTTTGACAGTCGAGTCTCGTCTGTGAATTCGTATTTGTACAGAAGAAAGCGTAACTAAATTTTCATTTTGTGATTGTAATTCTTGACGTTGTAACTTTTCAATTCATATTCTGATGGATAAAATACACACAACACATTTTATGTATGACTGGACTCATTCGAGAGTTCACGAATATTTATTTTATGCTCAACTACAGAAAATATGCACAGATTTCCATCTTATGCACACAAATATCCCTGGAAGCTTTCTTACTCCATATTCTCTGGGCTAGTTTTTGTCCACGGAGCTGTTTTATTGTAGCGCAAATAAACAAATTACACTGCAAAATGGAAACCTAACTACAGGACACAAAAGTTGAAAGTTCCAAGTGGAAGGATTTGGTTTTTGTTAATGCAAATTTTAGAAAATTTAGAAATCCAGATTGAACAAAATGCCAGAACTGTGGTCCAACTGAAATGGGCACAGCGTGACCAATTTTGAAAGACAAAACTTTGGCTTTTGAAGAACTGATGACGTTGATGTTTCAAGAAGTGATAAATGAAGATTATTGTAAATTTTCATTTTGTGATTGTAATTTAAATCAAAATCCTTTTACGGTTTCCAGTGTCTAATATTTTAACCAATATTTATATGTGACCAAGTTCACGAAATCAAACTTTCTGAATGGTAATGTCAGCTATATTCAACAAACAGCCAAATAAAAAAAGCAATTTAACTTAGCGTTACCAATTTTGAAAGAAGAACTGATGACGTTGATGTTTCAAGAAGTGATAAATGAAGATTATTGTAAATTTTCATTTTGTGATTGTAATTCTTGACGTCGTAACTTTTCAATTTGTATTCTGATGGATAAAATACACACAACACATTTTATGTATGACTGGACTCATTCGAGAGTTCACGAATATTTATTTTTTCGCTCAACTACAGACAAATATGCACGGCTTTCTGTCCTAAGCACACGAATATTTCTGAAAGTTTTCTTAATCCATACAAGAAACACATGTTGTCTGAGGGGATGCCTATAGTTCAGTCGAATGTTGAAGCAAAGTTTTGGAATAAAATGCCAGTGCAACACCTGTACAGTTTAAAACCGAGTTGGAGCTGAAGGAAGGACAGGTCAGAACTATATAAATGGAATTTTCTGTTGAACTGCCAGACTGCGGATTTGTTGACCTGGTTTACGGTCAATATCCGTTACACAACAAAAACGTCTGTCGCTGTAAATGAACAAAAGTGAAATAATCAGTTCACAACAGCTTCAGAAAGTGGTGCCATTATTCTACCCCAAAGACGTGATTATTGTCAGGAAAAGACACGAAGTCATGAGATTAATACGAAAAGTTTGTGAAGCCGATCCCACCGCAACGTAAATGATAAATGGATTTTTCTTTTTCTTTCAACAACAGTGAACTACTCATTGCATTCTAAGATGCCCACGAGCTGGAATGGTCAACAGTGGCCAGTTTATTTGTCAAGAATGATTTGACAGCCCTGATTCATATCTGAAGACTTTTCAGACCAAGTCCTGTTGTTGTGTCCTTAGTCAAGAGATTTTAGTCTGGACTGATTGGTGGTGGAGGGCAGTGGGGCCAGGCAGCTGTGCATACAACAGTAGTCATAGTGTGGAGCGAAAGAATGAAGACTGTGTAACACTTTCAGACATGTTGACAAGTGCAGAGTAATTCATTATTATTGTATAAAAATGCGTTAAAGATTGTGCAAAATCGGTAATTTGGAGCTTTCCATTTTTTAACGTTCCCTCATCACAAACGTGTCTGAAGAAGTTTCAGATCCCATCCGTGCAGGTTTGACTGTGTTGATAGAGCTGGATAGGCTCAATAATGACCTGTAAATAGTTCTGATATGAAATGAGTCTATGAAACCACTTTGAAAAAAAAAAAAGTCATCACAAATTCCAACACTTTATTACTAAAATACATATTAAAACTACATGGAGTAAGTGAAGTGCTAAATTCAAATACCGTATTTTTTGGACTATAAGTCGCACTATTTTTCATGGTTTGGATGTTTCTTGCGGCTTATACTCCGGCGCGACTTATATATTAAAATTTTCACAGTGACAGCCGCGAGAGGGCGCTCTAGGCTTGTGTGTCAGTATCTAGTACTACTTTTACTCATGTTCCACTGTCACTTGGCTCTACTGTGCATGCCTCCTGTAGAAAGAGCCGCTGTCTCGCTACAAAGAGTGAAATATTCATCTGAAAATGGTAATCGAGCAGCAGAAAGAAAGTTTGGAGAGAGCGAGAAACTTGTGAGGGACTGGGGGAAAGCGGGGATGGAGAACACAGCTTCACTGCAACCGGGAGGATGCACCATGAAACTTTCCTAGAAGTCACTGGATGAACCGACAAAGCCTGAATTTCAATGACAATCGAAACCATCCTGTCGGAATTCAGAAAGACCGGAATAATTTTAACTGGAACTGATGCTGAGTCTGACGACAGCGACACAGAAGAGGAAGTGGCGTTCTGTTTGCATCATGGATCTATGGTTTATCCTCAGAGGTCGCACAGAAGTGACACAGAGGATGAAGAATTCTATGGATTTAGTGATTTGGAGTGAGATTGTGAGTTTGGTAAACTTATGTTCTGTTGTTTATGCTTTAATTATCTGAATTAATATGTTACATTAACATATTAACGCCCATTCAGTGTCTTGTTCTGTGTTGTGCCGTTTTTCTATAACTTGTCTTTCAAGATGAAATGTCAGTTCCTGGTCTCTGATTTTAAAAAACACATTTCCCCAAAAAGTGCGCCTTAGTCCGGTGCGACTTATGTTTTTTTCTTCTTCACTGCGCATTTTTTGGCTGGTGCGACTTATAGTCTGGAAAATACAGTAAGTGAGGGGAGTACGGTTTGTGGCGCTGGTATCAGTCACAGCTATGATGACATTGTGTTATTATTAGTGTAAAAAAAAAAACATAGAAAAAAATCAAAGGGTATACTGTCTAAAGCAGACAAAGACAGCAGCAGTGCATCCAGAACGCTACAGCTCTGGTACTAATTTGTATCAGTACGAGTAGGCAAGTCCTGTGCTCAAGTCTCTACATGGCTGAGCACCAAATTACATCTCTGACATCATCATCATCATCATCATCAGGGACCGGCCTCCTGCTGGTTCTCAGAGTCAGGACTAAACACAGAGAGTCAGAGTTTCAGACTCACGCAGCTAAAACCTGAAGATGTGAGACAGACCTCATCTTTGACTCTGTTTAAATCCAGGCTCAAAAAATTACATTTTCATTCTGCACTCTTCTCCCTCATTTAATGTCTCTTCCACTTTAATTTTATGATGATCATTCATGTTTTTGATTTGTTTTCATTAAGAAATGCATTAAAATCACATTCTGTAAAGCAGGAGTCTCCAATCTGTAGCTCGGGAGCCACCAGTAGCTCTCCAACCCCTTCCAAGTAGCTCGATAAAGAATTTCTGAATTACACGTATTGTGCTGATTAAGTCAAATTTGAGGTAACACTTTATTAGACACTTAATCTGTGTAGTTTAGGGTCACATATTAAAGGTTGAATGGAGGATTTTTTTTGTTTTATTTCAAATTGTCGATGAAAGTTCAAAATAGAATGATAGAAATGCAGCAGCCTTGTAATTAAGATGACCAAAAAAAAAAGAATGAAAATCCATCAACTGTGGATGTGGTGAGGGCAGATAAACATCAGCCAATAGATAACAAGGCTACCTCTTTATCTATTGGCTGTTGGGTTGTAAATCAAACTCTCTACGTTTCTAGCGTCACTGACTTGCCGGCGCGCTGGGATTACGTGGTTTACATTCGCCTCTCACGCACTGATTCTGTTTACTCAACCAACACAGCGGTTCTTAGCGTCTTTTTTGAACTGTAACTTCCTCTCAGTTTGCACAAAGTTTGTTGTAATGTCAGACAAGAATTCGCGACCAGTTCGCCGCAAAATAAAGTCTGTTTTTGAAGGGGAAGCGGAGAGAAGCGCGACATTTGAAAAAGGACAAACAGTCGCTGCATTTGGAAAATCTTCTATACAACCTTTAATAGCTAGTTAATAGTAAAATGCATAATAAATACTTAATTACATCTTTATTGCTATTTACTTTCACTGCATGAACTATTTTCTTCCAATTAAAGTAGAGGAGATTACAATAGATGTTTTTGTGCATACACTAAAATCTTAAGCATTATTAAATGTTTGATTAAGACTAAATAATAACAATAAGTAACAGCTTATTACTATACCAATTACCACTTAATTAGCTATTAATATATGGTCTCTAAACTAAAGTGTTACCAAAATTGAAAATGATATGCTTGTTACCATTGTATGTGTCATTTTGATGCCAAACTTTAAACACTAATAAGTGAATAATGGGTTATGTTTTATTTTTTTCACGTAACTTCACCTCATCTAAGGTTTGCCGTGGCTCTTATGTATACTGCATTTCTTGTGACCGATAAAACTAGTAGCTCTCTGGCATTTTTGTTTTGTAAAAGGAGCTCACCGGAGGAAAAAGTTTGGAGACCCCTGCTGTACAGCACTCCGACTTTGTGTACGAACTGTGCTATACAAATAAACTTGCCTCGCCTTTTAAATTCAGTTTCTACCACAATAAAAACAGTAAAATGATTCAATACCAAGGTGCTGGTAGTGCTTTCTCAGGTATTCAAACTCAAATTCAAAGGAAGACGTTTGGAACCACGCGATGACAACTTCCGGTGGTGGTAAATCTGAGGAAATGTAGGAAAATGAGAAAATGTTCCAGTTTTCTTCATCTTAAATGTCACTGTAGCGTTTGGCGAATCAACAATTACAACCACACCTCAGTTTTCATCATTCGCCCACTGACGCACAACTCTGAGTTCGCTGGGTACACGCGATTAGAAGAGATAAGGGCGCTGAATTCCAGATGATTCCAAACAGCAAATACGTCTGCAGTCTTCATTTTACCGCTGATCACGGGTTTGATCACAGTCGGTCGGGGAGCCCAGTGTCGGGAACTACACCGGAAGTTGTCGCCACATGTTTCCAAACGTCTTCCTGGTTTGTGACGTAAGCGTGGATAGAGCCCGTTTCTCCAGGTGAGTTTTCTGTGGGCGGGGTCTGTCAGGTGAGTCTGCTGTACGGGGGCGGTGTGGACCGGCTTTGCTGCTGCTGCTCCTCCTCCTCAGCTCTGCTCCGCTCTGAGCTCTGGGCCGGAGAGTTGAACAAGCGCTCGTCGTCGTTGTCGCCTGCTGCCGTACGCAAAACACAAATCACTTTTTTATTCAAGTTAAAATTGCTCATAAATGTGTAAAATGGATGCCAATAACACTGGACTTCTGTCACTGGGTTTGGCAATTTAAAGTCCAAAAAAAGAGCAATTAAAAAGATTCAACATGCAACTAAAGAAATAATAATTCAAATATGATTTTTCTGTTTTAACAAAATACATCGTAGCTTCTTTTTTATTCACAATTGCTATGTCTTTGCATGCTTTTATAACCACATAATAGTGTTAAAAGTTTAACTAAAATTAATCTTTTTTTTTGGATATTAAAATAACAAATCCAGGATACCGGTCAACTGTGGTCCGGTTGGCAAAACAGCCTGGAAAATCTAAATAAGGTGTCGCTGCCTCCTCTGGTGGCTGAAATATGTCACTACAGCAGTTGAGAAACGTGCTTAGAAAACCGAAACCTCATCCTTATGATTAAATTCTTTAGTGTAATACAGCCTGTTTTTTACATTTATTTTTGGAAACATGCGATTACAGCTTTCCGCGGGCTCTGTTAGCGGTAGTAAGTCTGACAAAATGTAGCAAAAATGACAAAATGGCCCAGTTTTCTTCATCTCCATGTTATTGTAGTGTTCCATTATGTTCGGCAAATCAACAATTACAACCGAACCTTAGTTTTCGATTAGAAGAGATGAGGGGCCACATTCAAGATGATTCCAAACAGCACATACGTATGCAGTCTGTAATTTACCGCTGATCACATTTACTTCAACGTGTTTGATCATGAGCCCAGTGTCGGGAACTACATTGGAAGTTATAATCGCATGTTTCCAAACATCTTCCTGGTTTGTGACCTAAGCGTGAATAGAGCCAATACATGCATCGAGAATTTCAGACTTCCGGTCATTGCGCAATTCATACTGGGCAGGATTTTCCGAAAAAGTGAGCATCAAACCACCATGTTTGTTTTCCCAGTGGGATGCGTCTATTGTCAGAGTCGATCTTTTCAAGTCTTTTGAATCATATCGCTTTTGTTTCTGGTTCTGATATTGTCATATTTTAGTTTTGGGATTCGGACATTGTAATTGTGTGGTTGCTGGATCCTAACAAAGGAAAGCGGCTCGAGAAATTTGTTTGCCAACTCCATAACTGCAAAAGGAAATCAGATGTGTGTGACTCAAACCTCTGTTCAAACTGTTTCCCTTCCCAATAGAACTTGAAAAATAGTGAAAGGTGAAGGTGATGGGCAGGATTGATCCACAGGAAGAACGAAAAAGGAAAACTTTGACTGACTAAATCATCCCGAGTTTGCAGTGAACATTTTGTATGTGGAGCAACAACAAAGCAAAATCCCGATCCCTCTCTCAACCTTGGTTACAAATTTAAAAAGTCAACGCCAAAGTGAAAGGCACCAACTGTTCACCAAGAAACACTTTCCACTGCAAAGAGACCAAGACGTGATGTTGCTGTAAAACCACAAGAAAGTGCAGCTCAGTCTGTTTGTCTTCTGCACCTCTCGCTTAACAAACAGGATCCTGCTTTGATGGCTCCACAAACAAAACGTTCACTGCAAACTCGGGATGATTTAGGCAGTCAAACGTTTTCTTTTTTGTCCTTCCCGTGGATCAATCCTGCCCATCACCTTCACCTTTCACTATTTTCAGTTCTATTGGGAAGGGAAACAGTTTGAACAGAGGTTTGAGTCACACGCATCTGATTTCCTTTTGCAGTTATGGAGTTCGCAAACAAATTTCTCAAGCCGTTTTCCTTTGTTAGGATCCAGCAACCACACAATTACGATGTCCGAATCCCAAAACTAAAATATGACAATATCAAAACCAGAAACAAAAGTGATATGGTTCAAAAAACTAGAAAAGATCGACTTTGACAATAGACGCATCACACTGGGAAAACAAAAATGGCAGTTTGATGCTCACTTTTTCAGAAAATCTTTCTCAGTATGCATTGCACAATGAACGGAAGTCCAAAATTCGTGATGCATGTATTCCCAGAGGATGCAGTCACAGAAGGACATGACTGCCCCTCCCCTCCCCGGAGCCCCTCTCACCTCTCCAGGTGCACACCAGCTCTGTGTCCCCAGGCTCGCACTGTGGAACCAGGCTCTCCTGCACAACACACA
Source organism: Boleophthalmus pectinirostris (assembly GCF_026225935.1). Lineage (NCBI taxonomy): Eukaryota > Metazoa > Chordata > Actinopteri > Gobiiformes > Gobiidae > Boleophthalmus > Boleophthalmus pectinirostris. Next base: position 2,880,975 of record NW_026571207.1, on the reverse strand, counting down.
GCACGTTAAAAACCCAAAACATATCATGTTTTTATACAGCCAAGATCACAATTGGGCAGTAAAAAGTATTTACAATCAAATACTAATTGATACTGTATAAAGGTTTTTGCATATTTATGGAGAGTTGTCATGTGGGAGCACGGGTGATGTAGGCTTGTGGGTGGAGCCTCGTACAGAATCTTACAGCTAAACGTAAGGAGGGTCTGAATAGGTCCCGGGAGAAATTGCAAGATTAGTCAAACATAGGTGGGGAACTTCTAAAACCTCTTCTGGCGTTTTTGATAAGGGAACAATATTATAACATGGTCAAAAGCTCCAAAAAGGTAGATTCCCCCTAACACCCCGTCTTTAAAATCACCGCACATCACATTTTATTCAGATTCGAGTGTCCGTACCAGTCCAGTAGTGTAGTCGTAGCAGGCACAGAGAGGCAGGCTGCGGCAGGACAGAAAGGCGATGGCGGAGGACAGAAGCAGGCCCAGCCCACAGCTCAGGAGGATGGTGACATTGGCTCCTTTGACCAGGCGGTGCAGGACGAACCTCTGAGGGAGCAAGCGCACGAGCAGTTCAGTGTATGGAAAACCTGTCCCGGTCTTTAATGCATGACAGATGAGACAATCGTTTTGGGGGGTTAATATTTATTGTGGGTAGGTTTTCTTTGGGCTAGAGAGAAATCTTCGGTCATTTCTTTGCAATATGAGATTTGAGCTGTAGAAGGTTGAATTATGAACTTTGAATTTTGTACATTTATAGTACGTTTTTGAGGATAATTCTGCTTTATGATCAACTATACTTCAACAATATATCGCACTTTCATTTTTGTTACAGGCTGAGTATAGTAATCATATCTGTAGAAGAATTCTTGTATGATAAGACACACTACAGCTACATTTTTATGGCTTAAGAGTGGATTCTGAGAGCTTCTGAATTAGTGCAGTAGGGCGAGGGGGAGCTGCGGTCATGGTTAGTAGGAGGTAAGGTAGTTTATAAAAGGCTCACAATGTTGAATACTGCCTGGTTTTATACTTCTGATTTGAAATTGTTAACAGAAGATGAACATTATGCTGAACTAATGGATTTCAATATCACTACTTTCACAGTAGAATAATAATTTTACATAGCGCCCCACAAGACACCCAAACCTCTTTACAGTGCGTTATTCATTCACTCCACACTCTAGGGTTGTCGTATACACCAGCCCTGTGTCCCCTGTTCCCACAGGTTTATCCAAAACCAGTGATTTGTCCCAGTTTTATACAAGAAATATCCCAAGTGTACCTATTTTTGATCAATTTGATACATGTGGTATCAAATTAGTATCAACTATCCCAAACGGAGTGTCCCACTTTTTGATTTTGAAAATATGGTCACTCTAACCCAAACATGTCAAACATACGGCCCGGGGGCTGGATCTGGCCCTCCATGACCTTTAATCTGGCCCTCAGCTGATTTTCTACTAAAATATTTTAAGGATATTTTCTATTAAAATCTTGTTAATTTTCTGTGGTGTTTATCACAGCAGCGTCTCCAGCGTCTCTGTACGTGGCCCCTCCCACCAGAGCAGCACAAATGAAGACTTGTCTCTTTCCAAACGCTCTTAAAGGACGATCGTTTTGACTGTTGACCGTGACACCCTCATCAGAAAAATGTCCAACATGAGAAAAGTGGAGCCGAGTGCAGGATTTTACAACAAAAATGGACTTATTCCTGTTTACATACAAGTTCATGTTAAAACTTTGTGTTGAAATTGTATTTTTCTTAAAGTTTCAGGTTGTTCATAATATAATATTTTGTAAAAGTAAGTAAGTCTTTATTTATATAGCACTTTCACAGACATTTCTGTCCCCAAAGACGCTTTATATTTTATTCAGCATTTTTCATTCAGCATTCGTTCATACAGCATTATTCATTCACTCTATACCTGGTGATGGTAAGCTACTATTGTAGCCACAGCTGCCCTGGGGCACAATGACAGAAGCGCGGCTGCCATGCCACTCGGCGCCATCGGTCCCTCTGACCACCACCATCACTCACACACACACCACTTTCACACTAGGCAAATTGGGCGAAGTGTCTTGCCTAAGGACACAATGACTGAATTGATTGTATTTAACTGACCTTGACTATCAACTGTTTATGAACTATGCAGCATGTTTTGGGTTGATGGGGGAAACCGGAGCGCCTGGAGGAAACCCATCCAGACACGGGGAGAAACATGCAAACTCCACACAGAAAGGCCCGGGGATCGAACCCAGAACCTTCTTGCTGTGAGGCATGAGTGCTAGCCACTCAGCCACCGTGCCGCCAAAAGAAAGAGTTCATCAATTAAAAAATATTTCTGTAATAGATTTGCGTTTTTCAGATATTTGAACTTGTTATTTTTGGGGTTTATATGCCTTGAGTTTTCTGATCCGGCCCCTTTGGGATCAAAGTAGTTTGGATATGGCCCCCGGACCAAAATGAGTTTGACACCCCTGGGCAAACCTAACCTCACCTCACCCACAGCAGGCACAGGGCCACGCTGTGCTACCTGACCAGTCTGCTGACACACTGTATGCACAGTGAGTGTGTTGGATGGACCCATGGGTGCTGCTGAACTCACCACTTCGGGGCTTTTGTGGTGGTGGAAGACCTGGGTGTCCTCCTCTCCGTAGGTCAGTGTGAGGCAGGAGTACCCCGACACGAAGACCGAGGCTGCACAGGACAGGCCGGCACACAGGATCAGAGCGCTCACCTGCACAAACACACACACACACAAACAAACACACACACACACAGTTATCATGGTTTTTGGGAAGAATACCATTAAAATATAATAAGATCTAGAGGAAGAACCAAAGGCTAAATCTTACAAAACTAACTGGGTCATTCCACGCCAAATCTCCAAATGTCCCTGCTCGACCATCACAGATTTGACTGAAAAAATTCTAGGAGGTTCACACACTTTCCAATAGGAAAAGTCCCACATTTTATCTCCCAGCTCTGGCGGTATCACCTGCTTATCTTCATGGAGATATGTTTAATGCCACACACTCCAGGGAAAACACCTCCATGGAGGAAGAGGAAATTTTGATCTTAAACTGTCAAAGTAGAACTCCAGAAAACTAAATATGAGAACAAGGACAATAGGACAAGACCAGATAATTAACACTTACATTTTTGTATATTTCAACTTTTGTTTTTTTGCATAACTTTGGCTATATTGCACCAAATAGCACCAAAATTGATCAGTTTGTCTTTCTATGTTTTCTTTCAAGATCACATTAATTGAACAGTCTATAATCTAAATACTCATGGTCCTTAGGTACATTTTTGTCCCGTTGACTTCCATTCAAAGTTTATTTATTTATTCTTTTTTTTTAACCTTTGCCTGTTTATATTTTGTGATTTATTTTTCATTCTTTTGGTGTTGAAAACCTCTTTTTTCATGTGTTTGTGTCTTTTTGAATATTTTTCTTTTTACTGTGTATCTTCCATTACAAGGTTATACAAATGCAAAGACATTTGTACATATTAGTCCACACTGAAGTCCAGAGACGTAGATATTATTTGAGGTTAAAATGATCTGGGTGTGTTCTACGTGAGCCCCCAGTCTCTGATAATCTCAACACAAACAAATTTAAAATTACTTAAATTTTTTTTCATGCACATAATTTGAGACTTTTGCTGTCAAAAATGGCATTTAAGGGGTTAAAATGTAAAAATATTATATAATATTTGGTGTGTATGATTAGGACAGAAGTAAATGAAGACAATGATATAAAAAAAAGTTGGACAAAAATCCGTACTGCATAAAAATATTGTTATTGTTTTATTCTGTTCCAGTGTACACTTTTGTCACGAGGGACCACAGGTGTGATTCTTTTAAAGGGGCCCACGAGGGTTAAAGCTGGAATCTGCTGATTTGTCGACCTGGTTTATGGTTCATATCTCGTTGATTATTGGACCTATCCACATGAAGCAAAAAACTGTCACAAAGTTCAACGTCTTTTCCGTCAGCATAAATGAACCCGGGTGAAATCACTTTTTCACAATAGCTTTAGAAAGTTTGGACATGTCGTTCAAAAACAGTGAATCTCTGAAGAGTTACAGAGGCCCCCGCCCTATGTCCGAAAAGGTCACATCAAATTCTTGAACGCGAACGCACACTGTTGTTTTGGATTAAGTGTATTTAATTTATCTATGCATTTGGACTGGACTACAACTACGGTATATTTGATGTGGTAAAGTAAAAAAAAAAACTCATTTCACCTTGATAGATACTGAAGTTCAGCCTCTTTTGGGAACACAATAAATAGACTAGTGTTATTTCCTCGTGAGATAAGCAAAGCACCTTTAGCACCAGTTATTACGACTGACTCACCAGGATGTGGTTTTTCCTCTGGGATGCAAATAGAGCCAGCACACCTGGAACAGCCATGATCTGAAAAGTACACAGAATATGAAAGAATACTCATAGATTGGACGATTTCTGGCACAATTTCTGTTTGATCTGCATATTTTGCTGTTGTATATTATGTGTAACTGACGATAATGTCAGTATATATATATTTTTTTATGATAATAAGTGAGAAGGTTATTATTTTATTTGTTAAAGTATTGAGATGTGTCAGAATATTGCAGTTATTGTTTTGTGTTTTATTTGCCCTTTGATTTGTGTGACCTTTTGCCTTGCCCCCGGAAGTAGAAAAAAAAGAGAAAATAGTAGCACGAAAAAAGAGAGAAAACAGAGAAAGATGTAAAGAAAAAAAGACATCAAAATAAAAACAGGCTGTTTAACTACCGCCGGTAACGTAAAGGCGAACACGGTAAATATAGTTTCAATTGTGTATTTATTTAAAGGTGTTTATGGAAAGTTAAGATATTTTCTGTCTGTCTTTTAGTTTTCAGGGTGTTTCGGTGTGTGTTAATGGAATTGAAGATTGTTGAAGAATAAATACTGACACATATAATCATCAGTACGAAGCGTGAAGTTCTTTCTCGCCAAGAAAACCACGGTAGCTTCATTATGCCTGTATTTTTATTAGGAATCCAATCATTTTCAATAATCAAATTGTTTAGTCGATGGTCGAATAATCGGTCGATGGTGACGATGAAAAATGTGTATCAAAGCTGCCACACACTACAGGAGAATTTGCCCGGTTTTGGCTGCGATTTGCTTCTCCTCGAGTTCGGCGGCTTTGCGTCTTCGTGTGAGATTTTAGAAGCCACTGCGCTCCTCGTGTGTGGTGTCAGTGTGACTCCGAGCTGCTCTGTCAGAATCATAACCACCAAACATCAGCCAATCAAACAGTCAGACGGAGTGATGGACACAGAGACGATATACAAACTCGATAAATAGCAAAAATAAAGATGTAAATTTAAACTGCAGCATCTCATCCACATTATCCACATAATTTGTCCTCAGTAGTTAATGACCCCAGTGACAAAAACGCTCTATTGATCCATTTGAGTCGTTCTTTAAAAGTAAAAAGGTGAGAGAAAGGTGAGAGTAGTTCCTCAGGTGTGTCTGTTTACATCCACACAGAGCACGGATCGAGGTGAAGCTGCAGTTTAACATCAAGACTCTACTTCCTGTGGACTGTATCCCCAACCTTCTGCGCATTAATAATCATGTATCTGAAGTATTGCAATGCGTTTCCAAATAATAACGACACAGTTTTTTTGTATCTTAAGTAGAAGTGCAGTGCTCTGAAGAGTCTGAAAGCGAGTGGTTTTAAAGTAGACAGAAGGAAACAGCAGACATGAGGTGCGCTCACACATCAGCCTATTACGCAGACAGATCCCGCTGCAGTTTCTGCGATCTGGAGATTTTAAATCTTATCAGATTCTCCTTGTGTGTGTGGTGAAGGCTTTTTGTTGCATGTTTAAATCGTTTAAGACCGAAAAATCTTGCAACAGTTTCAGCTGACGTCATTGTTATTAAAAGCCCGCGTTGCATGCTGGGAAATATTTTTGTCGGAGGCAAGAAACACGATAGCGGTCAAACACAGTACGTAACCTCGTGTATTTATCCCCAATAATGGTAAATTCCTGCTGCATTATCGGATGCACAATTAGAAGCACGGAAGAAGGAAAATGTCTTTTTCATATCCTGAGTGAAAAGAACCGCTAACGGTGAATTAAACGGCTTTCAAACATCCGCAGAGCAAACGTAGAAGATGCTAACAAACCGTGGACTCCAACAAGTTCACAACACAACACATCGAGACTCTTGGAGGTTTTCATCTTTTCTGCTGTGAATGGCCCAGGAGTTTCCACCAAGTCATTGTGGATATCGCCGAAGTGAATATTTGTCCAGGTAGTTGGCGATTCCGACCAGAAGTTTGGTTTGGTCTACGCTCTGTAGGGGTTGAAAAGGGTGATTTGGCGTCCATCGATGCTTATGAGATGCTTATTAGAGTGGATAAATAACCGGGATCAATACCCTTTACCTGCTTTCTCGCCACCGACCAAAATAATTCCCAGCATGCAACGCGCGCTTTTGTTAACAATGAAACTCGCCTATTGTTGGCCAAGAATTTCTTTAGTTAGCTACAGCCGTACTTAAAACGCTCATGGTCCAGTGTCACTGGGCACAGCAAAATGATTCTTGGATGATTTTATAAAACACATTTTTAGTAAATATGTCACTTATTACCTCTACTAAATCAAAAAGGACTGACTAGACCAGGGGTGTCAAACACAAATTCACAAAAGCCAAAATTAAAAACTGGGACTAAGTCGTGGGCCAAACTAAATATTTATTGAAAAATGTCAACAACATCTGCATGTCAATGTACAGTGATGTACAGAGCCATGGTTGAGTGGAACTCGCTTCCTCTTCAGATTACAGCAGCCAATAACAAATTAAGATTTAAAAAAGTGAAGAACTATTTTTTAGTGCTTCGCAACAAGTAAGCTGTAATGAATTCTATTAGAAAGTATTTTTTCTTGATTTTAATCTTTGTATAACTGTTTTGTTTATAAGTGTCTTATTTGTTGTTATGTTTTATATGTGGACCCCAGGAAGAGAAGCTGGTGTCACGGACATCAGCTAATGGGGATCCAAAATAAAAATCAAATCAAATCATCATTTCTCTTCTTTCAAGATATGTAATGTTAAACCTTTTCTTATTAAAATAAATGTTTAATAATAGTTTTGCTTAAACATTGAATCCAGAACAAGTAAAATATAAAATAATCGCAACATTTTGAATAAATAATGTCTCTATAGTCTATCTGTAGGGCTATGTGTGATATGATCTCGTGAGCCAAATATAATTGTATCACAGGCCAAATTTGGCCCCCGGGCCAGAGTTTGACATATCTGGACTAGAAAGTTACTGACAACATGGTAATACAGCAAGCATCAGTTTCATTAGACTGGGAGGCAGGTTGCTCTATTCATGGGAAATGCAGTTTTCGTCAAGGAATATTTTTGGACCTGTTTACAGAAAGTTATTTTTGGTGTTTTTACATAAAAATAAAACAAAATAAACACAAAACAAACAAAAAAAACAAAAACTTTTTTTCTTTTTTTGCACTGAATGATCTATGGTATGGTTAATAATTTTAAAGAAGGCCTATTGTGCTATATAGTAATTTCAGATCATTATGTTTTAATTCAGATTTTAAACCACAATATTCATCTAGAATGATCAAAAAAAAAAAAAAAAAAATAAAACAAAAAAAAAACATTTCACATTAGATTTTCCCACCAGATGAGCAAAGCAAAGGTGAAAAAAAGTGGGCGTGTACAGGTGGCGGTGAAAAACGTGAGTTCATCAGCAAAACAGTGTCTTAAATAATAATAATAATAAATTACTCTAAATACAGCTTATGGTGAGTAAATGGTGAGGGCAAACAGACAAAACACGATTAAAGCTTTGAAAAGTCAATTTTGCATGACATGTCCAATTACTTACGGACTTAATCTCTTCATTCACAACAAAGAATCTGTTTTACATCTTTATACCGCCAAGTAAACTTGAACTAAACTAGGTCTAAACTATGTCTATTTCAGGTCTACACCAGGTCTACACCAGGTCTACACCAGGTCTACACCAGGTCTACTTCAAGTCTAAACTAGGTCTAAACCAGGTCTAAACCAGGTCTAAACCAGGTCTGAACCAGGTCTGAACCAGGTCTACTTCAAGTCTAAACTAGGTCTAAACCAGGTCTAAACCAGGTCTAAACCAGGTCTGAACCAGGTCTGAACCAGGTCTGAACCAGGTCTGAACCAGGTCTAAACCAGGTCTAAACCAGGTCTAAACCAGGTCTAAACCAGGTCTGAACCAGGTCTAAACCAGGTCTAAACCAGGTCTAAACCAGGTCTAAACCAGGTCTAAACTAGGTCTGAACCAGGTCTAAACCAGGTCTAAACTAGTTCTAAACCAGGTCTAAAACCAGGTCTAAACCAGGTCTAAACCAGGTCTAAACCAGGTCTAAACCAGGTCTGAACCAGGTCTGAACCAGGTCTACTTCAAGTCTAAACAAGGTCTAAAGCAGGTCTGAACCAGGTCTGAACCAGGTCTAAACCAGGTCTAAACCAGGTCTAAACCAGGTCTAAACCAGGTCTGAACTAGGTCTGAACCAGGTCTGAACCAGGTCTAAACCAGGTCTAAACCATGTCTAAACTAGGTCTGAACTAGGTCTGAACCAGGTCTAAACCAGGTCTAAACCAGGTCTAAACCAGAACTAAACCAGAACTAAACCAGAACTAAACCAGAAACTAAACCAGAAACTAAACCAGGTCTAAACCAGAACTAAACCAGGTCTAAACCAGGTCTAAAACTAAACCAGGTCTAAACCAGGTCTAATCTAGGTCTGAACCAGGTCTGAACCAGGTCTGAACCAGGTCTAAACCAGGTCTAAACCAGGTCTAAACCAGGTCTAAACATTAGGCTAAAATCATTTCAGAAAGGTTCATTCTTACCATTCCTCCCCAGATCGGAGTCCTGGTGGTGCTCAGCGGGGTGTCCTTCCTGAAGACCGCGTCCATGACCCCGCAGATCACGCACAGCCCCGCGCACGCGATCTGCAGCACGCCCAGCACCAGCATTCGCCCCTGGGCAAGCATCAAATATCGGTATCGGTCCATTTCCACACGATTACTCCCACAAGCCGATACAAGCCGATACAAGCCGAGACAAACCGAGCGACCCTTTGTCCAGTCCGACGAGTTGGGAAAACAACAGCCGAAACTTCACATTAGCGATGCCTCAGCTCCGCGGGTTTAGTTTGTCACATTTGTTAAAAACTGGAAGCTTAAAAAAAAAAAAGATAAACGTGTTAAAAAGCGTGTTTATTCATTAGTTTCATGCTGTAAGGTCCACGGAGCGGTTTCACGATGGTTCATCATTAACCTGAGCTCGAGCGGCGCAGGTGAAACTAACGATCGAATTCTTACGCCCTGGGTTTGGCCTGGCAGGCAGCGGCAGCGTGAGCCTGTGGGTGTGCTTATTTTTTTTTTCCCCCACAAAATGACCTGACAGGTTGAGAAGGTGACTTTTAAAATGTATTCCCCTACAGATTACAGATTACATACCCCAAAATGTAGTTTGTAACGTAATCCATTAAATTACTTAAAGTGAGTAATGTAATCTGAATACTTTGGATTACTTGATATTGTCATGTTTTTTAAAACTACAAGAATGTAGCAACGACATCCTGAAAATTCATGTTTGTTCTCTTCAAATTGGCCCTGGTTTAGACCTAGTTTAGTCCTGGTTTAGAGCTGGTTTAGACCTGGTTTAGTCCTGGTTTAGACCTAGTTTAGTCCTGGTTTAGACCTCGTTTTAGTTCTGGTTTTAGTCCTGGTTTAGACCTGGTTTAGTCATGGTTTAGACCTGGTTTAGTCCTGGTTTAGACCTAGTTTAGTCCTGGTTTAGACCTGGTTTAGTCCTAGTTTAGTCCTGGTTTAGTCCTGGTTTAGCCCATAATGTGAAAACAAGAAAATCCCTCTGTGTAATCCATTTATTTCCACAAAGTAACTATAATCCAATTCCCACTCACTGAAACAGTAACTGTAACTGAATACAGTTACTCATAATTTGTACTCTGATTACATAACTCTGGTACATGTAATCTGTTACTCCCCAACACTGCTTGAGACAGTATTTTTTAGATCTTGAGACTTTAGGCCTGTGACTTGAGAAGACGTGATGCTTCTCTGAAAAAAATAAATGTTTTTTTTTCTCTTTACAGTTGCGGTGCTTAATTCTACAGGAACAAACTGGAACATGTCCCTCCCACTTCTCTATTTGTTACTTTCCTCAAATATCTTACAGTAATATACAGTACAATACAGTTAAACAGAGGGAACTACAAAGAACATGATCCTTCTATTTCAGTGCAAACGACACGACAAAATAACTGCAAAATAACTTTCTGTTCTGACCGTAATGAAAAAGGAAACATTTGCGTTTCTCTTGCAACTCTTATAAACACTATAAACAGTGTTGGGGAGTAACAGATTACATGTACAGGAGTTATGTAATCAGAGTACAAATTATTGTAACTGTATTCAGTTACAGTTACTGTTTCAGTGAGTGGTAATTGGATTACAGTTACTTTGTTGAAATAAATGGATTACATGGCGGTATTTTCACATTTTGGGCTGTATCCCTCTTCTTTTTTTTTTCCGATAATTCCTCTCATTGCGGGAAACTAAACTAGATCTAAACCAGGACTAAAGCAGGACTAAAACTAGGTATAAACCAGGTCTAAACCAGGACTAAACCAGGACTAAAATCAGGTCTAAACTAGATGTAAAGCAGGACTAAAACCAGGTCTAAACTAGATCTAAACTAGATCTAAACCAGGTCTAAACCAGGACTAAACCTGGACTAAACCAGGTTTAAACCAGGACTAAAATCAGGTCTAAACTAGATCTAAACCAGGTCTAAACCAGGACTAAACCTGGACTAAATCAGGTCTAAACCAGGACTAAAATCAGGCCTAAACTAGATCTAAACCAGGTCTAAACCAGATCTAAAACAGGTCTAAAACCAGGACTAAACTAGGACTGAAATCAGGTCTAAACTAGATCTAAACCAGGTCTAAACCAGGACTAAAACCAGGTCTAAACCAGATCTAAACTAGATCTAAACTAGATCTAAACCAGGACTAAACCATCCTCGTCTTTGCTTCTCTACAGCAAACCAAGTAATCCAAAGTATTCAGATTACATTACTCACTTTAAATAACTTCATGGATTCCGTTACAAACTACATCTTGGCATGTGTACTCTGTAATCTGTAGGGGAATACATTTAAAAGTCACCTTCCCAACACTGACTATAAATATACCATGTCTTTTTAAGTACTATTTAGCTTAAAATTAATATAAATTGCAGAAATCTAATCTATATTTGGTTCTTTGGTCTAAAGACTTGAAATGACTTGAAGCTCAAAGCAGACGACTTGGACTGGAACAAAAACACAGACAGGCCCATCTATGTTTTTTATAATTATTTTATTGACTATTCTGTTCCAGTATTGGTGGTTCAGTTGAATGTTGAAAAAAGGGCTACAATTAATGTCCAAATAGGCGACTGGAAACCTTTTATTGCTGGTTTTATTTACGGTTTAAAACTTGAGTAATACAAATTCATGTTCAGAGAGACACGATCACTCGGTCAGCAATAAAATAAAATATCCTCATTAACATTAAATAATAGTCTAATCTACCTTTATGTCTATTGATTTGGGTCACAAAGACTTTTAAAATATGTGTCCCCAGAAAAAAAGTTTGGGAAATGCCGATTTACACGACACAACACACACAGTGACACAGTGTGAAACAATGGATTTTATTTTCCACACAGGTTAGAAAATGTATATTCAGAGGCATCTCAGGCAATCTTGTAATCCACAATTCAAACATCATAATTCATTTTAGACATTATAAATAAATGAGTTACACGTGTGTATCGGCCCAACGGCATGATCGGACAATACTTATGGTAAATAAATACTACTGGTAAACGCTTGCATAGTTTTCCATGGCTTTTTTCAAACTTAATCTCCTAGCATTTGCATAATAAACCTTCAAGTACCTCACCCTGTGTTCGATTATAATCCGAATCGGTTTTCCGAGGTAGTTGCCTAGCGACACACGTGACACGCCCCTTTTCCTGGGACGGCGCGACTCGGACCTCGGTTGAGGGAAAAGTAGAAACGAGCAAGGATTCCGAGTCAGAATTGAAAATGGCTACGCCCGTTGTGACGTGTAAATATGAAGTATTTTCATTGCGTTTGGACACTTTGGTGGTTTAAATGACACTTGGAGTCACTCGTATCACTGCAGTACTTTATCACGTCCGTATCACTGCCTCTGGGTTTGGTAGTCGGTGTTGTGGTAAGTCTAATATTAAACAAATACTTGATTTAACGGGCATTAACATCCCTAAAGTTGTAACGGAAGAGAAATCGTAACATAAAATGAAGTGCAAATTTCAAAAATTAAAATTAAGTGGCAGCGTTTTCATAAGATGAGGGAATAATCATAATCATAATCCACGTAGTCCGACACACGAAACATAATAATACGCTTCAAACTCGGCCGTGACGTCAAATCCGAGGTCCAAGTAGAAATCGGAAGATAATGGAACACAGGGTCAGACTTGTAGCACAGATAGTTGAATATTTAACTTTCCGTAGCAGTATCCTTTGCCGTTATTGGCTGTTGCATTGTCTCGATTGTCTCTAAAACTGTCTGCATTGGCGTCTTGCAGTTCCACATTGCCCGATGGACTGTCCACGTTCCTGTCTTACGCCCTCATTGGATATTGCACTTTTCACCTTTGCGTCTTGTGCTTTCATTGGCCACTGGAACTAGGCTTGTTGTGATAATTACTATACTGACTTATCATTCAACAGGTACTTTTTCTTTGCACTACTGGGAAAAGTTTGGTTATTTTGAGCTGTAAAAGGTTGAATTATGAACGTCTATGACCCATCATAGACGCAACTACTGAAGTGCAGCATCCTGTTATTTATTCTGACAGATTTACAATACTTTTTAAAATAAAATTCTGCTTTATAGTTAAGTTTCAATATTATCGTTTATCGTTTATGTTTACTTCAGCAGAATATCGTACTTCAAAATTTGTTATCGCTCTCATTGGCTGGCGGGACTGTCCATGCCTGTGTCCTGTGCTCTCATTGGCTGCTCGTCTGTTCAAAGTGCCGTAGCGCCTGCTTGTACCAGTCAGGAGCTTCTGGACCGTTCTTTCCCGACGGCTCGTGGTCGTAACCGTAGGCGACCGTCAGCTCCTCGTCTTTGTGCACTGGCCTCAGGGTTCGGATGCACTTGATGGACCCAAAGCGAGGGTGAACGTACCTGCGCACACAAAAACACACACCGTTTCTGTTTTGAGACTTTATTCAAAGTGGAACTAAACGCCAAATTAACTTTTTTGCAACTAAACTGTGTATATGGTGTTTTAAAAGCATTGTCTACTATTCCAAGTCGTTATTTTGGTCATTTTAGTGTATTTGTGAATGTGCTGCCACTGTGATTTTAAGTACCGTATTTTTCAGACTATAAGTCGCACTTTTTTTTCATAGTTTGGGTGTTTCCTGCGCCTTACACTCCGGTGCGACTTACATATTAAAATGTTCACACTGAAGTGGGGAGAGGCTCTAGTCTTGTGTCAGTATCTGCTGCTCCTGTTCCTCCTGTACCACTGTCACTTCACTCTACTGCGCCTGTCTCCTGCATGTGTCCTGCTGCAAGTAGCGAAATCTGCAGACGAAAACCGTAATCGAGCAGCAGAAAGAAAGTTTGGAGTGAGTGAGAAACGTGTGAGGGACTGGTGGAAAGCGGGGATGGAGAACACCGGGAGGATGCACCATGCAACTTTTCTGAAGTCACTGGATGGATCGACAAAGCCTGGACTTCAGTGACACCGAAACCATCCTGTCGGGATTCAGAAAGGCCGGAATAATTCTAACTGGAACTGATGCGGAGTCTGACGACAGCTACACAGAAGAGGAAGCGGCGCTCTGTTTACCTCCGGAGGTCGAGGCCGAGTTGCTGGATTGAGTTGCAGAGGATGAAGAACTGAATGGATTTAGTGATTTGGAGTGAGATGGAGAGTTTGGTAAAATTGTTCTGTTCTGTTGTTTATGTTATAGTTTATCTGAAGAACTGTTCATATGTGACGTTAACAGTCTGTTGTTCTCTGTTCTATTGTTTTTACTAGAACTTGCCTTTCAACAGGAAATGTCGGTTCCTGGGCTCTGATTTTATAAAATAAATTTCCCCCAAAAAGTGCGACTTACATATGTTTTTTTCTTCTTCATTACGCATTTTTTGGCTGGTGCGACTTATATTCTGAAAAATACGGTACTATTTAAGCAGTTCCAAGGTTGTGCAATTGAACCAGCCAATAAATCAGTCTGTCTCCAATTCTGAAGTAATCTTGTGTGATGGCAGACCCCAGTTTTGGTTCTGGAGCACTGAACATGTTTATGGAGGTGGTACGTACGGGTCGTATTTGCAGTTGGGGCTGAAGGAGTGGTTGGCCTTGTGTCCCAGAGAGGCGCAGTACGTGTGGGTCTGGTCCCACGGCTGAGGGACGTCAATCACCGTGTCCTCGTCCAGAGAGATGGTGTTTCCGTTCAGAGCCCAGTCACGGCTGTCCACCTGCAACACACAGCTCTTCAGTTTCAGTCTACGTTTATATGATGACGGTCTGAACAGAAGACGCAAAAGTGGCGTTGTGTCTTCACTTTTTATTCTGATTTCAGGAGGAAATCTGGGTGCATACGGTGACGCAAAAGTGTGTGGAATTCAATTGGGTATGCATGCCAGGCAGCATTCACTTAAAGCAACAAGAGCATCTTTGGTCATACGAAAGTTTTCACGCCACACATTTTCATCAGCTACTCCTTCCACAAAGTTGTCCCACCATCGACTGGTTCTCCAGGTCTCGTCCATATCTGTCTGACTCACCTGAGATGACCTGGTGCATCCAGAATTTGACCAGAAGTTGTGTTTTGTTTCATTCATAACACACAAACCACACAAACCTTGCATGCAGGAGAGTAGAGATAATAGTGTGCCCATACCTCTGAGTGTGTGATGCGAACTCCGTTGTAAAAGGCCATGACGGTGTTGGCGTCGGCGTCAGTTTTAGCAAACAGACCCTGACCCGCTCCTTCAATCAGCGAGTCGGCCACGTACACTCTAGAACAGAGGTTTTCAATAGTTGAGGCGAAGAGCCACTGGGGTAAGCAAGGACTGATCCCAGGACTGAACCAGAAGAACGAAACTAGGACTGAACCAGGACTAAACCAGAACTGAACCAGGTGCGCCCGTGTAGACCGTCGGGTGACAGCAGCCGAAAGGACCGGCGCAGAGTTCCGCGCTTCACGGAGCTTAAGCGTAGCCGTCGCCTGATCGCGCTTTGTGGACACCCTGCTCCGCGGTCTCGGGGTGGAGCACTGCTCTCCCACGGGTCCCGACGCAAAACTGTGTGGCGTGGGACACATTTTGAAAGCTCACTGCAGGTGCGAGCGGGAACAGAAGTGAAAATTCTGTCCCGCGCAGACCTCTAGCGCGGGGTTGTCCCTCTCTCTCCAAGATGAGTCCTGGTTTAGACCTGCTTAGTCCTGGTTTAATGCTGGTTTAGACCTGGTTTAGTTCTGGTTTAGTTCTGGTTTAGTTCTGGTTTAGTTCTGGTTTAGTCCTGGTTTAGACCTGGTTTAGACCTGGTTTAGACCTGGTTTAGACCTGGTTTAGACCTGGTTTAGTCCTGGTTTAGACCTGGTTTAGCTCTTGTTTAGTCCTGGTTTAGACCTGGTTTAGACCTGGTTTAGATCTGGTTTAGTCCTGGTTTAGCTCTTGTTTAGTCCTGGTTTAGACCTGGTTTAGACCTGGTTTAGCTCTTGTTTAGTCCTGGTTTAGACCTGGTTTAGACCTGGTTTAGACCTGGTTTAGTCCTGGTTTAGACCTGGTTTAGCTCTTGTTTAGACCTGGTTTAGACCTGGTTTAGACCTGGTTTAGATCTGGTTTAGTCCTGGTGACCTACTGATGTTCAGGGATGTTAATAGTCCCTTCAATTAGGCCTGCATGAAGTTGGAAATTATTTGCTGTTGCAAAAATCATTTATGAAAGCATTTTAAAAAATAATACAACATTAAAAAAAAATATTATCAGTTATTATTGAAACTTGAAACTTTGCCAGAAACACAAAAGTAAATGCATCTTTTGTGTTTCTGGCAAAGGACTGTGTGGGGCAGGGCAGGCGGAGGGGATTTTATGTAGGGGGGTGCTCGGCCGTCTTTACCTACTCTAAGGGGAGGCTCACATTCACCCAGTTTGAAAACCCCTCCTCTAGAACAACAGAGAAGCGGCGGTACTCAAGGAAAACTATTTATGTTCAAGCACATTGGACAGTTTTTCACGTTTTTCTCATTCTGACTTAGTTTGGAGGGATAGTACCTGTGGTCAATGTTTATTATAATTTTACATCAGTTAAAGTGGGAGTTTGTGAGAAAAAAAGTACAAAAATGCAGGAAGTAGCTGTAGCCTCTGAGTTCTAAAACAGAATCCGGATAACAGGCTCTATTCAAAGTTACTGGAAGATGTTTGGAAGATGTTTTGGAAAAAAAAAATTTGCGGAGCACGGGACTTGGATAACAATAATATAATGTTAATGAAGAAAATAGGAATATAATAATAATAATAATAAGACTGTAGGAGATGTGATGCAGCACACAGGCAGCAGTACCTCTGGCTCTCGTAGGGGTCAGGGAGGAGAGCGTGGGTTGCGATGCAGCTGGACGTCGACTTGTCGTAAGTGTACACGGCACCTGAAGAAGTGTCAATAAAGTCAATAAATATAGATGTTTTTTTACAACTCTCTACATCGTTAAAACAACCCTGCATAGCTGACAAAACCTGATGAATAAGTTCTTGTTGCTGTATTTTTTATAATTTTGTTTTCGTTCTCTGTCTGCACGATAAGGCACTAGAAACACAGGGTCAGTTTACGGTGATTGTAATTCCTTTAAAAATATACTAACTTTGATTGATTTGATTGGAAAATTGAAGCAGACCACGCCCACGAACAGGCTCTATCCACGCTTACGTCACAACACCGGAAGACGTTTGGAGACATGAGGATGGCGACTTCCTTTGGGCTCTGTTGGCGAAAGTAACTGAGAAAATGGCCCGGTTTTCTTCATCTAGATGCCACTTTTTTTTTCCCTTTTAAAAACTACCTGTTCATCCGCGCATTTGTATAATTAAAAAAAAAAAAAAAAAAAGTCAGAGTTCCGTTACGTTCGGCAGATCAACAGTTACAACTGCCTGTACGCAGTGTTGGGGAGTAACAGATTACATGTACCAGAGTTACGAGTACAAATTATGAGTAACTGTATTCAGTTACAGTTACTGTTTCAGTGAGTGGTAATTGGATTACAGTTACTTTGTTGAAATAAATGGATTACACAGAGGGATTTTCCTGTTTTCACATTTTGGGCTAAATCCCTTCTTTTTTTCTTCTTTTTTTAACTAAGTCTAAACCAGGACTAATTCAGGATTGAACCAGGACTGAACCCAGGTCTAAACCAGGTCTAAACCAGGACTAAAACCAGATCTAAACTAGATCTAAACTAGGTCTAAACCAGGACTAAACCAGGACTAAACCAGGACTAAACCAGGTCTAAACCAGGTCTAAACCAGGTCTAAACCAGGACTAAAACCAGGACTAAAACCAGATCTAAACCAGGTCTAAACCAGGACTAAAACCAGGACTAAAACCAGATCTAAACCAGACTAAAACCAGATCTAAACCAGGACTAAAACCAGATCTAAACCAGGACTAAAACCAGATCAAAACCAGATCTAAAACCAGATCTAAAACCAGATCTAAACCAGATCTAAAACCAGATCTAAACCAGATCTAAACCAGGTCTAAACCAGGACTAAACCAGGATAAACCAGGACTAAAACCAGGACTAAACCACTAAACCAGGACTAAAACCAGATCTAAACCAGGACTAAAACCAGATCTAAACCAGGTCTAAACCAGGACTAAAACAAGACTAAACCAGGACTAAACCAGGACTAAAACCAGGACTAAACCAGGTCTAAACCAGGTCTAAACCAGGTCTAAACCAGGACTAAAACCAGGACTAAAACCAGATCTAAACCAGGTCTAAACCAGGACTAAAACCAGGACTAAACCAGATCTAAACCAGGACTAAAACCAGATCTAAACCAGGACTAAAACCAGATCTAAACCAGATCTAAAACCAGATCTAAACCAGATCTAAAACCAGATCTAAACCAGATCTAAAACCAGATCTAAACCAGGTCTAAACCAGGACTAAACCAGGACTAAACCAGGACTAAAACCAGGACTAAACCAGATCTAAACCAGGACTAAAACCAGATCTAAACCAGGACTAAAACCAGATCTAAACCAGATCTAAACCAGGTCTAAACCAGGTCTAAACTAGGTCTAAACCAGGACTAAAACCAGGTCTAAACTAGATCTAAACCAGGTCTAAACCAGGACTAAACCAGGTCTAAATCATGCTGCGTGGACGTGTCTCCTCTTCTTCTATCAATAATATTTTTAATTTGGTTCAGTAAAGTCTGGACTTTTTATTTTCTTTTATCAGACAAAACATCTTATGTGAAGATTTCCTCGTCTTTGCTTCTCTACAACAAACCAAGTAATCCAAAGTATTCAGATTACGTTACTCACTTTAAGTAATTTAATGGATTACGTTACAAACTACATTTTGGTGTATGTAATCTGTAATCTGTAGGGGATTACATTTTAAAAGTCACCTTCTCAACACTGCCTGTACGTAACATCGAAGACGCAATTAGAGTCATGTCCCCCATGGAAAGCTTTGCTGCTGCTGAACCCACGTTTTTATCACATGCCCAGTGTCGGTAACTACACCCAAAGTCGCCATCCACATGTTTCCAAACGTCTTCCTGTGAGCGTGAACAGAGCTTATAGTGTGTGTCCATCTTTCTATAATACTGCACAGCTATCAGTGTTTCAATTTAACTGGGTTCTAATTAGGGATGGGCATTCAATGAAATTTTCTTAATCGATCGTCGGAAGAATTAACGATCGATTATCGATTAATCATTATTATCATTATTATTATTATTACTATCTGCACTACTAATCTGCATAAATAAATTCAACTTTACGACATATAAACCGTAACGACTCTAGAGCCACATCAGCCCGTTTGACATTATAATGTGTTTAATTCAGTTTTGTTCAACTCTCACAGAAACAAAACTTAAAACCACATCGCTAATTTGCATAAAGTAAGTGAAGATAAAACTACAGCTCTTGTGTCGCTGATGCGGTCAACTCTGTCGGATTAAAAGACATGACTCAGTGGAATACAGGTTAGTGTGACCAGATTTGCATTTGTCAAAACCAGGACACCGTACGGGGGGAGGGAGGTGGGGACTCGTCATCGACATTGCGCGACTCTCACCTGGCAAAGCTTTTTCCCACTGGACACAGAAACATGTTCCTGCTTTATACACTGTGCACATGGACTCACACTTGTCCCGAACACAACGGAAAGTGTGGAATTTCTGTACAAATCATCGTTAAATACGCATTTGTGCTTCGGTACATTGCAGGCAGACCAAATGTTTGTGTCTCGCTCCTTCTGATGCAGAGACACATGTACACACCTGTTTGGTCACGATACGCACAGCAACCTACATTCGGTTTGTCGATTAAAATGAACTTAATCGATGAAATTCTTAATGATCAATTATCGATTAATCGATTAATCATGCCCATCCCTAGTTGCCAACAAAGCAAAGGGTGACGACTTTAAACATTTAAAGATACCTTATTTTCCACACTATAGGGCACACTCAAAAGCCTCCAACCCCATCAAAAAACGCAATCCAGAGCGCCCTATACACGAATCCACTCAGGTGTCCCAGCACGACTTCAGTGAACTACAAAGCCACAAACACACGCGGAGCAGACAGCGACCGCGCAGCGAAAAACACCCACAGACACACTCATCACTCCACGCCGACGAGGAACGGAACAGAGGAACGAACTGAAAAAGCGAGTGCAATGTGCCACTTCTAGACACAACTGAACAACTGAGTCACTGCGAACACGCCGACAATCCAGCGGTCCCAGACAGCACCCTCCCTACACGCAGTGTTAGGAAGTAACAGATTACATGTACTGGAGTTACGTAATCAGAGTACAATTTATGAGTAACTGTATTCAGTTACAGTTACTGTTTCAGTGAGTGGTAATTGGATTACAGTTACTTTGTTGAAATAAATGGATTACACAGAGGTATTTTCCTGTTTTCACATTTCGGGCTGTATCCCCAGGCCTAAACCAGGTCTAAAACCAGGTCTAAACTAGATCTAAACCAGATCAAAACTAGATCTAAACCAGGACTAAAACCAGGTCTAAACCAGATCTAAACCAGGACTAAACTAGATCTAAAATAGATCTAAACCAGGACTAAACCAGGTCTAAACCAGGTGATCTAAACTAGATCTAAACAAGGACTAAACCAGGACTAAACCAGGAGTAAAACCAGATCTAAACCAGGTCTAAACCAGGACTAAAACCAGGTCTAAAACCAGGTCTAAACTAGATCTAAACCAGGACTAATCCAGGACTAAATCATGCTGCACGGACCTTGTCTCCTCCTCTTCTATCAATAATATTTTTAATTTGGTTCAGTAAAGTCTGGGCTTTTTTATTTTCTTTTATCAGACAAAACATCTGATGTGAAGATTTCCTCGTCTTTGCTTCTCTACAGCAAATCAAGTAATCCAGAGTATTCAGATTACGTTACTCACCTTAAGTAATTTAATGGATTACGTTACAAACTACATTTTGAGGTATGTAATCTGTAATCTGTAGGGGAATACATTTTAAAAGTCACCTTCTCAACACTGCCTACACGCCACAACTGAACACAGCCCAGAGTCACCGTGAACGCGCCAAACAAAGTCCCACTGACCCATCCAACTGTTGTGTTTCCTTTAAAGTCCCAGTGCGGTTTATTTGTGAAAAAAGTCCAAAAATAGACCATTTAATGACAGTGCGATTTATAATCCCGAGCGCCTAATAGTGCAGAAAATATGGTAAATGAGCTTAATCTTACTGTCTGGAGCGACTTGAAACTGTGGCCTCCCGTTGCTGTTGGCGAGCAGCGTGGCGAGTCGGGCTTGGATGAGTTCTCCGTCCACAAACGTCCCGTACAGCGCCGTGTGTCCATCCGGGTAAATGTAGGCCACTGTGTCTCCGCTCATCTCCCCGTCGGCATTCACCCGCCCGAACAGACAGCCCCCGTCCTGCAACCAGCACAAAGCAACTAGGGATGTAACAATATCGAAAATCCGCAATAAATATCCGAAAAGTTTGATATTTATTGCGATGTTTGATTTTGTGGAGGCTACTTTATGATTTTTAAAGCCTTGGAAATGCTTTGAGACGCTTTTGGTACTGACATAATATGAAAAATTAAGAATGAAAAGTGCTTAATAACAGTTATTTCTTCAGGTAGTCTGCGCTGACAACACCAAAGGATCATGGTCTATGTAGTTCCCTCTGTTTTTTCGCTATTGACGCACCATGGCAAGGCAAAGCAAGTTTATTTGTATAGCACAGATCGTACACAGAGTAATTCAAAGACAGATGCAAATAATATCGTTTTCAAAAAAAGTTTTCATGTTCATCGACCTGTATAAATTCTCCATCTAGTATCTCACTTTATATGCAAACACTAAACCGTAGTTTTCCAGAATCTCCACTCTAGACGGAGTTTTTAGAAAGATTCATTTTCAGAAGCAAATTCACCGTTTGCATGTAAAAGTTGAGTACAAATGAAGGGAAATGTCTCCGTTTTTAAAAAATACTCATGTGCGTGCAAACAGGGCCTAAGAAAGACATCAGAATCACCATAACTACTAATTTAAGCAAAGAGACTTGTATTTCGATGTATTGTGATGGCCCACGGTATTATTGTGAGACTTTTGATGATATCATGATATTTTAGTTATTTTTACATCCCTAACAGCTACCGATGGTTACAGGGAGACCAAGGTGAATAAAAGCAAAATAAAGCTCCACTGACTCAGTAGAATAAACATAGACAGATAAAACATGAAACAAAACAAAAACAGAACAGAACTTTAACTTTAAAGGGAGGTGGACTACATTATTGCTACTTATTTATTTAGAAGTTTACTATTTTTAATATATTTTTTTACTCTTTGTTATAAACTGTGATGTGTGAGCTACTGTGTCCAAGTAATTTCCATTTTGGATCAATAAAGTCTGTCTAAGGTGAAGAGAATGGAAAGTGCAGGGCTCACAGGGTAGTAGATGGAGCAGTCTCCACAGCGGCTGTTGTCTCTGTACTGTCCCCTGAAGGAGAGGCGTCCCTCACAGTCGTACTCCTGAGCGGGACCGTTCAGTTCTCCGTCCACATACGTCCCACAGAGGACAGCCCCGTCCTCATACGTGTACACGCCCTGTCCCTGCAGCGCGTCCTCCACGTAGTGTCCCTCCAGAGTGCTGCTCACAACACAACACCAGGTGTACACACACACACACAGTCTCATCTCAGGAATTATCAAATTACTGTTCATGTGCTGTATGTGTGCTTTCTTCTTTTACTTTCAGTTTAATGTAAATGAGGTAAAAATGTTTTCCTTCTCGCAACTGATCTGTAAATAATCTGAGGGTGAAAGTTACACTTCCTCTTATAAAATCAAAATACAATTAATCAACTCAATCAATTCAAACGCCATGTAAGCAGATACTAATGTGAGTAATCCGAATCCTCTGACTGTTCACCCCAGAGCAAGTTTTCATACTACTGTGGCCTGACCCTCACCAGATTGAGTTCTACACTTTAAATCAATCAATCTGGAATGACAGAGTGCACAGGTTGAGAAAAGAGAAAAGCACAGACGTCTATCCTGTCCACAAATACACAAAGCGCTTACATTCTGCACATTTTTCTCAAACAAAATAGTCTGTATTTTCACTAAAATAGGCTGAAATATGCGTGTCGCCATCGCCATGTTTGTTTCGGTTTGTTTAGGCGCTTTCATAAAAGGTACAGGTACTGTATATGCACATCACTGGTGCAAGGCTACGACAGTGAACATAGAAAGTGAGACAAAGCCTGCACACTTACTCCCAAACTGTATACTTACACCCAATCTCTTCTTTCAAATATATCTGGAAAGAGCAGGTGAAGCTCCCAAGAAGAGGAGGGGATATTTACAGGCTGCTTCTACAAAGAGAACATTTATATATTTATTCCTTAAAAACACTGGCCTTAGTGGCCTGAATAAAGAATATGAAATGAAACACTTCTTACAATGTTTTATTTATTTCAGATGTCATTTACTCGTCCGATGATAACATAAGATGGACTTGAGTAATGGCTTATGCGATATGATGTAAAGTGTATGTTGTGTTACATCTTGTGTTGTGTGGACATCTCCTATGGCTCACTTTGGACTGGCCAAACAATCACACAGAGAGAGAACCATGACCTGATGAATATCCACTGATCGAAATGTTATTATTCATTAAATGCAGTTTGGGAGTAAGTGTGCAGGCTTTGTCTCATTTAGACACTTTGCCTTTGGCTTCCTCACAAACCTCAGTGCTGCTCTGTGACTGGTGCACCAACCATGTGCCAGGCCCTACAGCACCAGATTTTTACTGGCCATGAGAATATGGGTCAACTTAGAACCAGGGGAAAGCCAAGATGTTACAGACGCTTACAGTGTGGTCCAAAAGCAGAGACTGGGATTTATTTGCTGGAGGACACTTGGGTAACACCAGAAAATCTTCTAGATCCAAGTACGTGAGCAGTGAGCAGTGACCATGCCTTTGTCACGTACCTTCCATCAAAGAAGTAGAACTTCCCCTTGCCGTTCTTCTCTCCGTGGGTGAAGTGTCCTTCGAAGCGATCGCTGGAGGAGTAGGTGACCGTGCAGAAGCCGTGGGGCAGACCGTCCTCGTCTACAGGACCTGCACACATCATACACCACACATGGTCAATAAACTATCTTTACTTTGTTACAGCATGAGTGATAGATATAGAGCACAGGTGTCAAACATACGGCCCGGGGGCCAGATCCGGCCCTCCAAGACCTTTAATCTGGCCCTCGTCTGATTTTCTACTAAAATATTTTAATCATATTTTCTATTAAAATATTGGTAATTTTCTGTTCCGCTTAGCATAGCAGTGTCTCCCGTGCCTCTGTACGTGGCCCCTCCCACCAGAGCAGCACAAATGAAGACTTGTCTCTTTCCAAACGCTCTTAAAGGATGATCGTTTTGACTGTTGAATGTGACACCCTCATCAGAAAAATGTCAAAAATTCCTATTTGCATTCAAGTTAATGTTAAAACATTGTGTTGTTTTTCATAATATTATAATATTTTGTAAAAGAAAGAGTTCATCAATTAAAAGATTTCTGTAACAGATTTGTGTTTCTCTGCACAAATATTTTATCTTATTGCTGTTTTTGGGGTTTATATGCCAGGAGTTTTCTGATTCAGCCCCTTTAGGATCAAAGTAGGCTGGATACGGCCCCTGGACCAAAATGAGTTTGACACCCCTGATATAGAGGATGAATGGATGTCTTATAAACAGAAGAGGGTAGCTGAATCCCAGAGCTCCACCCTGTGTATTCTGTTGTTGTGTCCTGGGGCAAGACAACTCTCTCTCCATACTCAAACTGGCTAATGGACTTGCTGCATTTTATCATTTAAACCAGCCCTAAGTAAAAAAAAAAAAAAAAAAAAGGTGGGGCAATATCCAACTAAGAGATTCTGGGTCGAATAAAGACATCTCTATGGATTGACCAAATATTTGACACAAAGTGCACTGACAAAACAAAAATATAGTGTAATAAATTGCATTATTATATGTTTTTAAAAGTTATTTGCAACTCACTACCTTATTTCATGCCTTATAATTTCTGCTGTGGTCCACTAACATTAATAATTGACTAAATGTATCCTTAAATTCCTCTCGGCAGACTAAACCAAGGACTAAACCAGCACTAGACTAAAGATTAAACCAGGACTAAACTAGAGCTAAACCAAGAACCAAACCAAAACTAAACCAGAGCTAAACTAAAGCCTAAACCAGAGCTAAACCAGAGCTAAACCAGGACTAAACCAGGACTAAACCAGGACTAAAACAGGACTAAACCAGAGCTAAACCAGAGCTAAACAAGAGCTAAATCAGAGCTAAACCAAGGACTAAACCAGAGCTAAACCAGGACTAAACAAGGACTAAACCAAGGACTAAACCAAGGACCAAACCAGGACTAAACCAGAGCTAAACAAGAGCTAAACCAGAGCTAAACCAAGGACTAAACCAGAGCTAAACCAGGACTAAACCAGGACTAAACAAGGACTAAACAAGGACCAAACCAAGGACTAAAACCACGGACTAAACCAGAGCTAAACCAGGACTAAATCAGGACTAAACCAGAGTTAAACCAAGGACTAAACCAGAGTTAAACCAGGACTAAACTAAAGACTAAACCAGGACTAAAACAGGACTAAAACAGGACTAAACCAAGGGCTAAACCAGAGTTAAACCAGGACTAAACTAAAGACTAAACCAGGACTAAACCAGATCTAAACCAGAGCTAAACTAGGACTAAACCAAGGACGTGTGGTTCCGTTGTTTCCAGTCGGACTGAAAACAGCGTGACACTGCAGCTCCGGGGCTCCGGCGGGTTCCGGGGCTCGGGCGGAGTTGTGGCCGCCCCCGTGCGCCTCTCGAGCGGATCCGTGTCAACTCGAGTCCGCGGCTTTCCCCTCGCTCCCACGGGCCCTGTCGAGGCGCAGCTCAGAGCCGCTCTCGGGGTAAAAGCTCCGGGCGTACGGACGGTAAACACGTCAGCGGTGATCACTGACAACGCACACCGAGGACAGAGTACCTTCCACGGTCTCCTCCAGCGCCTCCTCGTCGCTGTCCATGCTGCCGGGGCCGGGGCCGGTGCTGGTGCCGCTGGTGCCGGGCAGAGGCTTCCTGACACGGATGGAGCGTCATGAGGAGGGCGGAGGCATGGACCTATTAAAATAACGGAGGAATAAATTTTTTAAAATAGAATAAAATAAAATAGAATAAAAAATAAATACTTAAAAAAATAAAAAATAAAAAAAATAAATGAAAGAAAAAATAATAAATAAATAAAATTAAATAGCGGAGGGCGAGGATTAGGGTTTAGGCTTCATTATTTTGTTAGGAAAATTTCACATCCATAAAATCCAAATTCTCCAGTTCCAGACCCCTTTTCAAAATAATTATACTCAGCATCAAAAATTATCTTCAAACACAAGAATTAGAATTTTATTTTTAACCACTTCCTCAGTTTCTTGTATTGTTTTCCTTTATTTATTTTATTTTTATTATTATTATTTTTACGCATTATGGAGCTAAACCAAGGGCTAAACCAGGATTAAACTAAAGATTAAACCAGGGACTAAACCAGGACTAAACCAATTACTAAACCAGGACTAAACAAAGCACTAAAAAAAAAAAAAAAATCCAAATTGTCCAAAACCAGTGATTTGTCCCAGTTTTATACAAGAAATGTCCTGGGTGTCCCTATTTTTAACCAAACTGATCTACACCAGGACTAAATTAAGATTAAACCAGGACTCCATCAGGTCTAAACCAGGACTAAACCTGGACTATGACAATTTTTTGACTAATCTGATCCCAGGAAACAGTAACGAGGGGCATAAATTGTCATTTGTTGAGCCAAAATACAGAAAAACATGCATGGATGACACATAGAACCTCTTAATTTTTAACAAGTCGAGAGTTGATTTTGCAAATTTTATTTTATTAATTTTATTGTATGTCTTTTCTCCAGCGATACGCCGCACTTCGGGCCCAGTGTCAGTCTGAATCCAGGACACGGAAACCAGTTCTGCAGGTACAAAGTTGGTTAAACATTGACTGCGTGGTGCGTCTCCACTCCCAGCTCAGTGTGTGAAAGCTCAACACGACTGGACAGGTTCAGGGCTGGGCTGCTTCGGTCTGAATCGCATTCCCACCATGGACGCTCCGGTGCTGGTCTCTGCCGTCACTCTGCTGACTGCTCTGCAAATGGGTCAGTTCAGTCATTTACTCACTGAGAAAATCTGTGTCTTATTCTGGGTAAAAGCTGCTAACCCCGTAATTTAGACTTCCAAGAAATGCGTAGGATTCTTGGATGGTTATCAGATCGTACTTCAGTTTTCTTTCAAATGTTAATGTGCCTGTTTATGTGAGGAATGTGCACGAGGGCTGAATTTTCAAGTATTATTGTCAAAATCAGAATGAGATATTTTTTTATATATATACTGCAACAAAGCTCTAGCCCAGGGACCTCCAACCTTTTTCCTGCTGTGAGCTCCTTTACAAAACAAAAATGTCAGAGAGCTACTCATTTTAGCGGCGATTATAAGAAAGAGGGCGAGCTTTTGGGTACAGTTCGATGCCAATGAAACATAAACCACTGTCCGTTTATTAGTGCAGAAAGTTAGACTTCAGAATTATACATTTACAATAGTAATAGGCATGCAATTAACTAAACTATTATTATTTAAAAAAAAAATATATATATATATATATATATATATTTCCCTCTTTTCCCTTTATTTATTTAATTATTTATTTTATTTACTTGTTACTTATTATTATTATTATTATTATTATTATTATTATTATTATTATTATTATTATTATTTATATTTTTTTCTTAATTAATTATTATTATTTATTTTTTTTACAATGAGACTGATATTACAGTAGTGGAGTGTAATGGGAAGGGGGGTTTGTGGAATAAAAAAAATTGTCACATTATATTACTACTAATTGTTTTTCTCAGTGATATCTGCTTTACGTGCACAAAAAAAAAAAAAAAAAAAAAAGTTATTCATCAGCACAATGGTATAATTTTGAAATCCTTTGGCGAGCTACTTGGAAAGGGGTGGAGAGCTACAGGTTGGAGACCCCTGCTCTAGCCAGGCTGGCGCCCCCTAGTGCCTCCACTCAGTTTCATTTCTCTCCAGCGACTAGGTCAGAAATCAGAATACACTACAACAGAAGCGTCAAACTCAAATTCACAGAGGCCAAAATTTAAAACTGGGACGAAGTTGTGAACCAAATATTGAGTGAAAAATTTCAACAACATCTGTACGTTTTCTCTTCTTTCGGGATATGTAATGTTAAAACTTTTCTTATTAAAATTTTGCTTAAACACTGAATCCAGAACAAGCATAATATAAAATAATAATAACAACATTTTAAATAAATAATGTGTCTATTGTTTATCTGTAGCCGGTGGGCAGCTCTAATACATGTTTGATATGATCTCGTGGGCCAAATATAATTAGATCCCGGGCCAAATTTGGTCCCCTGGCCTGAGTTTGACATGTCTGCACTAGACGGTTTGCAAAGAACGCCACAAGTGTGAGTCCAGGCACCAGCCAATCAGCGAAGAGCCACATATTCTGTGTTGGCGACGATCGAGGATTTAAAGCAAAGAGAATGTTTGGTGAATTTTATCAAGGGGAAAGACGTTATTGTCCTTCTTCTTATGGGATTTGAGAAAAGCTACATTACATACATCACGACCAAATAGCAGCGATTCGTTAAACTTAAAAAAGTACCCATCTACCGTTGAGCGAACGAATCCTGAAGCTGCGAGGTCAGGCGGTTTCCACGAAGTGAAACCGTCTGCTGAATCAGGTTAGACAAAAAAAACATGTCACGATTTGAAGTCTTTTTGTTGTGAATATTGAAGATGAAACTTGTTTTTTTTTTCAGCGTACTTCACCAGAAGAGTGGGATATTCGCGGTTGGCTCACAAGATCAATCCCCCGGCCACTACAGGGCATCCGGAGTTTGAGAGGGCTTTCCGAGCACAGTAAGAGACAAATACACACAGTAGACAGATTAAAAATAAAACGATTTGAATGCGAATGCAACAAAACACAACCCCAGGTATTTTTTTTTTTTTAATGAAGTAACAACGTTTTAACATTAGCTCACAAGAGTCAGTTTATAGGACCTTAATTACACTCTCGAAAAGTTCCTCGAAACACAAAAGGTTCTGCACGACTGCTTTCAGACACGTAATTCATTCAACGTCAGATCAACAAGGCTCCACGTGGCTTAAAGATCAGATCAGATAGTTTCTCATTCGCTTTTACTCAAAATCTTGACTATCTCTATATTTATCTCTTTATCTCTCCGGTCAAAACTCCCTCCGTTGCGTCTCGAGCCAGAAACGAGCACGGCCGTCCAATCAGATTTGACATTTCTCTCACCTCAGATTAAGAGTTTAGTGCTTCACTCGTTTATTCTGCAGAAGTCTGCCGTGGTTTTCAGCCCTTGTGTTTTCCTTTATTTTGTTAATTCCCTTTGCTGACAGCAGAGGGAGCCTGAATGCCACGAAACAGAGGTGAAGTTTATGAAGTAGATTCTCCATGTCAGCATTATTTTGAATGAGAAAATGTGAAATATTTATCCAAAGGTGTTACAAACCAGTGCCAGGGACAAAGGAAAGTAACACAAACCAGATGCGATGTAATATAAGTGGCTTTTATAAAGTAAACGTAAGTAAGTATAATAAAAAAAACGAGATGTTTTACATAAGATAAATCAAAAATTCCAAATACAACTAAACGATAACTCTAAAGGGTTAAGTATAAATCAAAGCAAATACAAATGGTCAATGGTCGAGCTAAACTGGCAAACAAATTGTAGGTCTCTAGAGTCACAAATCACACAGTAGATATGGGCATGATTAGTCGATTAATCAATAATTGATCATTAAGAATTTCATCGATTACGTTAATTTTAATCGACAAACCGAATGTAGGTTGCTGTGCATAGCCTGACCAAACAGGTGTGTACATGTAGCTCTCTGCACTCAGAAGGAGCGAGACACAAACAGTGGGTCAGTCTGTAACGTACCGAAGCACAAATGCGTATTTAACGATGACTTCTACAAGAAATTCCACGCTTTCCATTGCGTTCGGGACAAGTGTGAGTCCATGTGCACAGTGTATAAAGCAGCACATATGTTTCAGTGTCCAGTGGGAAAAAGTTTTACCAGGTGAGAGTCGCTCAATGTCGATGAGGAGTCCCCACCTCCCTCCCCCCGTACAGTGTCCTGGTTTTGACAAACGCAAATATGGTCACACTAACCTGTATTCACCTGAGTCATGTCTTTTAATCCGACAGAAATTAAAAGCATCAGCGACACAAGAGCTGTAGTTTTATCTTCTCTTAGTTTATGTAAATTAGTAAAAATTAGTAAATTAGCGTTTCGGTTTTAAGTTTCGTTTCTGTGAGAGTTGAGCAAACTGAATTAAACACATTATAATGTCAAACGGCTGATGTGGCTCTAGAGTCGTTACGGTTTATATGTCGTAAAGTTGAATTTATTTATGCAGATTAGTAGTGCAGATAGTAACTAGAAAAGCACTCAGAGAGCGCAGACCTCCGCCAAGGACTACCCCCATTTTTAATATAAATTGCGATAAAATCAGTCTTCTGGCTCAGATCCGGATCAGCCTTTGGAATATGAAAGAGGATCCCATTGTCCATCCCTGGGTCAAATTTCATGGGGTTTGGTCAATAATTAACCGAGATATTGAGAAACAACATTTTTGGCCCCATTTACCACAATGTTAACTAAAATTTCAAAGTGATCCAGAATCCAGGATTTCTTCTGGATCACCCCCAAAATGAAATCAGTTCTTCCTTTACACATTTCCAACAAATCCTGAAAATTTCATCAAAATCGGTCCATAACATTTTGAGTTATGTTGCTAACAGACAAACAAACAAACAAACAAACAAACAGACAAACAAACAGACAAACGCCGGCAAAAACATAACCTCCTTGGCGCAGGTAATAATAATGATGATCATTTTAATATAAAAACATTAACGATTAATCGATAATCGACTGTTAATTCTTCCGACAATCGATTAAGAAAATTTCATCGAATGCCCGTCCCTATCACACAGTTCAAACTTTGCAAACAGCGGACAACAAGAGACACGACAATCACTCGAACTGAAACTTGAGATCCAGCCGCGAGGAGGGACAGGCGCGTGACACTTTTATTGGACGAGGCGATGGGATGTGCAGGAAAGGGACAATCCTCCAACCACGGCACGACAAACATTAGAACCAGCCCAACAGCGACGGGACCACACCCCACCAATCAGGCGCCAGGTATATGGATTTCATAAAAAGGCCAGAAAACAAATACCAACATACTGTACATATTCAGATTTTTACTAGGTTTGGATTCTAGGTGACTGCTCATTTTTATTTGTGGAAGTCATTTATCTCTGTTTGCTATCGGCAGCTTTTATACTTTATTGAGAATATAGGCGACTGTTATGTATTATGTCACAAAGTAAGTGTTTCAGTAAATGTTACTGAGGGGTGAGGTGGCTTAAGTATCTTGCCCAAAGACACAACGACAGCCTTTTTAAAAATTTACTTAAAAGGGACAGTGCATGTTAATTAATGAACATCTACAGCACTGCGGTGTAAATATGCCGTGTAATTTCCGTCTGTAGTCCCTCGGCAGGTAACACCACAAATTTAACAAAGAAAAAAACAACAAAAACAAGTGACAGTTCTAAAGTAAAAATGTCCACAAGTCTGGTTTTCCTTTAGCTGCTGTTTCAAGTGGGATTTGAAAGTGGCAAATGTTGGAATTTCTCTTATTGATAAAGGGAGACTGTTCCAAAATTTTGTGCCTCTGACTGAGACTACGTTCAGACTGCAGGGCTTAACGCTCAATTCCGATTTTTTTGTGAAATCCGATGTTTTTTCGAGGTCGTTCACATTTTCAATTAAATGTGACTTGTATGTGATCTCCAGTGTGAACATTAAACGGCCCGAAAGTGTCCCACATGTGCACTGGAGACACGACGACGTCAACCGCAGCGAGCGTGCTCTGTGTTTACAGAAGTTGTCCAAACATGGACGCAGCATTGAGCACCTGGAGATTTTAAAGTTCCTCTCGTACCGGAGCCAGAACATGAACAACTTACTTGTTTTAAGGAGGAGATTGAGAAGGAGAAGGACGAGGTTTTTGGTCGTGGTGTTTTGTGGGGCAGCGGCAGTCGACGTCCGTTGAAATGAACGTGTGGATGTGGAGACGAAGCCAAGAGTGGTGAGTGGTGATGTGCTTCACTTCAGTGACACAGAGTTCATTAACAATTTTCTGCCTACTTCAGCGCAGAATAGTGACGTTTGTGGCTTGTTGATAACGTGTAGGTCGGATGAATGCAGTTTGACAGTTCAGACTGAAGTCACATGTCAAAAGATCAGATATGTATCAGTTTCAGGAGCACATATCCAAGTGTCCTGGGTCACATTTGAAAAAATCAGATCTGTGTCATTCAGACTGTCATTAAAAGATCAGATACAAGAGCACAGGGGCCAAAAAATCAGATTGGGTCACTTCAGGCTGCAGTCAGAACGCAGTCTGAAACACACTTTGTCCAAATGTGGTGCGTCTGTGTGGGAGCTCACAGAAAGACCTTGGACCGCTGTAGATCAGTTGTTTTTTTACTGAACATCCATGCAGACAGTTTTCTTCATGTTGAGTTGCAAACGCAAGTTCTTGAGCCACTTTTGAACAACGACGGCATTCACCTGTGAGATTTGGAATCGCACCGCCAGCCTGAGAGTCAGTGGAACAGGCGCACGACACTTTTATTGGACGATGGCTGTGTTGGAAGGGGATTGGATGAGTAGGATGTCAATCCTCCAACCACAAGACAACGAACATCGCACCACACAGGACACGCAAATACGGAAGGCACAAGTGATAAAACAAACGGGGACCACGAGCCTTAACACAAGGTGACCAAAAACATATTTAAAATGGAAAAACGCGGCATAATAAGTGCTCTTTAGAGACGAGGTGTTGTGCAAAGTCAACTTTTTTGTGCTTTCTATCTTTCTACCTCGAACGTAAACCTCTACCCCTAAGTATGTGTGTGTGTGTGTGTGTGTGTGTTTTTGTGCAGTCAGAACTGTGTGGAGTTCTACCCGCTGTTCCTGGTGTCCATGTGGAGTTGTGGCGTGTTCTTCAGCGAGCCCATCGCCGCTGCGGGAGGCCTGGTCTTCATCGTGGGACGCCACCTCTACTTCAACGGCTACGTCAGGGCCACGCACAAAACGGTCAGAACCTCAGGCCACCAGGAGACACTGCACTTAACTTAACACTTAACTCTATACACTGTGGCGGTGAAGAGGAGGAGGTGGAGAGGCTGAGGAGGCTGAATCTCCTGCTGTGGCGGAGGAGATGGGGGAGGGTTGTTTTTGAAAGAGAATGAAGGAGGAGAGAATTTTGTTTGTTTTGTTTTGCTTTGTTTTGTTTTATAAAATAGACCTAATCTAACTTAATACCAGACGTACACTGTGATATTTTCAATCATTTCACTCAGCCTCAGCTCAAACTGTACGACCAAATCACAGAGTTTAAAAGTTCACAGCTCGTGCAACGGTGTGAAACCTTCACGAGAGGCCACTGGATTTCAAAAAGGTCTGATATTCTTGCGACCTACGATTGCCGATCGGGAGCTGGTCTGAGGTATTAGTTGGTTCTCGTTACCCCACGTTTACTACAGGAAGTACGACACTCGATTTTAATTTTATTTATGTTTATTAAGGACATCACAATCGCATTAGACAAGCCAGATGCATTGCTTTGAGTGTTTTAGCACAAGTGCAAGTTTTCAACACCTGTCCATATAAAAATATAAACTACATAAAAATAGAGAATACATGACACATAAATTACATACAGATAAAATATATACAGTACATTTTCAGTGGATGCAGTTTTGATTGGAAACATACAATAATTTTAATTTCCTTTTAAATTTGTTGTAGTTGGTTTCCAATTTTAAATGAGCTGGTAAACAGTTCCACAGACTGGCTCCTGTAAAAGAGAAAGAGGACTGACCAAGAGTCGTCCTGTACCGAGGAACAACACAATTCCCACTAGTAGCTCCTCTTGTGTTCGCTCCTGTGTGAACAGTTTATGGTCCTGGCAAATTCTGAGTGTAATGGTGTATCCCAGTTAAGACACTTAAAAAATAATTTAAGATTATTAAAATTGATAAAATTTTCAAAGTTAAAAAGTTGATGTTTCTTTGTAATTTCACAGTGGTGCCAGTGTTTGGGCTTTTTGTCAAGGATCTTAAGGGTCAGTTTGTATAATGAACAAAGCGGTTTCAATGTAGTTGAGGAGCCTGGGACCATGAGGTGATACAATAAGATGAGAGAAGATCATTGCGTTCATGAAGAGTTTAGAGGTGTGGAGCGATAGATCTTTACGTATGAAACGAAAGCAACTGAGACTAATCTTAATCTTCTTCACCAAGTATTTTGTGTGACCGATAAATTTAAAATTTTCATCTAGAATGAGGCCAAGGTATTTAACTTCACTGACTGCTTGAATTTTCTCGTTGTGCATAGTCACTTCAAAGTCACAGTTTTTTGTTTGTGTACGCACTGAAAAACAAAGAGGAACTGTTTTTTTCATGATTAAGCCAAAAGTCGACCGATTCCAAAAGCAGTTAGCCAAGCTGGCGCCACCTAGTGCCTCCACTTAATTTCATTTCTCTCCAGCGACTAGTTCAGGAATCAGAATACACTAGACGATTTGCAAAAACATCAGAAGTGCAAGTTTGGGCACCAGCCAATCAGCGAAGAGCCAGACATTCTGTATTGGAAACGATTCCCGAGATCGAGGATTTAAAGCCGGAACAAAGAGAATGTTTGGTGAATTTAAGACGATATTGTCCTTCTTCCTACGGGATTTGGGAAAAGCTTAATATACCAGTTACCCCCGTTAGTGGAGCATTACATACGTCACGACCAAGTAGCAGCGATTGGTTAAATTAAAAAAGTACACGCCTACTGTCGAGCGAACAAACTCCAACACTGCGAGGTCAGACGGTTTCTACGAAATGAAACCGGCTGATGAATCAGGCTAGAAAAAGTCAGGGAAAGTTTTGAAATTTTGTCTGTGAAAAAGAGTGGGAACCCTGCCTGCCATCCATCGTCTGCATCGCAGCAGCAGAACCACCGGCCTCCTCAGCCTCTGCTCTCAGATTATCCCTAAATAATCCTCCTTTGCATTCCAGATTGCCGGGCTTCTGGGTGTCCGTGGCTGTCTTCTTCTCCCTGTCTTTTCTGGGAATGATCGGAATGGTACGAGAGATACTGCACAAGTACTTCTACATCTACAGCTGAGCAGACTGCCTAAGGACTGGGACTCGTTTACAGCTGGAAAGAGAAATGTGTTTTGCCTAATTGGCCCAAAATTGTGGAAATGTAATGGAAACTCAATTAGTCTGCTGATAGTTTCACAGCAGAAATTAGACAAGGTGCATACGGTTACGGTTGCCAAAAGTATGGAAACCAAAACTGGCATGTAAAACAAGATACGCATTTATGCAAGCATCAAAAAGTCATATAACTGGGTAAAATTTGACCTTTCGTGAAGAACCGCACGGTGTAATAAACAATTGTCATTAGACTGAGAATAATTCCAAGTAATACTTTCAGAAAAAGTTGGTAATTTGCTATTTCCCATAATTTGAGGGTGCTGATTACACATATTTTCTTTACCAGTTATAAGAATGCTAATTCGCGTAATAGCATAGACGCCAGCTAATCAAAGTTCTCTTTAATTGAATGGATTTCATAAAAAGTCCAGAAAACAAATACTAACATACTGTATATATATATATATAAATATACATATATATATATTATCAGATAAATATTATAACTAGATCCTTAATTTACATAATGACATAAAAACAAGGCTATACTGCAGCTTTTTAAAGCTTTAAAGCTACTAGGTTTGGATTCTAGGTGACTGCTCATTTTTATTTGTGGAAGTCATGTATCTCTGTTTGCTTTCTGAAGAATATTTGATTTGTATTGTAAAAAGAATGTGTGTGTGTTCAGCTGTTGTATCTGCCAAAGGTGGAAACTTGCATCAATCAAAAGTTTGGTCAACAGTAAACAGTAAAAAACTGGAAAAAGAGTGGTGTTCTAAAAGTTTTGACTGGTATTGTATGTATGTATGATTTTAATTATGCTATCTATCTATCTATCTATCTGTCTATCTATCTATCTATCTATCTATCTATCTATCTATCTATCTGTCTATCTATCTATCTATCTATCTATCTATCTATCTATCTGTCTATCTATCTATCTATCTGTCTATCTATCTATCTATCTATCTATCTATCTATCTATCTATCTATCTATCTGTCTATCTATCTATCTATCTGTCTATCTGTCTATCTATCTATCTATCTATCTATCTATCTATCTATCTGTCTATCTGTCTATTTATCTATCTATCTATCTATCTATCTATCTATCTATCTATCTATCTGTCTATCTATCTATCTATCTATCTATCTGTCTATTTATCTATCTATCTGTCTATTTAATCTATCTATCTTCTATATAGTCTACTATCATCTATGACATCTATCAGTCTAGTGAAGCTTTCATGCCTTTATTTATTTATTTTTTATATATTTTCATGATTATGACTTACAGATCATGAAAACCCAAAACTCTGTCTCGGAAAATTTAAATATTGTGAAAAAGTTCAATGTTGTGAAGTCATGGTGTCACACTTTAGTTCACTTGGCACTGAACCAGGCTCAGGATGAATCAGGCTCTGAACACTAGAGGGCAGTGTTGAACAACGCAGATGCACATCAGACATGAAGAGAGTTCCTGTTTTTACAATGGTCTTTTGAATGTGACTTTCAGGTTACATCACTGTATTCTGTTTCTGTTCAGATGTGCAGTTACATTTTTTTTTGTTTTGTTTTTTAAGGCGTGACACTGCAGGTTCTGGACATACAAGCTTTCACCTAAAAACAACAACCATGTCCAATCTGCACCTGGAGAGGTTTCATTTCATAAACTTACTTCAGTTTATATGATCTGTAGTCTGTTACAGGGGTGTCAAACTCAAATTCACAGAGGGCCAAAAGTAAAAACCAGTCAAAAAGTCGTGGCCCAAACTAAATATTTACTGAAAATGTTCAAATCATCCTCATGTTTTCTCTTATTTTGAGATATGTAATGTTAAAACTTTGCTTATTAAAATAAATGTTTAATAATAGTTTTGCTTAAACACTGAATCCAGAACAAGCAGAATATAAAATAATAATAACATTTTAAATAAATAATGTCGTTATAGCTGATCTGTAGCCAGCGGGCAGCTCTAATACATATGTAATATTGTCTCATGGGCCAAATATAATTATATTTACTCATTATACTATTATAATTAATGAGTTTGACATGTCCGGTCTATTATTACCGATCGCACCAAAGGGTAATTCTAACCTCACAAAATGAGACAATTTTGAATTTTGAAGATTTACTTTACTCAAATACTAAATAAACCAGGATTTATATCAATTTTTCAGATGCATACGTCCCAAATCCCAAACATTACATGATGAAAACATTGTAATACATGTGTTTATCTTATAAAAGTAAAATACAGAAGATTCAAATTCATTTTTTACAACTGAACCGGTGTTGCCAGAGCCTGAACCTGCAGGTAAAGGACACATCCAAATTT
Source organism: Boleophthalmus pectinirostris (assembly GCF_026225935.1). Classification (NCBI taxonomy): domain Eukaryota; kingdom Metazoa; phylum Chordata; class Actinopteri; order Gobiiformes; family Gobiidae; genus Boleophthalmus; species Boleophthalmus pectinirostris. The sequence continues at coordinate 2,843,280 of NW_026571207.1, read as the reverse complement.
CTCCATTCTCAGTTTATGGACAAACTTTGTGTGGAAACTCCAGAATCCCCTCCCTGAGCTGCAGAGGCTGCACTAGCACTGACTCATAACAGGCTGAAGGTGACCACTCAGATCAGAGAAAAGCATTTTAGGTTTAAACACACTGGATTTCAGAAACTGGCAACCCAAATGTGAGACTCACGTGAGGCTCATTCGGCTTTCTGATCGGAAAATCGTCTTAAACCTAAACATTAGCGCATGAACACCTCGACTGTGATGTCTAGTGTTTTTTTTGTAATTCAGAATAATCAGTAAAAGCTATATTTAATCTGAACATGTGTACCTCTTACCCACGGACACACAAAAACGTAGGTTGGTGCATATTGGATTACAAGTACCCATTTGTAATGCTGTTTGTTTGCTCCATGGAGCCGCGGTACAATGGCACAATGGCTGACGCACTCATATAGATAACCAACCTATACACAACACACAATGGAGTTTGACCCAGACCAGTCATTACAGGGTCTGTAGGCTCTGCACTCTACCATCTGAGTGGAAAATGACAGACTAATATTGCAATTTGAAGTATTGTTATTGTTTATTGTAGCACCGGTTCACCCTTAACGTTCACTCCAGCTTTGAAAGGTGTGTTAGGATAAATAACTAGGTTTAGGTATTTTATTATACCCCAGAATGTAGTTTGTAATCCATTAAATTACTTAAAGTGAGTAATGTAATCTGAATACTTTGGATTACTTGATTTGCTGTAGAGAAGCAAAGGCGAGGAAATCTTCACATAAGAAGTTTTGTCTGATAAAAGAAAATAAAAAGCACAGACTTTACTGAACCAAATTAAAAATATTATTGATAGAAGAAGAGGAGACACGTCCACGCAGCATGATTTAGTCCTGTTAAATCCTGGTTTAATCCTGGTTTAGTCCTGGTTTAGATCTAGTTTAGTCCTGGTTTAGACCTGGTTTAGATCTAGTTTAGTCCTGGTTTTAGACCTGTTTAGACCTTGTTTAGATCTAGTTTAGACCTGGTTTTAGTCCTGGTTTAGACCTGGTTTTAGACCTGTTTAGACCTGGTTTAGATCTAGTTTAGACCTTGTTTTAATCCTGATTTGGTCCTGGTTTAGTCCTGATTTTGACCTGGTTTTAGACCTGTTTAGACCTGGTTTAGATCTAGTTTAGACCTTGTTTTAATCCTGATTTGGTCCTGGTTTAGTCCTGATTTTGACCTGGTTTTAGACCTGTTTAGACCTGGTTTAGACTTGGTTTTAGACCTGGTTTAGATTTGGTTTTAGACCTGGTTTAGATTTGGTTTTAGACCTGGTTTAGCCCAAAATGTGAAAACAGGAAAATCCCTCTGTGTAATCCATTTATTTCAACAAAGTAACTGTAATCCAATTACCACTCACTGAAACAGTAACTGTAACTGAATACAGTTACTCATAATTTGTACTCTGATTACATAACTCCGGTACATGTAATCTGTTACTCCCCAACACTGACTATTATAATTCACTCTACAATGACCCAGAAAACAGGGACTAGATTACAGCTGAGGGATGCAGAGATAGTTTTATTTCATGTACAAGATAATCTATTTCTATCTGTATGTCTAATCAATTAACTTAATAGGGCAAGGACTTATTGATAGGGATATGCAGACTCACGACTCATCACCCTGATCAGACCAGCAAGACGCTCCCATAAGGGGAGTGAAATGAATCCGGGAGATCCTTGTCACAAAAAGATTGTGCAACGTGCCAAGAGGCCTGGCTGGTTTGAGCACCAACGAAGAGGAACTAAGTCTAAACCACGGTCGCCTCCCACTATAGTTTTCGTATAAAAATCATCGTATAGGCGTAAATATTCAGTCTCTGCATGGGAATGTCAGCACAGACTCCTTGTACACGTATGACTTTGGAATCAGTAAATTATCTAGACTTTATTTCTGTCTCAAGTGTAATTTTTTATCTAAGCAGAAACTAAAGACCACGCGAGGAAAAGGGTTATTTTCCCCAACAGGTGCACAAGAGATGATTAAAAGCTGAAAAACCTAACCCTAAAAATAAAAATGAATTTGATCTGTCCCCTGAGGAGCTCTCCTGGCCCGTGATGGTGCTGTGCAGGTGCTTCTGGGGGTTCTCCAGGATGGACTGAAGCTTGTTTGGGGTCCTCTGCTAAGCCAAAGATGTGAGTGAATCAAGCCACTGCGGTCATCTGTATCCAACTAACCAGAGCAGAATCCACTCTCCTCTCCATTAGTTTGTTTTTGAGCAGCAGAGGTCAGAAGGTCATTCTCAAAGTATAACTGCCTTTGTCACGATGAGAGAGGGACGTATGGAGCAGGTAGAGCACAGCGTCGCCAACTCCCACTTTCTCCCGATAAGCAAACTGCAGAGGGTTGAGGGTGTGGCTGATCTCGGGTCTGAGCTGGTGGTGGAATTACCAGTCGCTCCATTGTTTTCATCATGTGATATCAGGGCGACTGGCAAGTTGTGATTTTAGGCTTTCAGGTGTCTTGGACATATTCCATCTGCTGCTTTACTGGCAGAGAATCTTTTAATCTGACCTGTCACCTGAGCTGCTGTGATGCACTGCAGGGCAGTCGCATGAGGAAAAGAGATCAAAAGACTGAGCAGCGTCACTGTTGTTGTGGGATGATACTGAAATGGCAGCACCAGTGACGTTTGTGATAAGACACCAAATCTATTGAAAAAGTGGTGCAACACTCCCTCTCCTTGAGCTCAACAGCACACAGGAAACCCGAGCGAGAGGTCAAGAAGCAGATATCACTTAAAATAACCGTCTCATGGTGAAGAGTTTGTCTTGTGGCAACAGCACAAATACAGGGACAGCAGCAAAGCATGTTACATAATCCTGAATATTATTAATATTATTAATATATACAAATATATGTTCAAACTATGTTCATTTATCTGAAAATCTGAGAAACGTTGGTCTGACTTTGATTTAAAAGTCCTGAAATGATAATATATAATAATCCCTATAATCCTCACTATAGGGTCGCTTTGGTGTCTCCTTCCTCTCTCCTCTGCTTCTCTCCTCTCCTCCTCTCTTCTCTTCTCTCCTCTCCCTCTCTTCTCTTCTCTTCTCTCCTCTGTTTCTCTTCTCCTCTACTTCTCTGTGTCTCCTCTGTGGCCGGGACTTCCTCACTCATTTCCTGCATAATCGAGGAGGGGAGCAGGGGAGAAGAAGGCAAGGAAAGAGAATTGAGATGTGGCCCAAATCTGTGTGGAGTTGTGTGTCATGCAGCTGAAGTGGCTCTGGAGCCCTTTGTGTCTCGGGGACAATACACTTTCCTTCACCTGACCTTACTTAAACTGCTAGAATTCCACATATTTCAAAATGTGAGTATCTCTGTGGAGGAAAGCAGATCTGCAGAGAGCCACGCCCAGATAATACTATGAAAAATTATAGGCAAAGCAAAAGCATCTCCATGGAAACAGGAGGGTAATGTCACTGTAAAACCGAGGTGGAACCAAGTCATTGTTTTGCAAGTCTCAAGTAAACAGGGAGGTCCAAGTCGAGTTTCTTATTACCATAAAGTTAGTTTTGTTCAGTGTGTCACTAATGCGTCGTCGTTGTTCTCCTTCAAGCTTTCATCTTTCTTACCTTGATAGTTGTGGATAAATTCTTCATGGACAGAATTTGTTTTTTTGTCGACCGTTTTGGTTGAAGATTTGGTGATGGGGCAGATTTATGAAGTTGCTGGAAAATACGCGAGACATTTCCACACATATTTTGCCACAGAAAAGCATTCACCGGAAGTGACATTTACCGTACATCGCAGCATTTCCTGCCGTTGTGAAAAAGGTTTATTAAAGTTTTGCGTCTACGTCACAAAACCACGTGACCTGGTGTTGACGCCGCCATATTGGAGGTCAAACTATCCATCTGGACAAACGTGTAGTATTTGTGTGCGATAAAACTTGAATTGAATAACAATGGTTTTGACCTGTGTTGCTGGGCCAAAGTATCTTTCTATCGGATCCCGGCTGATGAAGATCGGAGACAGAGGTGGAAAGCGACATAAAAACAGAGGGATGGATGGAGCTCACTGAGTACAATCGTCTGTGCAGTCAACATTTCATTTCTAGTGAGGGACCAGCTCCACACAAACAAAGAAGGAATTTACAGTAGGGTGACCATATTCCCGTTTGTGAAAACCCGGATACCTTGGGGGAGGGAGGGTCTCATCGTTTCTCGGATTTTTTTTTGTGCAATTTTGCATGCTTTTAAAAAAAAATAATTTTTTTTTTTTTTTACAGCGTATGAACGCGTATTGTGTATTACAGGCGGGTAGTAATTACACACGGGTGGGTCAGGACTAAACCAGGTCTAAACCAGGACTAATCTTGGATTTAAGAGAGAAAACACCGAGCAGTTTGTCCGCAAAGCGCGATCGGGTAATTGCTGCGTTTAACTCCATGAGGTGCGGAGCTGAGCCGGTCCTTTGTCCTGCGTCACCTCCAAGCCCGTCCTGACACTGAGTCCTGTTTCAGTTCTGGTTTAGTCCTGTTTTAGTCCTACTCTTCAGTCCTGGAATCAGTCCTGGGTTAGTCCTGGTTTGGTCTTGGTTCAGTCCATGGTGTAGGCAGCGCAAAAGTTTGATATAATCTCGGGTTACGGGCAGGTGCGGTCCCGTCCTGCGCGGGTGCGGTGTTGGACTGGGGGTCTCCAAAAATGGACCGTGCGGGACTCTGAGCTGTTGGGCTCTATTACTTAATAAATGAATCTTCGGTTCGTTACATAAAGAAGGAGGAAAATAACAAAAGGACGACAGCAGCAATAAGTTTTAAGGAAGTAAAAAGGGTTGCACCTGTCCTGTCTGAGAAAAGTGTATAAAGTTTGTGGTGAGGGGTTTTACAGCCTTAAAACAGATAGAATAATTGTAAAATATAAAGTTGATACTTCATGGATTTCACCTATCGCGGGTTATTTTTAGAACGTAACCCCCGTGATAAACGAGGGACACTGTCCTCTCACCTCACAACCTGTGCACATGGACTCACACTTGTCCCGACCGGGACGGAAAATGGAGAATTTCTTGTACAAGTCATTGTTAAATCCACATTTGTGCTTCGGTGTGTTTCAGACTGACCGACCTGTTTGTGTCTCGCTCCTTCTGAGTCACAGACGCTACGAGAGACGCTCAGTTTAATGCCCCCAATGAACGGTACTGAAAACCTGGACATTTGCATCACTTTATAAAAAAAAAAACCAGATGCCCAGGACAGGATGCAAAATACGGACATGTCCGGGGAAAAACGGACGTTTGGTCACCCTAATTTACAGTAAATGAAATGATATATACCAAAAGTATTTTTCTGGCTGGTGTACCGGCACAGAATCCCCTCCACCCACCCCCCCGTCCTCACTTTCACTGGCACGGAATCCCCCCCACCCCGGCCTCTATTTCCACCACCCCGGGTCGCTCTGGCTCTGATTTTGACCCCCATTCTACTTCCCCTGGCTGTTCTCAGGAACAGATGTGATGTTTGGTGATCAACAAAGATCTCACGCATCCCGCTACAAAATATTTATCTGCTTCTAACCACGTGTAGCTTTTCAGTTCTTGGTTGGTGTAGGACGATGTCGAATGAATGAAGTAGGTGTAAATATCTGGATACTAAAGGTTGAGCACAGAGTGAGCGTTGATTAGACTGACAAAGTGCTCCATCGGAATTAGATCGGGATCTTTTCCACAACCCAGGAGGACGACTTTAGCTTTATACTTCTCTAATGACGGCTGATCTAACGAGCTGGTGATTTCAGAGAGCTTTATATAGTTTGCGCTGTTTAAAGTCGCCATGATTATATTGAAATAACCTGAATAATCCCAGTCTCGACCGCCAAAACATTAAATCACATGACTGCCACCACACATGCAAAACCTTAATATGGCAGAAACGAGACAAAGAGAAACTTCACAATTGCCTGCATTATAAAAAATTAAACTATAATAAAAACTAAATTTGATTATAGATCTATGGTCTATAGTCTCATTCTTTCCCTGTGTTTTACAAGGAATGAAGTAACAAAGTAGAAACCACATTATATAGGACATAAACTACTAAAAACACAGCTAATTGTGAGAGTATAAATCAGTCGGTAAATACTGTATTTTTGTTAAGTTTGAACCATGTAAGACGTGAAAAGACAAGGCCACGGGCACCATTTTGAGTTTAATGCACATTTATTTTAAGCTTTTGTAACTGAGAATGTTTTAAAGTGCTCTGACATTGTTTAGAAGGGTGAACGTGTAAAAGTTAAGTTCACAGGTTCATGAGTGAAAGTTAAAAAGGTCTCAAGCTGAAGCTAAAAGGCCGTCAGCAGTACATGTTACTACCATGCAGTTCATGAGCTGAAGGTGGCGCTAATATATTAAAAATTGTATGTTAAAAGCTGTCCAGCTCTAGCCAGTCTGGTGTCACCACGTGCCTCCACTCAATTTAATTTCTCTCCAGCGACGAGGTCAGGAATCAGAATACACTACACAGTTTGCAAGAACCCCGGAAGTTGTAGACAGCGCACTGGCCAATCAGCAAAGAGTTGTGAAGCCATGACGTCAAACTCAAGCGTCTGTCTGGGTCCCTTTTGTGGAACAGCACAACAGTAAACAAAGAAACAATTTCAGAGATCGAGGATTTAAAGCCGGAACAAAGAGAATGTTTGGTGAAAGACGCTATTGTCCTTCTTTCTGCAGGATTTGGTGCATTACATACCAAATAGTTACGGCCCACCTTAGTTGTAATATTTCTGCACGATCCTGCTGCAGGAAGCCCTTCTGTGATTGGTGGGCAAGTCGACGCCCACCTCACCTGCAGCCATTAAAGGAGATAGCACCGTTTGGGGCTGCTGGCCTTGGTGGCCAGTCTGCCATTTTGGTTTTGTGTGTTAAAGTTCTGTTTTGTGCCTTTTGAGTCACTCGATTCTGTTTGTGTTATGTGGTTTAATTTGGGAACTTGTGTTTTAGTTTACTAAGTTACCACTGTTTTTGTGTACCTGACCCCTTTCCTGCAAAACTTACTTAATTTATTCCATTTTACATCTTGGTTTTATTTTGTTACTAAAACAAGCTGGGTCGTAAAGTTAAATAAAAAAGTACAAGCCTACTGTCGAGCCAACAAATCCTAATGCTGTGAGGTCAAACGGTTTCCATGAAGTGAAACCGGCTCATGACAGGGCTAGTCCAGCTGATAGACTGCGTAAAAAAAGTGGACTAAGCGAGTGTGACGTCTCCCACAGTGTTCGGCTCCACTCAAATGAAGCTCGCGGCGCTCACAGTTACAGGAAACAATCTGGAGCCAGGCTCTCTATTATGAATAGGATTTTTTTGACGGGCAAAATATGTAAACAGCAGCAGCCACAGACAGAGGGGCCTCAATATTCCAGTGTAAGTCAAAGGGGGGCCAGAGTCAGAAGGAGCTGGAAGAGCCACATGTGAACTTCCTATTTATGGTCTGTGGTCCAGCTGCAGGTGAAACAAGTGCAGAGATATGAACCTGGTCCCATGAGGCATCAGTGGGGTCAGTTCATCAGCACAGAAGCAGTTTATGAGGAGTCCAGCCCATATTACATGATCATTATATCCACAATGTAATGTGTGTATCTGTACAGGCCCATGAACATGTGTGTGATATTGGTCACACGCGAGAATGTCTGTGTTTACTAGTGTGTAACAAAAATGTCATTGTTCATGAGTTGTGTGTGTGTTAGTTGTGTGACTGTAGATCAGTGTGTTGTGTATCACCAGAAAAACACAAAATGGAAATTATTTTCATTCCAATTAGAATTTTAACAGCTACACTGAAAGAGAAAGTTGTTCTGTTCTAACTAGTGATTATCTGTTCTAATTAGTGATTATCTCAAAAACTATTAATATCTGACTATACAAATGCATAGAATTATAAATAGATGATAATTTTTTCTAAGATTTTGAGAACTCCCGTTGCTCGAGCTCCATCCTTTGTGGAGTTAGGACCAAAAACGCATATTTGACCTTGGTTACCTTAACCTTCAAGTGACCTTGACCGGTTTCAACCTGTACCATCCGGTGCACCGTGGTTATGTTTGTGCCAACTTGTGTGATGCTTGGGTGAATATTTTAGCCGCAGATGGTTCAGAAATTGCCGAAACTGCCGAATCCTTTATAACTGCGTGACCTTTCAGTTGACCCATGTGACCTTGGATCGTCACCAATTTTTTTTTTTTTTTTGCGGCACTGGGCACGGGGGCTTGACCCACGTACCAAATTTGGTCCATAAATGATGGAATTATCGCGAGTGGACACACACACAGACACACAGGGTGAATACAAACCCTGGTCAACCCTTCAGGGACCAGGTAAAAATATATAAAATGTGTTTTGGTGAAAAACTTTAAAATATGGAGTAAATAGTAATATTGGAAATCTTATGTGAACAGAAACATCAAATGGAAATGTTTACTGTACATCTATCATCTTAATGATATTTTACTGCATGATTGTGAATTGAAAACCAAGAAACTGTTGTATGAAATAAAAATACATGAGTGTATAAATAAATATGGCTCATTCTTTCTCTGTGTTTTACAGAAAACATTTAATCTGCCCAACAGGCCCACAACCCGGGTCTGTTACAGGTTCCTTTTTTTATATTAATGACATTAAATTATTAAATATACATCAGAAGTATTCAGACATAACTTTTGAGCTTCTTCATGATCCGTAGACTTCTTTGTGTTGAGATAAACGTCAAACTTCAATCAAAATCTGAAAAGCAAAAGAATGAAACAATTATGAGACTGAACTACTGCACCACAGAGATGCAGACCGAGAGGGGATTTGATCGGACTGATCTGTAGGTCCAAGTCCTGATCCGTTACAGCAACTTAAAGCAAACCCATCTTTAATCGCTAATTTTCAAGACACAATATTGCCGGTCAACCCTCGTTTTCACCGGTGCTGGTCCACGCCTCTGTACTTACGCTCTTTAATTTAATTTTATTCATCATTGTTGCGATGACGCTTACGGCGATGTCAGCTCCCACTGGAGACTACAAATTTATAACGTGGAAATCAGGGGACTTGTTTCTCTTATTAAGTCGTTTTTAGATCAATATTGTGATTTAAAATGTTGGTTTCGTTTATCACATGCCTAGTGTCGGAAACAACACCGGAAGTCATCATCTGCCTGTCTCCAAACGTCTTCCGGGAACCGTGAATAGAGCCTAGTCCGATATATTTGACCAGCTTACCTCTCTGAGCACCACCCAGAAGTCGGAGTCCTTATTGATCACCAGGCGGAGCGCTGAGACGGGCTGCAGAGAGGCGTCCACGCTGCCCTCTGCCATTCCTTTGTCAAATGTCCCTACAACCCACAACAAAGCAAATTTATGTCACATTTACATCTTCTAGATATAAATGAGGACTAATCGAGACCAAAGTGGTTTTCTCATTCTGTTCAAATGTTCAAACTCTCCTGAGGAATACATCTCACAGTGAGCATTGTGTGAGTTCCCGAAATTCTCTCGCAGCTTCTCTGTTCTTGATCTCAGCGAAGAGAAAAATGAGATATATATTGTGCTGCTTTCAAACATGTCTTCATTTGATATCCTTATGCTCAGTTATGTCTCTCACAGCTCACTATTTGAGTTCTCAGATTTGTCTCATAACGGCAGAGTGCCTCACAGCAAGAAGGTTCCGGGTTCGATCCCCAAGTCGCCCGGGCCTTTCTGTGTGGAGTTTGCATGTTTCTCCCTAAAGCCACCTAGTGCCTCCGCTCAATTTCATTTCTCTCCAGTGAGTAGGTCAGGAATCAGAATACTTTAGGCCAGGAGTGCCGTATTTTTGACAACACAAATTGTAAACAGGGTCAGGCATTCAGAAGTTTTATGTGAAACGTTTGTAACAATCCATTAAGTACGAAAATAAAATACTACTACTACTACTACTACTACTACTACACTAAATACACTAAAAACTACTACTACTACTAAACTACTACTACTACTACTACTACTACTACTACTACTACTAAAACTACTACTACTACTACTACTACTACTACTACTACTACTACTAAACTACTACTACTACTACTACTAAAACTACTACTACTACTACTAAACTACTACTACTACTACTACTACTACTACTACTAAAACTACTACTACTAAAAACTACTACTACTAAAACTACTACTACTACTAAACCAACTACTACTACTACTACTACTAACTACTACTACTACTACTACTACTACTACTACTACTACTACTACTACTACTACTACTACTACTACTACTACTACTACTACTACTACTACTACTACTACTACTACTACTACTACTACTACTACTACTACTACTACTACTACTACTACTACTACTACTACTACTACTACTACTACTACTACTACTACTACTACTACTACTACTACTACTAAACTACTACTACTACTACTACTACTACTACTACTACTACTACTACTACTACTACTACTACTACTACTACTACTACTACTACTACTACTACTACTACTACTACTACTACTACTACTACTACTACTACTGAAAACTACTACTATTATGTTTTAAAACTTAAAAGAATGTGCATGTTTAGAACCGGATGTTATTTTTCAGCTTGTACAGTCCCCGTCCTGGACTCTGGTGTAGTAGTAGTAGTAGTAGTAGTTTGGTGAATTACCCGCAGGTATCTGTGTAATCAGTGAATGTCACAGATAGTTGACTGATCCAGGTACTGCAATCGCCATAAATATGCAGTAATCTATCTACATAAAATACAGTGGCAGTTTTTTATGGATTTGAAGATAGGAGAGGCTTTTTTTTTTTTTATCACAACAGCGGAATGGAAATAAGCAATTAAAGTCGAGGTAAATGATTATTAAAAGTACAATCAACAGACATGCTGCTTTATTTGTTCTTGACCTTTAAACATGCTCTTGAGTACTTTTGTTTGCTTTTACTACTACTGCTACTTACTAAAACTACTACTACTACTACTACTTACTAAAACAACTAATACTACTACTTACTAAAACTACTACTACTACTAACTACTACTACTACTACTAAAACTACTAATACTACTACTACTTACTAAAACTACTACTAAAACTACTAATACTTACTACTATATACTACTAAAACTACTAATACTACTACTACTTACTAAAACTACTACTACTTACTAAAACTACTAATACTACTACTACTTACTAAAACTACTAATACTACTACTACTTACTAAAACTACTAATACTACTACTACTACTAAAACTACTAAACTACTACTACTACTAAAACTACTAATACTACTACTACTACTACTATTAATGACAAAGTTCAGGATATCAAAAATGCCATCAATTCCACAACACAAAATAACAAGCATGCAGCCACAGAGACACTTAGAGCTGAATCCTTTGCACCTGTAACTGACAAAACTGTTTTAGAGATCGTTACCAGTCTGAGTTCATTCTACTTGTGCCTGCTGGACATGTTACCCACTAGATTTCTAAAGTCTGTCCTCAACAGTTTACTTTCACCACTCACTCACATAGTTAACATGTCACTTCAATCTGGAACATTCCCAAATGCGTTGAAAACTGCGGTCATTAAGCCTCTCCTAAAGAAGAGCAGTCTTGATGCCACAGTACTGAACAATTTCAGACCCATCTCAAATCTGCCGTTTTTTGGCAAAGTCCTTGAAAAAGCGGTTTACCAACAGCTTACGAACTTTCTCCAAATGAACAAACTCCTTTGATGTTTTCCAGTCAGGTTTTAGAGCCCACCACAGCACTGAGACTGCTCTTATCAAGGTGACAAATGACATCCGCCTGAACACTGATGCAGGCAAAGTCTCAGTCTTGATCCTGTTAGATCTGAGTGCTGCTTTTGACACTGTCGATCATGGGATCCTCTTACAGAGACTGAGGACTGGGTGGCATCTCTGGTACTTACTAAACTGGTTCAAGTCCTATCTAGAAGACAGGAAGTATTTTGTTGAAATTGGAAACTGTGTCTAGATGACATGGCCCTGACCTGTGGGGTGCCTCAGGGTCAATCCTGGGCCCCCTGTTGTTCAATCTCTACATGCTGCCATTAGCCAGTTAATAAGCAGCAATAACGTGTCGTACCAACAATTATGCAGACGACACTCAGATCTACGTCTCTCTGGCAGCAGGAGACTATGGACCAGTGGACTCACTTGGTCACTGCATCCAACAGATCAGTGTGTGGATGCAAAACAACTTTCTCCAGCTAAACTCTGACAAGACTGAGTCATAGTGTTTGGTCCACAGAAAACAAAGGGACAGTGTCAGCAGTCACCTCCAAGTCTCTCGCTCTAAAAACCTTCAAATCAGGCAAGAAATCTAGGGGTAATAATGGACTCAGACTTGAACTTTTAACCACATAAAATCAATAACATCTGCAGCCTTTTACCATCTAAAAAACATAGCAAAAATCAAAGGTTTACTGTCTAAATCAGACTTGGAGAAACTTATCCATGCATTTGTCTCCAGTAGGTTAGACTACTGTAATGGTCTGCTCACTGGTCTCTCTAAACGAGCTGTGAGACAGCTGCAGAACATCCAGAATGCTGCAGCTCGGGTCCTTACTCGAACTAGAAGTACGAGCACATAAGTCCTTGCTCAGGTCTCTGCACTGGCTTCCTGTGCCTCAGAGAATAGACTTTAAAGCAGCTCTGCTTGTACAAGTGTCTCCATGCCGAGCACCAAAGTACATCTGTGACATGTTAGTGTCATATGAACCATCTCGCACTCTGAGGACCTCAGGGACCGGCCTCCTGCTGGTCCCAGAGTCAGAACTAAACAAGGGGAGTCAGCGTTTCAGGTTCATGCAGCTAAAAACCTGGAACAGTCTTCCTGAACATGTGAGATCAGGCCTCTTCTGTGACGCTGTTTAAATCCAG
>NW_026571207.1:2802826-2820326 GCF_026225935.1 Boleophthalmus pectinirostris | reverse complement strand
GATTAAAGGTCTTGGAGGGCCGGATCTGGCCCCCGGGCCGCATGTTTGACACCTGTGTTCAAAGCAGAGCAATGACGTGCAAACAGACAAACAAGCAGCACCTTGAAATATCACAGAACGTGGAGGTGTCGTTTGAAACCCGGCGGTGGCGTCGAAAGCAAAACGGAAATGCAATGAGTAAATCGCAAAGGCTTTCATTCGCTGCACAACACGATGTCCCCAAGGAGCGTAAAACCCAAGTCCCGGGGTCTCAAAACGACCGCCCATTCAAGTCAGTGGTGTGGAAGATAATTTGTTTCATCAAATTTTTAATTTTAAATGCTGTTGAATTTCTTACTTTTATATATTTTTACTCTGAAAAAACATGTTTGAATTTTTTTATTATGAATTTTATTTGCAGAAATTTTAAAGGTTGTATGGAGGATTTTTTGTTGTTGTTTCAAATTGTCAATGAAAGTTCAAAATAGAATTATAGAGAAGCAGCAGCCTTGTAATTATGATGACCAAAAAAAAAAAAAAAAAAAAAAAAAAAAGAAATTCCATCAACTGTGGACGTGGTGGGGGAAGATAAATATCAGCCAATACATAACAAGGCTACCTCTTTATCTATTGGCTGTTAGGTTATCAATGAAACTCTCTATGTTTCTACGTTTCTGACTTGCCGACTTGCTGGGTTGGCGTGGTTTATGTTCGGCCTCTCATGCACTGATGCCATTTACTCAACCAGCACAGCGGTTCTTGGAGTCTTTTTCGAACTGTAGCTTCCTCTCAGTTTGCACAAATTTTGTTTTAATGGCAGACAAGAATTTATGATCAGTTCACCGCAAAAGAAAGTCTGTTTTAGATGTCACTGAAAGAAGAAGAGAAGGGGAAACGGAGCGAAGCGCAACATTTAAAAACGGACAAACAATCGCTGCATTTCTCTTTCCTTGGAAAATCTTCTATACAACCTTTAAGTGTACATTTTCAGTGGATAAAATTCAATATAAAAAAATAAATAAAAAATCACCTTTTAAATATTCAGCACAAATATTTTCAGGCCTTCAAATTCAACAGTCGAAATTCAGAATGTAAAATTCGCAGTGAAGAAAATTCACAGTGACGATCCGAGATGCCAAGGCAGAAGCAATCGATCCAAAGTGATCCGATCTAACTTCGTAAGAAACAGGAAATGTTGCAGTGAAGCGATCTGATTGGTCAGAATTAGCCTCACTGAAACTTCATCTCTTTGATTTGTTAAGTGTAAACCCCGCCCACAGATGAGAACAGCCAATAGGAAACAGCCTCTCTCCTCCTCGCTCACATAATCGATTGCTTCTGCTTTGGAATCTTGGATTTTTGCTGTGAAATTTTTCACTGCGAATTTTACCTTCTGAATTTCGACTGGTGAATTGGAGGGCCTGAAAATATCTGTGGTGATTTTTTGGTTTAGTTTGAATTGAAAGTAAACTTCAAATTTCAGCCACTAAAATTCAGAATAAAAATAATTCAAACATCTTTATTCAGAGTTTAAAAAAATTCAAAGTGAGAAATTCAGTCGTATTTAAAATTCAAAATCTGATGGAACAAATTATCTTCCATACAATGGGCCGAGCTCAATGGCGCATGACTCCAGATTTTCCTTTAACCTGGCGAGGTACTTCCGGTGGCTCTGGGCAGATCTGACCAATCAGAGAGAGAGAGAGAGAGAGGAGCTAAAGCAGAGCCGGAGCGAACGATTAGAAACCGTTTTTTAAGACAACTAAAGGATTTTGAGCTGAGAAAAAGTGATTATGATTTAAAAGTAGGTCAAAATCGCCACAAAATCCGATATTTTTGAAAGTGGTCGGTGCCCTGTCAGCTGAACATGAGCAGTTTGTGATTACATTGCACTCTATGAGAAAAATCCTCTCTGGGCCCAGGGGATTTTTCCGCTGTAGTACCAGTGAGCGTCACTACGTCAACTGGAGGCAGCTACAAACAGCAACACCCCATCCAGTTATTTTAATAGATCCATGGTAAAACACTAAAATACACTAGACGGTTCGCAAAAACCCCAGAAGTGCGAGCAAAAAGAGGCATAAACTGTCATTTGTTTCAGTAAAATACAGAAAAGCTGCTTAAAAATTACCAAAATCCAAAGAAAATGTGACAGTACTGACTCATGTTCGTCATGAATGGGCCGAGTGCAGAACAGTTTACCTTAATTACATGCTCGTTTCACAATTTTATGATTACCAACCGCCACAAACTGGGGGCGTCCCAGTTTTTGATTTTGAAAATCTGGTCGCCCCACCTGAGATGGGAATCAGTAATGAATGCTGCAAAGAAAATATCATGTATAGCTGAAAATGACTTATTTACCTACTACGAAAAAGCCATCACTGGAGGACGAGTAGCCCGATGTCTGGTTTGATTTCATAACTGATGACACCTGGAGAAAAACACACAAAACAAACAGACAAATAATTAAAGGGGTTATGTTTCCTGATCTGTTTTCTGATCTGTTACAATGTAGTTTCCTGGTCACAAACAGACCTGGAGTTGTGTTTTGTTTCATGCACACATGTTTAACACACAAACCCTGCGTATTTAGGCTGAGTTTTTCTCTCGAACGGAAAATATCCCACATCCACCACATCCACCTTGTGATTAGGGTTGGCGGTAATACGGTATTAAGGTATCCCGAGGTATCAAAAAGTAGCAACGGCATCAGTTTCTTTACCGTCATTAAAAAAATGCCCCCCTGTCTTGGAGAATGTGTCTTATGAATGCGGGTGGATCGTTTTAAGTTTGGATTTTTATTTCCTATGAGGAGGACTCAAACACACATCGAGTAATAATGTGTTTAATGCAGCTTTGAACACATTTGTTTATGTTTTACAGAAACAAAATTTTAAACCACATGGCTTATTTGCATAAACTATAAACACTGATAAAAACAGTTGGCTCCTTGTGTGCCAGAGTCCTGCACCGTACCCATGGGTCCCCGATGGGTACAGAGAAATAGCTGCTGAAACGTGCGGGTTTTAAAGTTCTGGAATTTTACCAGCGAGTATGTGAGCGGGTAGTAATTACACACAGCAGGTCAGGACTAAATCAGGACTAAACCAGGACAAATCCGGGACTTAAGAGAGAGTATCCCGAGCCCGCGGAGCAGGACGCAAAGCGCGATCGGTCCACGGCTGCGCTTACCTCTGTGCGGCGCGGAGCTCTATGCCGGTCCTTTCGCCCGCGGTCACCCAACGGTCTACGTGGGCGCACCTCTGGACCTCACCTCAACAGTGAGTTCTGGTTTAGATCTGGTTCAGTTTTGGTGTAGTCCTGGTGATCAGCTTGGCGGTTTGTGGTTATATATTTATAAACCGCTAATAAAGCAGCCTAGGTTCAGTCCTGGTTCAGTCCTGGTTCAGTCCTGGTTCAGAGTCCTGGTTCAGTCTTGGACTATTAAGCTGTTGGACTAATGGGCTGACCCCGATTTATCACGGGCACGGGCAGGTAACGGGTGGGATGTTAACAGGTCAAGGTGGGTGCGGATTTTTACTTTGATATAGTCACGGGTTAACGGGCAGGTGTAGTGCTGTACTGCGTGGGTGTGGGCGGGTGCGGGCGGGTGCAAGTCTCCAGAAATGGACTCTGCAGGACTCTGTGCTCCGGGACTATTTACTGTTAACCACACTTTTTGCATGCACTGACATTATTACTAGTACTGTGTGCTAATATTTACATAGTGGGTGTAATGTTGACGTAGTGGGTGTTACGGGGGGGGGGGGGGGGGGTTGGTTGGGTGGGGGGTACTTGCACTTTTAATATATTATACAGTCGTGGTGATGCTCTAATGTAATTTCGTTGTGATTTTATATGACAATGACAATAAAGCAATTGAAGTGAAAAAAAAAAAAGATTGAGAAATATTTGGCATTTAGACTTTGATGTTTCCAGCCTCAGTGTTATCGGAGTTTGACTTATTGCCCTGATAATAATGGCTCAGGAGCAGCGCAAACACCGACCATCCTTTATTGTCTCTCATGGGAGAAATTTGTCTTGGGACACATGCTTTAACACAAAGACATGATAACACAGCAACAAAAGTACCATGCAAACATCCACCACAGAGCATAAACAAATAAGTCTGACCACGAGTGACGCACCAACAGGACCTTTACGTCACTCTTTACCGGCAAGCCCTTCACAATCTTGTATTCTATTAATAACTGCACACTCCCTAAGCCTTTGCGCATGTCTGGGTCCCTTTTGTGGTACAGCACAACAGTAGCAGCGATTGGTTAAATAAAATCTCGGGGTCTTGTTCACGAGTGAGGGGAGGATGGAGCGTGAGATTGACAGACCGGTCGGTGCAGCGTCGACAGTGATGCGGTCGATGTATCGGACCGTTGTGGTGAAGAGGGAGCTGAGCTGAAAGGCGAAGCTCTCGATTTACCATCAATCTACATTCCTCCCCTCACCTATGGTCATGAGCTCCGGGTAATGACTGTAAGGACGAGATCGCGGATACAAGCGGCCGAAATGGCAGGGTGGCTGGGCGCTCCCTTAGAGATCGGGCACAGGACACACTGGAGGGGACTACCTCTCTCGGCTGGCCTGGGAACACCTTGGGATCCCCCCTGGAGGAAGTGTGCATGGAAAGGGAAGTATGGGAGTCCCTGCTTAGACTGATGCCCCCGCGACCCAGCCCCAGATAAAGCGGAAGAAAATGGATGGGTTAAATAAAAAGTATCCGCCTACCGTCGAGCGAACGAATCCTAATGTTGCAAGGTCAGACAGCTTCCACAAAGTGAAACCATCTGATGAATCAGGCTAACACAGTTTTGTCCAAGTTAAGTCTAAAATGAACTAAATTTACAAAACAAGGCATCCAGCTTTTTAACAAGAATTTCACTAAAGACAAATACACTGAAAAACAAATGACGAAAAACAAAAGCTGTGTTCTGATCTGTGTTCTAATGTTGTTTCCTCATTACAAACAGACCTGGAGAATCCGTGTATCATTCATTCATTCGTTTTTCAATATAAAACCAAAGATAAGAAAACCAAAAAAACTTCATTACTTGTCTCCAAACACAAAATCGAAAAAACGGATAATGATTTGTTTTTTCAGTTTTCGATTTTGTGTTTAAATGAAAAATGGAAAAAAGGATAACGGCCGTTTCCTGTTTACGTGACTTCCGTGAGTGCGATGCTGAGCTTTTGCACCGCGTACGGACTGAACCAGGACTGATCCAGGTCCGGGACCACACCGGGACCAGACCAGGACCAGAGCGGGACCAGGGCGGACTCCGAGCTTTGACTCCAAGCATCTGCAGGGTCCGAGCCTCAGCTTCGAGTTCCGGCCCTGCCGTGGGCTCTGAGCCTCCGGTTTGGTCTCGGTCTCAGTCCCGGTCTGGTCCCAATCTGGTCCCAATCTGGTCCCGGCCTGGTCTCTGTCTCAGTCCCGGTCTGGTCTCTGTCTCAGTCCCGGTCTGGTCTCTGTCTCAGTCCCGGTCTGGTCTCTGTCTCAGTCCCGGTCTGGTCTCTGTCTCAGTCCCGGTATGGTCCCGGTGTGGTCCCGATCTGGTCTCGATCTCAGTCCCGGTCTGATCCCAGTCTGGTCTCGGTCTCAGTCCCGGTCTGATCCCAGTCTGGTCTCGGTCTCAGTCCCGCTCTGGTCTCAGTCTCGGTCTGGTCCCGGTTTCAGTTCTGATCTCAGTCTCGGTCTGGTCCCGGTTTCAGGTCTGGTCTCGGATCAGTCCTGATTCAGTCCGTATGCAGCACAAAAGTTCAGCATCGCAGTCACGGAAGTCCCGTGTACAGGAAACGGCTGTTATCCATTTTTTCCATTTTTCATTTAAACACAAAATCGAAAACTGAAAAAAACAAATCATTATCTGTTTTTTTCATTTTGGTTTTGGAGACAAATAATGAAGAAAACTGTTGTTTTTTTTTCGTTTTCTTATTTTTGGTTTTATATTGAAAAACGAATGAACGAATGATACACGGATTCTGGAGTTGTGTTTTGTTTCATTCACATGTTTAACACACAAACCCTGCACATGTAGGCTGAGTTCTTCCCTCAAACAGAAAACACTCTGTTCCACCTTGTGATGTCATGTGGTAATATCGAAAGAGAAGTGCTTCACATGTTTGACTAATCCTGGTTTATCAGTCTGCCCATCTCCAAAGCTCATAATGCTCTGTTCCACCTTGTGATGTCATGTAGTGGTATAAGAGAGAAAAAATGTGGTTCTTTTAAAAGATCTCTACTCACACTGCTGGGCTGCACCTCCACCGTGGTGTTGTAGAACTTATCAGAGCTCGTCTCGATGTTTCCACTGCGGAACAAGAACCTGCCGGAGAAGAACGCTTGTATTTAGGTGTTGAGAAAACCATCAAACCATCAAAGTAACAAACTCTCAAAGCGCAGGTCAGAAGTCTATGATCAAATCTACGCTTATATTATTATTAACACGTATTTTATAACCAAATCTGAACTCAAGAGTTGTATTTTGATAGCCAGACTGGAGCCACCTAGTGACTCCGCTCAATTTCATTTCTCTCTAGTGACTAGGTCAGGAATCAGAATACACTAGACCAGGGGTGTCAAACTCATTTTGGTCCGGGGGCCGTATCCAACCGACTTTGATCCCAAAAGGGCCGGATCAGAAAACTCATGTCATATAAACCCCAAAAATTAACAATAAGTTCAAATATTTGTGCAGAGAAACACAAATCTATTACAAAAATCTTTTTTAATTGATGAACTCTTTCTTTTACAAAATATTGTAATGTTATGAACAACCTGAAACTTTAAGAAAAATGCAATTTCAACACAATGTTTTAATATGAACTTGTTTAGCATTAACTTGTATAAATAGGAATAAGTACATTTTTCTTGGTAAATCCTGCACTCGGCTCCACTTTTCTCATGAGGGTGTCACGGTCAACAGTCAAAATGATCGTCCTATAAGAGCGTTTGGAAAGAGGCAAGACTTCATTTGTGCTGCTCTGGTGGGAGGGGCCACGTACAGAGACACTGGACGCTGCATTCCTTAGCACCGCAGAAAATTAACAATATTTTAATAAAAAATATTTTTGTAGAAAATCAGTCGAGGGCCAGATTAAAGGTCTTGGAGGGCCGGATCTGGCCCCCAGGCCGCATGTTTGACACCTGTGCACTAGACGGTTCGCAAAAAACGCCAGAAGTGCAAGTTCAGGCACCAGCCAATCAGCAAAGAGCCATATATTCATTGTTGTCAATGACTCCCGAGATCGAGGATTTAAAGCCGGAACAAAAAGAATGTTTGGTAAATTTCATCAAGGGGAAAGACGTTATTGCCCTTTTTCCTACGGGATTTGGCGCATTACATACGTCACGACCAAATAGCAGCGATTGGTTAAATAAAAAAAATACCTGCCTCCCGTCGCGCGAATGAATCCTAACGCTGCAAGGTCAGACTGTTTCCACAAAGTGAAACCGGCTGATGAATCAGGCTAGTATTTTCATTGGTTCATGTATAAATAGTAATTATATTGTTCTGCATTCAAGGCTTAAGAGGAAGAGAATCAGTTGTGCTTTTTCAAAGAAAGTCAATAGACGTCCTTTTCGTTTTAAAAAAAGAGAGAGGGGGTTTGTGGCCTAGTTTTGCTGCTTTAAAACAGGAGCACAACTGAACCTGTGTTGCCATTGGATAAACCTCCAGACAGAGACACATCCAAGTTTGTCTCATTCTCAATTTACGAACAGGCCTCGTGGGAAAACTCAGAACCTCCAGAATTCCCTCCCTGAGCTGCAGAGGCTGCACTAGCACTGACTCATGAGTGGCTGCAGGTTAAGGCTGTGCAATTAACTGAATTTTGATTGCGATTTTGATTTGTGTGTCAAACGATCTCCATACTCATATAATTGAGTTGAAACAATAAAACTTAACAAAGTTTATTTTGGGATATTTTTTATATAAAGAATTATATTCATTTTATTTTTAAATACAGATTGTAGAACAGCTGGATATATATTATTTATTTTGGATACATTTATGGTTTTCTCTGCCTTATTTCATGTTCAAAGTATATTTTATTCATTTTATGTTTTATACATCGCAGAACTACTCCACAACCCCATGGAGCCTCACGACCTCACTGACCAACACGCTCAGAGGACGGCACAAGACCAAGGACCAGACCCCCAATCCCGTCCCTGAGGGGCTGCGTGCTGCGGTGAGTGCTCCTGTGTCTTAAGTGGTGCTGCCCGAACTCAGTGCTTCTGCTCCGGGCTGATGCGGTGAGTTTGTACAAAGTTCTACATGCTGCTGTTTTATGAGTTCACGGTGATAACTTGAGATGAGGACGACCCGCGGTGTTGGAAGTACCAATGTTTACTGGGGGAACAGTGGTGCTGGGGAACGTCAGGCTGACCTGGTGTGGACCAAATAATTGAACTAGCAGTGTGAAAGTGCCCTAAACTGGGTCAAAACCAGGTCTAAACCAGGTCTAAAACCAGGCCAAAAAGAGGATTACGTTGGTCTTTGAAAATATTGTCCCTAAGAGCACCCCTAAAACCATCCATGACGCAAAAAAGGTTGGGGACAACTGCTCTGTGGTACATGGCTGTAGCCTATATTTATTTGAAAAGTTTTGTGTAAAGACAAGATTTTTTCCATAATCGAGCAGCCCTCCTGCAGGGTCTGGGGTTTAAGCAGAGACCGTTCAGTTCTGTACATGTTACGTCCTGTGAGTCTAAAATATGGAATTAAAATGCAGGTTCTACTTATTGCAGCATTTATGGCAGCATTGTTGCAAATCTTCACCCCAGAGTCCCATAACCACAATATGTTCTCACGGCTATGCACGCTGTGGAAAACGCTCAAACGGTGCTATGAAAAAGGACGAGCCAATTTATGTAACACGCCCTGCCCTGAGGACGCACCTGAAACACAGGTGGATGTACAAAGTTAGTTTGACAGTGAATACTTTTACTTACAATATTTAAGAGCAGGTAATTGCACTTTCTACTCCACTGTTTGAACTACACTGAAAAGTATCGGGCTGATGTTTCACGTGGGCATGTGATACGTCGTTATAAATCTTAGACTCTCTACATTCTGTTCATTTAATCCAATTTACAGACAGATAAATGTCCTAATATATGGCTCCACATCAGTATTTATCTGTGGAGTCATTTGTCTGTGTGTGTGTTCGTACTGTCCCTGAACACACCACAGAGTCGCGTCACTCACGTGTGTTTGTTTACACGCGCAGACACAGATCCAAACGTTTGATTATTTTTTTAAATTATTTTTTATTATGAGATTATTTTCTTTTTACGGACAATCGGTTTGAGTCTGGATTAAAAGGACATTTATTAGTGCAGACTTGTGATATGAGAGGAGCCTGTGTGAGCGGTGAGTGTTGGAAATATGTCGACTTTGAAGCTAGTTTTGGTCATTTGTTGTGGTTAAGCTGCTGATATGTAAATGAGCTGTTAATAGACGTGTGAATTATGACATTTGCGCATAGAATTAATTACCGTGGCGCGCACGTATTTACGGCTAAAGTTTTAGTCCTGCTTTAGTCCTTTTTCAGTCCTGATTCAGTCCTGCTTTAGACGTGCTTTAGTCCTGCTTGCAACAAAACAATCTGAAGAGCCACTTGGGAGCCAAAAGAACCAGCAGCTTTTAGTGAGCCAAGCCAAAAGAGCCGGTTCTCTAAAAAGAACTGGAATACCCATCACTAGTGTCTAGAATGTGATGCAAAAATGCCATTAAGCCAACCTACTGTCTGTAAATATGACATAAAGAGGCAGAATAACAATAAATGTTGCCTAAATAAACCCAATTTAAAAAACACCAGAGCCAAACCTAAGTTCTTTAAACATCACTAAATATATCGGTGATTATATCGGCTATCGGCAGCTCCAACTCCCATCATATCGGCTTCATATCGGCCACAGCAAAATCCATATCGATCGGGCTCTAGTCTGTTGTTCTCTCTTCTATTGTTTTTACTAGAACTTGACTTTCAAGATGAAATGTCGGTTCCTGGTCTCTGATTTTATAAAATTAATTTCCCCCAAAAAGTGCGAGTTAAATGTTTTTTTCTTCTTCATTACGCATTTTTTGGCTGGTGTGACTTATACCCCGGAGTGATTTATAGTCCGAAAAATACAGTAATATACGATCTTTAATGTTTTATGGGTCCTACATGGCTGTTATTTTTGTTTTATTTGTGCTTGTATTGTCTAATGCCTGGTACTCTCATTAGGCCCTCCCGGTATACTTAATGAGAAATGAAATGAAGAACTAGGATTGAGGAATGGCTACCAACCTGGCAACATGTGTGGGCTGGCTGAAGCTGAACAGGATGTAGTCTCCTTTGGTGGGGGTGAGGGCCCAGAAGAAGTCCTGTCCCTGGTAGGCTCTCTCCAGACTGTGCTGCTGGTAGTGCTTCAGACTGGAGTGAACCTGGGCCGGCGGGTTCTGGTGCGGGGAGAACAGACGCTGCTTCCCAAAGTCCTTATCCTGACAGAAGAGAGACGGAAAGAAGCGGTCAGTGGTTCTGGATGACTTCGAAATGAAAGGGCTTATATTACACAGAATTTGATCTGAATGGTCACTGCCTAATCAGCCAATCGTGAGTCAGTGCTAGTGCAACCCTTGCAGCTCAGGGAGGGATTTCTGGAGATTAAGAGCTTTCACATGAGGCCTGTCCATAAACTGTGAATAAAACAAACTTGAATGTGTCTCTATCTGCAGGTTAAGGCTCTGAGGACACAGGTTCAGTTGTGATTGTAGCACTAAAAATCCCCTGCACTTTAGAACATGTTTGTCGAGGTTTAAACTGCACGATTAGCAGCTTTTACAGAGAATATAATAGGACATTTTGTTGTTTAGTGTCTTTGAACTTGTAAGTGTGCAGAGTAATTGTGACTGAAATGAAATGCACTGATAAAATGTTTTAAAGTAACTATTAGTGTTAGTGTAATGTCTGTTAAAGGTTGTATGGAGGATTTTTTTTGTTTCAGATTGTCAGTGATAGATTATAGAGGTGCAGTAGCCTTGTAATTATGATGACCAAAAAAAAGAGAATAAAAATTCATCAACTCTGGACGTGGTGGGGCTAAACATTTGCCAATAGATAACGACACTGCCTCGTTATCTGTGAGCTGACAGGCTGTCAATCAAACTCCCTAAGTTTCTAGCGTAACTCACTTGCCTGCGCTGCCGTTACATGGTTTACGTACGACTGTCACGCAGTCCACAGACGCTGTTTACTCCACCAACGCAACAGTTCTTAGCGGCTTTTTTGACCTATATCTTCCTCGCAGTTCGCACAAAGTTTGTTGCAATGGTGACAAGAATCCAGGAGCAGTTCGCCGCAAAAGAAAGTCCGTTTTTGAGGTTGCTGAAAGAAGAAGACAAGAGGAAAAGCAGCGAAGCCAAACTAAGGTGATTCTTGTAGATTCATTCCAGCGATGGTGCGACTGAAGCAGACGAAGGGTCTAAAGACTGACGCACTGGTCCACAAATTACTCCTGGACAGGAAACTTCTGCTTATTATGAAAACGTACTTTATTTCCAAGAGCTAGACAAACGTTTTTCAGGACACGACTGTGATATCCTATGTCTGAAAACGTAATTTTCAATGCAAAGAAAGAGTCTGCTTGCTGCTGCGTGTTGTAGTAGTAGCTTCATTCGCACTGAATCTCCATGCACCCTTCTCTGCACCCCTTACTGCTCCTCTCCCCGCTCCCCGTTTTGCTCTTTTCCCTGCTGCTCCTCACTTCCTCACTTCTCGTCCGCGCACGAAATGTCCGCGCACCCCCTCCCCCCGCTCCTCACTTCTCCACCTTGCCTAACCGACACTGTAGTTAATTGTTTACAAGTCATGTGCAGCGATGAGGACTTGTTTTCTAGAAACAAACCTGTTTCTGGCGTAAGGAGGAGGAGGGAGGAGGCGTTTCTACGTAGGGAGCTGTGGGGGAGGGGGGGTGGTTTCACGCATGCGCAACATTTGAAAAAGGACAAACAGTCGCTGCATTTCTCATTCCTTGGAAAATCCTCTATACAACCTTTAATGTTTAAAGTTAATGTTTAAAGTAATGTTAATGTTTAAAGTTAATGTTTAAAGTAATGTTAATGTTTAAAGTTTATGTTTAAAGTACTACCAGGGTTAGTGTAGTGTCTAGGAAAAGGGAGCAGATAACATAAGAGTAAGAGACCTTGAGCGTCTGGGTCTTCCCGGGCAGAGACGAGTGCAGCCCCACGTGCTGGAACAGGGAAGGCTTGTACCTGTGCCTCAGCCGGGCCTTCTGTTCAGCACAGTGTTTCTGCAACACACAGTCCATAACAGCACATGTGACATATGTAATGAGTTAAAAATGCACTCATTACTATTTCCTGGTTGTATTTTATGTTTCATTATAATTTATACATGAATTTTATCATTGACATTTTATTTTGAAAAACGGAAATGCGCGCTGCACTGTAAAGTTTTCAAGTTGGCTTAATGCCTCACGGTGCTGTGTGCCTGAAATGTGTGAAGACATATTAGTATTTATATGTCGCACTGTTTTTTAGGACTATAAGTTGCGCTTTTTTCATGGTTTGGGTGTTTCCTGGGGATGTCTCGATCACGTTTTTTTGCCCCCGAGTCCGAGTCATTTAATTTTGAGTGTCTGCTGATACTGAGTCCAGATCTGATACTTCGAGGAAACAGAGCAAAGAATAAGATCCAGGATGTGTGTGTGTGTGTGTGTGTCTAGTATTTGGGCTGAACTTAGTGAGAAAAATCAATTGTCCAAAATTTTAATTGTATTAACTTTTCTAACCATGAACCATCATTGTTGAAAATCTTGACTTTTCACAGTCTGGTCTTAGTAAACTTAATGAACTGGACAAAACAGGAACCAGATCAGACCTGAGACTCGACTCTGCACAATCTACACTTTGTATATTTGATATTATATGGAGGCCTGTGTATTACATTTAAAACATTTAGGCTCGTCTATGATCTCCAAATAAAACAAAATCTTATCAAATAAAAACGATATAACAGAAGCCCCACAGCCTCTCTTCCCCCGCATCGCCACCACAGCCACAAACCCACCGCAGAGCGCACAACGCAACATCGATCCCACCGCTCAATAGACGCTTCATGCCGCAAAGCATCAACTCCACTCCACTACATGCAAACAAACAGCACTGTGCGACGCAATCAGCCGCGCAGGTGTGAACATGGGCCACAGAACCCCAGGTAACAGCGCCCGAGCACGGCACGGCCCAAAAAAATTCCAGCATGAGTGCGCCGCGAGTACAGCAGGTGCTGGGACAGACAGTCGCACTAACTGGACGTCCCTGAGCAAATCCCTCACCCCCGTTAAAAAAAAAAAAAAAAACTTGTGTGTTGTGTGTTGTTTGTGCGCTGTGTGTTATATACGTATATTATTTATCTGATCACTGATTGGAACATAACGTCCGAGTCTGGATCAAGTCCGCAGTCACGTGATCAGAAAATGAAGCCGAGGAGGAGGAGGAGGAGGTACAGCTCAAGAATAGAACCCCGGGGGACTCCGCAGTGAACAGGAGTTGAGGATGAGGTGGAGCCTCCAACCTGACTGAGCAAAAACCTTTAGAAGTGCAGACTTACTGCAGTGCTTTATAACATGACTGGAAGATATCAAAAGTGTTGTGTGCTTCTAGAAAAGACTGCAGCTGCAAAAGGACGCACTTTTCAAGAATTTTTGGTAAAAATGGTAGTTTGGAAAGTGGCCTATAGTTAGAAACATCCGTAGAATCCAAACTAGGCTTTTACAAGTGAGGCTCAACAACGGCACAACACATGCAAACAACATTCAAAGTGTTTTTCAGTTAGTCCACAGACATGAATGGGATCAATGTTTAACCACAAAAAAGAGATAAAAGAGACAAAAGTGGGCGGGGCAGAATAAGGTGGATAGGTTTATTGGATGTCATAGTGCACATGAGTTTAGAGCGCACAGCTCACATGCACACTGTGAGGGCAAATATCGGGCTCCGTGTGGTAACATCCACATAATTGTACAGGTTAGGTAAGGCTAATGCTACATGCTACGTTAGTAAAAGTGAGTAAGGCAAGGCAAGTTTATTTGTACAGTACAATTCGTACACAAAGTAATTCAAAGTGCTTTACAGAATAAGAAATACATTAAAATCATAATAAAAACAAATCAAAACATAAATAATCATGAAGATTAAAATTAAAAAAGAGAGACATAAATTGGAGAGAAGAGTGCGGAATGAAAACCTTTCAGTTATTTGCACAGTTAAACAGAAATGTTTTGAGTCTGGATTTAAACAGCGTCACAGAAGAGTCTGTCTCACATATTCAGACTGTTCCAGGTTTTAGCTGCATGAACCTGAAACTCTGACTCCCCTTGTTTAGTCGTGACTCTGGGCACCAGCAGGAGGCCGGTCCCTGAGCTCCTCAGAGTGTGAGATGGTTCATATGACACTAACATGTCACAGATGGACTTTGGTGCTCGGCCATAGAGAGACTTGTACAAGCAGAGCTGTTTTAAAGTCTCTGAGGCACAGGAGCCAGTGCAGAGACCTGAGCACAGGACTTATGTGCTCGTACTTCCTAGTTCGAGTCAGGACCCGAGCTGCAGCGTTCTGGATGTTCTGGATTTTCTGGATGTTCTGCAGCGTCTCACAGCTCGTTTGGAGAGACCAGTGAGCAGAACATTACAGTATCTAACCTACTGGAGACAAACGCATGGATAAGTTTCTCCAAGTCTGATTTAGACAGTAAACCTTTGATTTTTGCGATGTTTTTTAGATGGTAAAAGGCTGCAGATGTTATTGATTTTATGTGGCTGTTAAAGTTCAAGTCTGAGTCCATTATTACCCCGAGATTTCTTGCCTGATTTGAAGGTTTTAGAGAGAGAGACTGGAGGTGACTGCTGACACTGTCCCTTTGTTTCTGTGGACCAAACACTATGACTTCAGTCTTGTCAGAGTTTAGCTGGAGAAAGTTGTTTTGCATCCACACACTGATCTGTTGGACGCAGTGACCAAGTGCGTCCACTGGTCCATAGTCTCCTGCTGCAGTAAATGAAAGAGAAACACAGAGATGTTCCTGTTCACAGCTGAACACTTGTGTGTTTACTGTTGGCCACAGAAATGGATCACAGACGCAGAGGGAGGACGGCTCACCCTGCACCAAGACTCCAAACTATCAAACAGGCTGGACGTGTGCGGCAGGTCGTCTTTGGTCGTCTTTGGTCTAAGTTTGATGTAGAACCATCACGAGACCTTCCACCCGCCATCTGAGATACAACTCAAGATTTCCCCATGATCAGAAATCTTTTGGAGAGTTGAGGCCTTAGGCGGGCAGATAATATTTGGGCGACTTTCAATAACAGCAGTTTTTGTTTTCACACCAATCAACGCGTCTGGGACTTTCACTCGTGTCCAGTCTTCAGTGTTGGGAAGGTCACTTTTAAAATGTAATCCCCTACAGATTACAGATTACAGACACCAAAATGTAGTTTGTAACATAATCCATTAAATTAGTGAGTAACATAATCTGAATACTTTGGATTACTTGATTTGCTGTAGAGAAGCAAAGACGAGGAAATCGTAACATAAGAAGTTTTGTCTGATAAAAGAAAATAAAAAGCCCAGACTTTACTGAACCGTATTAAAAATATTATTGATAGAAGATGAGGAGAAATGGTCCGCACGGCATGGTTGAGTCCTGTTAAATCCTGTTTTAGACCTGGTTTAGTCCTGGTTTTAGACCTGGTTTTTAGGGCTGTGCAAAAATATTGAAATATCAATATATCGTATTGCTTAATGTGATGATACAGTATCGATATTGTGGGTTGCTGTATTGATATATCCCCAAGAGTATTTTTTCGGTATATTTTACTCAATTATTTTGCTACAGAGCAACAGTTTGTTTAGAGGAAGGGAAACTTTTTTATGCGACACATTGGACATTTTCACTGTTTTGATGATTAAAATGTTTGTGTTTCATATTAACTTTGCACAAAAAGTGGTTTAACAAAGACTTTTAGTATCACAGACATGATTTAGCCTTTATTTTTATTGAACTGTATCGAATCGATTTGAAATATATCGTATTGAATCAAAAGTGCACTGTATCAAGATATGTATCATATCGGCAACTTCTTAATGATACCCAGCCCTATTGGTTTTAGACCTGGTTTAGATCTGGTTTATACCTGTTTTAGACCTGGTTTTAGTCCTGGTTTTAGACCTGGTTTTAGACCTGGTTTAGACCTGCTTTAGACCTGGTTTAGATCAGGTTTTAAACCTGGTTTTAGACCTGGTTTTAGTCCTGGTTTAGATCTGGTTTATACCTGTTTTAGACCTGGTTTTAGACCTGGTTTTAGACCTGGTTTAGATCTGGTTTATACCTGGTTTTAGACCTGGTTTTAGACCTGGTTTTAGTCCTGGTTTTAGTCCTGGTTTTAGTCCTGGTTTTAGTCCTGGTTTTAGTCCTGGTTTTAGACCTGGTTTTAGACCTGGTTTAGTCCTGGTTTTAGACCTGGTTTAGACCTGGTTTAGTCCTGGTGTTAGACCTGGTTTAGACCTGGTTTAGACCTGGTTTTAGTCCTGGTTTTAGTCTTGGTTTTAGACCTGGTTTAGACCTGGTGTTAGACCTGGTTTAGATCTGGTTTACACCTGGTTTTAGACCTGGTTTAGACCTGGTTTAGACCTGGTTTTAGTCCTGGTTTTAGTCTTGGTTTTAGACCTGGTTTAGACCTGGTTTAGTCCTGGTGTTAGACCTGGTTTAGACCTGGTTTTAGACCTGGTTTAGACCTGGTATAGTGTCCGGCAATGAGTGAAATTATGGAAAAGAAAATCATAAAAGGGGAATACAGCCCAAAATATAAAAACAGGAAAATACCGCAGTGTAATCCACTTATTTTAACAAAGTAACTGTAATCCAATTACCACTCACTGAAACAGTAACTGTAACTGAATACAGTTACTCATAATTTGTACTCTGATTACATAACTTCGGGACATGTAATCTGTTACTCCCCAACACTGCCAGTCTTATGGACATTACTTCGGCCTGTGCAAAAATGATTGGACGTCCTCTACGTTCAGACCCTCCCCGGTGTTCAACTGTTGCACAGATTCATTTCTTCGATGTTTTGAGCCTCTGTGTTTGCAGCTGTTCTTGCAGTAGCTGAGGCTTTAGATGACCACTGATGATTTTATTTTTATATGTGATGAAAATCGAAATCCTGGCAAAGTTTTTAAAAAGCCTACAAGGTTTTAAATTAAATATCAAATGTCCTTTTTTCTGTGATAAATGAAAATGTTATTCTACATTTAACATGTTTCTCAAGCGGCGGCGGCGAGCTGGTGTGGGCTTGCTTATAGCCCCACAGCTCAGCCGCCACGTGTTGGAGTTCACCCCAGTGAACGAGAGGGTCGCGTCCCTGCGCCTTCGGGTCGGGGACAGGTCTCTCACTGTGGTGTCGGCCTACGGGCCGAACAGCAGTGCAGAG
>NW_026571207.1:2762826-2792826 GCF_026225935.1 Boleophthalmus pectinirostris | reverse complement strand
GCTTCTCTACAGCAAATCAAGTAAAGAGGAGGAAATCTTCACATAAGACGTTTTGTCTCCTAAAAGACAATGAAAAGCCCAGACTTTACTGAACCAAATTGAAAATATTATTGATAGAAGACGAGGAGACACGGTCCATGCAGCATGATTTAGTCCTGTTAAATCCTGTTTTAGACCTCGTTTAGACCTGTTTTAGACCTGGCTTAGACCTGGTTTTAGTTCTAGTTTAGTCCTGGTTTTAGTTCCAGTTTAGACCTGGTTTAGACCTGGTTTAGTCCTGGTTTTAGTTCTAGTTTAGACCTAGTTTAGACCTGGTTTAGTCCTGGTTTAGTCCTGGTTTAGTCCTGGTTTAGTCCTGGTTTAGGCCTGATTTAGGCCTGATTTAGGCCTGATTTAGACCTGGTTTTAGTTCTAGTTTAGACCTGGTTTAGACCTGGTTATAGTTCTAGTTTAGTCCTGGTTTAGTCCTGGATTAGACCTGGTTTTAGTTCTAGTTTAGTCCTGGTTTAGTCCTGGTTTAGGCCTGCTTTAGGCCTGGTTTAGTCCTGGATTAGACCTGGTTTTAGTCCTGGTTTAGTCCTGGTTTAGTCCTGGTTTAGGCCTGGTGTAGGCCTGGTTTAGGCCTGGTTTTAGTTCTAGTTTAGTCCCGTTTTAGTCCCGTTTTAGACCTGGTTTAGACTTGGTTTAGTCCTGGTTTTAGTCCTGGTTTAGCCCAAAATGTGAAAACAGGAACATACCATCATGTAATCCATTTATTTCAACAAAGTAACTATAATCCAATTACCACTCTCTGAAACAGTAACTGTAACTGAATACAGTTACTCATAATATGTACTCTGATTACATAACTCCGGTACATGTAATCTGTTACTCCCCAACATTGTCTGCGCACATATCGAATCACGTATTTAGCTCGATCACTCTCGGTTTGTAGACTTGAGCGAGCCGTTTCTCCGAGATCACGGACAGAGCACCGCGTGAAGCTTACCGCGTCTTTCTCTGGGTGGCACATTTTGACCCACAGGATATGGTCCAGGAGCCAGTCGATGGGCTTGTCTTTGTGGAACATCAGGAAGAAGTCCACGATCATGTGCAGGTCACGGGTTCGAAACATCTTCCCTGAACAGCACAGTCACAGTTTTACATGCAAATCTCAGAGGAAACAACGATTAATAGGTTAATTATACAAGCATGAATGAAGGAAAATAAACTCCAGGTAGGTTTTTGACAAGGGAACAACAGCATCAATCAACCAACTTTGGAAATGTACCTTTAATGGGTCAGGAGCCAGGTCCACCCCTCAGGATGTTTTTTGCTACCTTTTTTTCACTATTATTTCCTGTTATATTATATCTTGGGCCATCACAAGTTGATAGGGACCAACCCAACTCGGCCCCGTTTGGGCTCAGGGCCCAAAAAACACACTTTTTAAGACAAGCTATTTGCAAAATTATTATTCATTACAACAGTGAAATAATGTGCAGTATTCAGTGTGTAAATATTCATGAACTGAGACCCAGTGTTTCCAATTTCATTGAAGTTTAGCCCCAAACAGAAACTGATGATCTTATTGATGATATCAGGCACAGACATGTGCACGCACGCACACACACACGCACACACACACGCACACACAGACACACACACACACCCACACCATACTTTGTCTCCCACCTCTACGTTCACCAGTAGCTCCATTGGGTTGGTTGTTATCTCACAATCTGACAATAGTTAATGTTCAGTCTAGAAGTCATGGACGCCTAGAAAAGGACACCAGTCTCCCAATAGACTCAATCTCTTCTTTTAACCAGAAAAATGGATCAACTTCTCTCAGTTGTCTTTGGAAAATAACGTCTAATGGGATGTTGCATGAAGGGTCAGGATGTTGGGTGGTTGTGTGTGGGATATGTGTGTTTGTATGTGTAATCTGGTTACCATAGTTTTATCTTGCACTCTGGCCCTGAGATTTAATATTATTTACTATTAATGTAATTAAAATTATTCACTTTTAATGTAATTCACTTCATATAGTACAGCAGTACATAAGTCAACTCTTTTCAAATATTGTTTCTATGAAAAAAAATCCTGCTTGATCCCAGAAGTAATGGTAATGCCTGAGGTACAGTGAAGAACTTTGGTCATAGCAGCTGTTTCCCTCTAGATACAAAGGTCATCTTGGGCTTAAATTGAAGCTTATGAACATGGGAAGTTTTTTATGTACATTTGAGGCAGTAATAAATGCAATAAAATGCTTGAAAATGATCACTTTTGATGACAATTTGTCAGGCGGACAGACATTTTTTGGTCTTTTAGGATATGTTGAGGGTGATATTTGACAGTAGAAAGGCAGCAAGCCCCAAAATATTTTTCTGCTAGTTTCCCTGATGTGTCAGGATACACCATGCCAAATTTTAGGGTTATTTGACCATGTATGCAGTTATAGTACCTTAATATTTACAGTTACATAATTTTGCAAATAGCTTTTCTTAAAAAGTGTGTTTTTTGGGCCCTGAGACCAAACAGGGCCGAGTTGGGTTGGTCCCTATCAACTTGTGATGGCCCAAGATATAATATAACAGGAAATAATAGTGAAAAAAAGGAGCAAAAAACACCCTGAGGGGTGGACCTGGCTCCCGGCCTATAAGTCATCAAATCAAAGATGTAGTTACAAATATAGCAGCCACAGGAAATACTCGCTCACTCCTAGCCTCAGTGTCATGTGATTAAACCAGGGTCTGAATGAAAACCAACACTTATTTAAATGTATTTGTTGCCACTCATATTTCTCACACGTTTTTGGGGCGATTGAAAACTTTTTGAGCCAAAAACAGCGGACAGCTATGACAGTGTAGCAGCATGGCGTATCTTCCCAACAACGCGTCTGGAAATACCCTTCAAACCTCGGCCACCTGTTCAACTTTTGCCGTGCTCCTAAAACCATGAGTGAAGTTGTGCTCTGTTGTGTGTTTTTTTACGATTCATATTGTGTGTTTCTACCATAGATCTATTATAGAAGCTTTACACTACCGTTCTTTCACTGCAATAATAATGCATCAGTTTTATGTGACACTTTTCTGGACATTCACAGAGCATTATTCGTTCATTCCAGACCTGGTGGTGGAAAGCTTCTATAAGACATGTTAAACTCAAACAAATTTAGCCCGCGATATAATTATATTTGGCCAGCGAGATCATATCAATTATGTATTAGAGCTGCCTGCCATCTACAGATAGACTATAGATGCACTAGTTATTTAAAATGTTATTATTTTATATTTTGCTTGTTCTGGATTTAATGTTTAAAGGTTGTATAGAGGATTTTCCAAGGAACGAGAAATCCAGCGACTGTTTGTCCTTTTTCAAATGTTGCGCATGCGTGAAACCACCCCCCCTCCCCTACAGCTCCTACGTAGAAACGCCTCCTCCCTCCTCCTCCTTACGCCAGAAACAGGTTTGTTTACAGCCGCTGCGCTGCACATGACTTGTAAACAACCAACTACAGTGTTGGTTAGGCAAGACGGAGAAGTGAGGAGCGGGGGGAGGGGGTGCGCGGACATTTCGTGCGCGGACGAGAAGTGAGGAGCAGCGGGAAGAGCGGAGCAGGGAGCGAGGAGAGGAGCAGGAAGGGGTGCAGAGAAGGGTGCGCGGAGATTCCGTGCGAATGAACTAGCTACAACACGCAGCAGCAAGCGGACTCTTTCTTTGCCTTGAAAATTACGTTTTCAGACATAGGATATCACATTCGTGTCCTGAAAAACGTTTGTTTAGCTCTTGGAAATAAAGTACATTTTCATAATAAGCAGAAGTTTCCTGTCCAGGAGTAATTTGTGGACCAGTGCGTCAGTCTTTAGACCCTTCGTCTGCTTCAGTCGCGCCATCGCTGGAATGAATCTCCAAGAATCACCTTAGTTCAGACTGCAGGGCTTAATGCTCAATTCCGATTTTTTTGTGAAATCCGATGTTTTTGCGAGGTCGTTCACATTTCCAATTAAATGCGACTTGTCTGTGACTTCAGTGTGAACGGTAAACGGCCGGAAAGTGTCCCACATGTGCACTGGAGACACAATGATGTCAACCCCATGCGTCAACCGCAGCGAGCGTCTCTGTGTTTACGGAAATTGTCCAAATATGGACGCGAGCATTGAGCACCTGGAGATTTTACAGTTCCAGTTTCCGCCTGCTTCAGCGCAGAATAGTGACGTTTGTGGCTTGTTAATGACGTGTAGGTCAGATGGATGCGCTTTGGCCGTTCAGACTGAAGTCGCATGTCAAAAGATCGGATATGTATCGGATTCAGGACCACATATCCAAGTGGCCTGGGTCGCATTTGAAAAATTCGGATCTGTGCCGTTCAGACTGTCATTAAAAGATCAGATACAGGTCACATAGAAGCCAAAAAAATCGGATTTGGGTCACTTCAGGCTGCAGTCTGAACACAGCCTTAGTTTGGCTTCGCTGCTTTCC
Organism: Boleophthalmus pectinirostris; assembly: GCF_026225935.1. Lineage (NCBI taxonomy): Eukaryota > Metazoa > Chordata > Actinopteri > Gobiiformes > Gobiidae > Boleophthalmus > Boleophthalmus pectinirostris. The sequence goes on along the minus strand of NW_026571207.1, from coordinate 2,788,362 downwards.
CCTTGTCTTCTTCTTTCAGCGACCTCAAAAACTGACTTTCTTTTGCGGCGAACTGCTCCTGGATTCTTGTCGCCATTGCAACAAACTTTGTGAGAACTGCGAGGAAAATATAGGTCAAAAAAGCCGCTAAGAACTGTTGTGTTGGTGAAGTAAACAGCGTCTTGCGTCTGTGGACTGCGTAACAGTCGTACGTAAACCACGTAACGGCAGCGCGCAGGCAAGTCAGTTACACTAGAAACGTAGGGAGTTTGATTGACAGCCTGTCAGCTCACAGATAACGAGGCAGTGTCGTTATCTATTGGCAAATGTTTAGCCCCACCACGTCCAGAGTTGATGAAAATTTATTCTCTTTTTTTGGTCATCATAATTACAAGGCTACTGCACCTCTATAATGCTATCATTGACAATTTGAAACAAAAAAAATCCTCCATACAACCTTTAAGCAAAACTATTATTAAACATTTATTTTAATAAGACAAGGTTTAACATTACATATCAAGCAGATGTTGTTACATTTTCTAAATAAATATTTAGTTTGGCCCACAACTTAGTCCCAGTTTTTAATTTTGGAGTCTGTGAATTGGAGTTTGACACCCCTGCTCTAGATTACTAGTCACAGCTGCACTGGGGCAGACTGAGGGAAGCGAGGCTGCCAATCTGCACTCCCACCATGCACACTCCACTTTCACACTAAGCAATGTGGGTGAAGTGTCTAGCCTAAGGACACAACAACAGTTGGCAAAAGCCACGATTCATGTCCGTGATTTGAGAAAATTTGCAAGAATCTTGAGTGGCAACAAAGACAGTCTTGTTGAGTAAAATATACGCCACTAATATGTTGAATTCTTGATGTTGATCACAACTGTAAAAAATGGTTTGTTTGAATTGCAACTCCATTCCATGCTGCTACTTTATTCATCAAACTTAACATTCTTAATATTTATGATACTAATATTTATCAAATTTGTATTTTTATGTGTAGAATTCTTTATTATACAACTGCGATTCCTAATCATTTCACATTTTACTATAAAACCAATGCAGAGATTCACAGATACAAAACTAGTCGAAATCGTAATTTTCATGTTCCAAAATGTGTCACATCAGGAACTCACTTTTGCTTCGATACAGAGGCCGGAAATTGTGGAGCCAGTTGTCACATCTGGTTAGTGACGCATCAGAAACGTTTAAAAAGAGTTTGAGAAAATGTTTAAAATTTCATAATAATGTTTGAGTTTGATAATCATTCAGTTGTGGATGTTTCATTGTATTTTAATCCATGTTTGAATCTAATTTTTATTTTATTTTTTTCAAAAATTATATATATTTTTTTTTATTAATTCACAGCTATAATGTTCAATTTTAATGTACTCATATGGTAGAAGTTCTAATATAAGCCCTATTGGGTTTTTTGCCTCTTCCGGGACCTCCTTTTTTATCTAGTGTGCTTTTTATTGTTATATATTTGCCACAAACAGTCACTTATGAGAAGTGCTACTCTGGCCACACCTCCTCAAACTCAAAAAAAATGGAGAGGAAAGTCCACTTATAAAACAGGCTTAAAGAGGAGACACTGCTCACAATGAGTGAAAAGAGGAGGAGACAAGACACCTGCCTGTTGACTCTGGCTTATCGGGGCAGATGGCATGCTCACTGCGAGAGTCTGACACTAAATGTAGAGTAAAAAAAGGACAAACACTTGCTCCCTGATCTGCTTTCTATTACCTTTTATTCAGCTAATTTTTTTATTTAAATCTCATAAAAACTTTGACTGTAGCTATGAGTGGACAAAGTAAGTGTTAAATACAGTATGAAAGTGTTGAGTCTGACCTATGAAGCCGAGCTGGGAGAACTCCAGGTAGAGCCAGGGTATGGACTCCTGCTGGACAGTGTAGGACTTCATAGCGTCGTAGTAGTCCGTCTTGGCGATGACGTCGTCCTCCAGCTGTGGACACAGAGAGAACCAGCTTAGCAAACCCGAATGGCGCAACACACCTCTTGTGAAAGCAGCAGGACACGAGCATGCGGGTTCTTTAGGAATGCAGCCTGACAGGACATGCTCCAGAGAAAAGCCTCACCTGCACATAGTATGTTCCTTTGTCCTGCGCGTAAAGCATGAGGAAGCTGAAGTCCAGGTTCTGTTTGGTGCGCCACCTGAAACAAACTCTGTCAGTATATATGAGCGGAACACGAGCGGAACACGAGCGGAACACGAGCGGAACAGTACACATGCGATACACGGGCAGTACACGGGCAGTACACGGGCAGTACACATGCGATACACGGGCAGTACACGGGTGGTACACAAGAGGTACACGGGCAGTACACGGGCAGTACACGGGCAGTACACGAGCAGTACACGGGCAGTACACATGCGATACACGGGCAGTACACAGGCAGTACCCGGGTGGTACACAAGAGGTACACGGGCAGTACACGGGCAGTACACGAGCAGTACAGGGCAGTACACGGGCAGTACGGGCGAAGGAACACAATGTGCGCACAAACCGCACAAAAAAAAATCTCCAAACGGCGGGGGTCGCGAAAGGTGAACCGCGTTATAGTGAGGGACGACTGTATTGTTATTTACAGTTATAATTCTAGTGCTTTTGCCCACTGAGAGAAGAATGATGTCACCGTACTTGACTCGATCCTTGGAGTCTCCAAACGTCTCCTTGAGCAAGGTGAAGTTGGGGTAGTAGTGCTGCGATGGAGAGACCACCTCCAGCAGCCCGCTCTCCACCTCTTTTGGGAAACTGTGAACACCCGGGAAAAGACAAGGGCCATCAGCAATTCACAGCACATATACGCTCCACACGTGTGACAGTCACGACACTGCAGGTCACAAGTTTGGCCACGTGTCTTCCTGTTTATTTTCATGATTATTTACATAGATTCTCACTGAAGGCTCCTTCAGGCAAATGGCCACCCTTTGCTTTAATAACTGCTTTGCACTTTTGGCATTTCCTCACCCTGACAAAGCACTTCTGCAGTATCACCCATTTGCTGCATTTTACGTTGAGCAAAAGCAACACATTTCTTATTTTTTTATGTACTTCTTTATGATTTCCTTTTCAGATAAATAAAAATATACACCATTTTCACCTCAACTGTACTAAATGTGTATAAAATCACATTTGCTGTACTAGTCAGTTGCCTTATTTTATTTTATTTTAAAACCAGTGAAAAAAAATCTAAGCATTTCTACCCACATTATGGAAAATTTGCTTTTTTGAGCCTTTAATTTTCCCCGGATTGTTGCGTCACAGATTCTGCAGTTTTAAGTTCACAAATCACTGCCAGACTCGTAAACATTTCTGACATAATTTTTTTGTTAACAAATTAATCTGTTAATCAGCTATTTTTTTTCACATGATAATTTCCTGCTGCAGGTAGACGGAGAGCTGCACCAGATCCCACTATGGGGAGCACAGGAACTGGGAAATAATGTTTGGTTCTTTAATTATTATTTTAACTTCTAAAACATGAAATGCCAAAGAAAAGCTACTCAAGTACATGTTTTACAGCCAATAACTACACAAATGCATACAAATTGTCTGTGGGTTATTAACTGCTAACACATAACATATTTCGATTCATTTAACCTTTAATTGTTCTTGCCACTCTTGCCTCCCTCCCTTTGCTGTCTGCTGTAAGTCACTCCCCTTTCAGAGCACGATTACAACATTAGTATCAATTCCTCTCTACTGCACATCATATCTGGTTTTTCAAGTTGCTGTGTTGTGTTTTTTTTATATCATGCTTTTGTGACTTACTTTGAGCTGATAGTCTCTGCGATGCTGTTTACATAACTGTGATCTGTCTGAAATGAGAAAGAGACAGAGAAAGAGTCAGTTTTGTTGTTTAAAACCTGTGACTTACAGATTTTCAGATATCACACTACAAGAATTTAAATTTACATTGTGAAATGGTTCACACATTCAACTGGAACAAGCACAATCAGAGATGGCAACCTGGTCCCCCATGAGGCATCAGTGGGGGCAGATCATCACCACAGAAGCAGTTTATGAGGAGCAAAGGCCATATTACATGATCATTATCCACAATGTAATGTGTGTATCTGTACAGTGCCCATGAACATTTGTGTGATAATGGTTTGGTTGAAGACATTTCACAGCTCATCCAAGCTGCTTCTTCAATTCTGAACAGTTCTTCAAAACTGAAGCAGCAGCTTGGATGAGCCGTACGAGATTTTGACTAGTACGTGACCCTTGCGTGGCACTTAAGGATGGCATACTATTGCCTCACGACAGTCTTAAGACCCGCACGACACCTGCATGCCCCACTTTGCCGAAATTTCTCTCAGGGTCCTGTACAAGTCTCACGGGACCTGCAAGCCACACTTGCACCACCCTTACGAAGCACTTAGAAAACTCTCTTTCCTCTACGGAACCCCACGGGCCTCCACGGGCCAAGAAATATCAGCACCCGTACAGGTAAATCGCCCTTGCAGGTTATTATGACTAAGGATTAAGCCATGACTGTTCACAAACCAACTGCAAAGACCTGCTGTTTTTCACCTGTTCAGTTGCTTAAAACAGCTCTTCCTAATGAATCAGGGGAATTAGGAAGTTTTAGAACAGCTTGTGCTGTTTGGAATGGTATAAAACTTTGGATTTTTCCATTGACTCTGACAGTTTACAAAGGGTATGAATAATTCTGGACATGCCACTTTTTATTCAAATGTAAATAAAAGCTGAGAAAATTTTTTTTTTTCCACAATGATGCCTCTTGTACATTGTCTTATTATCTTCTGGGAGACTCCTGTATCATTTCCAATCAAGAAAAAACTTGCTGGTTGAATAAAAGTAACTTTAGGTCTAATTTGTCAGGGGTATGAATAATTTTGGGATTGACTGTATACAGGCTGCACTTGAATATAAGCCGCAGGTATCCATGTCTTCAAGAACGTTTTCAAGTTCAGGTCGTCTGCTTTTATCACCTCTGAAAGTTTTTCTCATCTTTTTGCGTTGAGTCAGTTCGTCACGCTGCCGTCGCCAAAATCTCACCATCGACTCACTGATGCCGAGCTCACGTGCACCAGCTTTATTTCCTTCTTCCACAGCCACATCAGTCACCTTTAACTTAAAAGCTGCATCATCTGCATTTCTTCGTGTGTTTTCCATGAGGACGGTGTGTGTATGAAGCACAAAACAACTATTCAAAGGAGCATCTTCCTCGGCGCATAATCCCCGTCTGCACATGTGTCCTGCAGAAAGAGTCTCTGTCCTGTCTGTATCATGTCAGTGTCTTGGAGTATTTCAGCAGATTTCAGACTCTCTCGGGGGCGGGGCTAGTTCTGTCGATCAGGTATGAGTGGACGTCCGGTTACTGAAGTCTGAGACGTTTCTTCTCGTTATTTACACATACGGATAAGATACGTATCCCCCTCACTAATGTTCATTTCGCATCATAACTTATTTTATCACACGGCAATAAACTGTTTGCGGCTTATAGTCCGGAATTTACGGTACTTTTCTCTACTTTCGTAAAAGGAGCAGTATGTAAGATTTGGACTTTTTGGGTTATTGGTAACACTTGTAATGCAGATTTATTCGTAATTATGGAAACACTGGACATGATGTTTGGTTTAAATCTATAAAGACTCCCTGACTTCTGGGGGTTCTGAGTTTTCACACAAGGCATGGCCTGTCCGTACTTGCATGTGTCCTCAACCCGCAGGTTAAGACACTGGCTACCCACAGTACTTTTTTAAATGTATTTCTTACTTAAGTTGGAGTAACAGTATGATGTTAGTTTGAAAACACAGGAAAGTACAATATGATGTAAATATAAGAAAGTACTAGGCACCTCTGCCACAAAGACGATGATGAGGAGGTCCTGGAGCTGAGAGGGGCTGAGCTCGTACAGCAGCGAGCCCACCGTAGGTACCAGGTAACTCTGCTTCTCACGCCTCACGGTGGGGATGCCAAGAACCATGGACACTGACACGACACAAGAGACATGACAACATTATCAGTTTTTGTTTTTCACTGGCCTGAGTCTAGTGTAAGACCACAAGGAAGTACTCGAGAAACTGACATTATTTTGTGTTGTGAGCGTGTTATCAATGAGTGCGTTTACATGTACATCAGTGTCCTGGTTATGATCGGGTTTTTTGAGTGTCCCGGTTTCATCATGTTGCAGTATCCTGGTTATGAGAAACAGGGATACTGTAGCTGGTATATTCAGATAGCTACCGGGATACTGTGGCATGTATATACAGTATCCCGAATACTGCAACATAAAGCTGAGTGCGCATGCGTCCAAAAGACAAACACTTTTCAGTCTTTTTACCACAACAGTAGCCAAATTAATAAAATAACCATTAGGGATGGGCATTCGATGAAATTTTCTTAATCAATCGTCGGAAGAATTAACGATCGATTATCGATTAATCATTAAGGTTTTTATATTAAAATGATCATCATTATTATTACTATCTGCACTACTTATCTGCATAAATAAATTCAACTTTACGACATATAAACCGTAACCACTCTAGAGCCACATCAGCCCGTTTGACATTATAATGTGTTTAATTCAGTTTTGTTCAACTCTCACAGAAACAAAACTTAAAACCGCATCGCTAATTTGCATAAACTAAGCGAAGATAAAACTACAGCTCTTGTGTCGCTGATGCGGTCAATTTCTGTCGGATTAAAAGACATGACTCAGGTGAATACAGGTCAGTGTGACCAGATTTGCGTTTGTCAAAACCAGGACACCGTACGGGGGGAGGGAGGTGGGGACTCGTCATCCACATTGAGCGACTCTCACCTGGCAAAACTTTTTCCCACTGGACACAGAAACATATGTTCCTGCTTTATACACTGTGCACATGGACTCACACTTGTCCCGAACGCAACGGAAAGCGTGGAATTTCTTGTACAAATCATCGTTAAATACACATTTGTGCTTCTGTACGTTACAGACTGACCCACTGTTTGTGTCTCACTCCTTCTGATGCAGAGACACATGTACACACCTGTTTGGTCACGATACACACAGCAACATACATTCAGTTTGTCGATTAAAATGAACATAATCGATGAAATTCTTAATGATCAATTATTGATTAATCGATTAATCATGCCCATCCCTAATAACCATACATGAGTGAAATGACAGTAGAATAAAGAGCTGCTCTCAACCTGCACACGTACAATCTGCACTTGTGTGATCTCTGAAAAGTTAAACACGAACCATCTCCAACGCGATATACACACAGAACAGGCTCACCATCATCAGCACCTCCTCCATCACAGAAAAAAAACATTCATATTCCACTGGGTCGTGTCCTTTAGTCCGACCGACAGAAGCTCTGTGGTTTCGTTTCTGTAAAACGTAAACAAATGTGGCAAAGCTGAATTATATGATCAAACGGGCTGATGTGGCTCCGGACCCCACGTGACTCCCGGTGGGCGGGCCACCATTTTGGCAGTAAATATTGACAGCGCCACCGCCGAAGCTTTCAAGCCATCGGAGTACTCAGCTCATTTTAAATCACAAGACGTTGAGCTTTATATCAAAAAATTAAACAGATTAAACTTTACCGACCCATATAATGCCCCCGGAGTGATTTTAAAAAATATTTCCGCTGAAGAAGACGTCCCAGATCTGCAGTACACCGGCAAACAAACCAAAATTGGTCCGATTGACATGCCTCTGTTTCCTGGTAGAACAGCAATATCTCCAACTATCAACACCGATGTTCCCTGTTAAAACCACGGGCCGTCCTCATCTCAAGTGTCATCATGAACTCATAAAACAACAACATGTAGAAATTTGTACAAACTCACCGCATCAGCCCGGAACAGAAGATCTGAGTGCAGGTAACAGCAGCAGCCAACAGCAGTAAAGAGGAGCACCATAGCAGCTCCTCAGGACGGGGCTGGGGTCTGGTCCTTGGTCTGGTCCTCCGAGCGCGTTGGTCAGATGGTACGGAGGCTCCGTCCTCCATGTGCTGGTTCCAGACGGGGGCGAGCAAGACCAGTGCTTGATGGACTGGGTCCGAGTGGTTCCGTGTCATCATCTGCGTGTTGGTTCCGTGCGGGAAAAGCGAGAATGTTCTGTGGACTACAGGGCCAGACGGGCTGCTCCGGTCCTCCGTGCTCAAGAACCACGGTTGGTTCCGAGGTGGTGCAGCATCCGGACAGAAGCGTGAGTCCAGTTTGGTTGGTTATATGTTGTTCTGAGCGTCTGTGCTCGGTGCTCTTGGTTCTTCCCGGGAAAAGTTCTTCTCAGGCCGAGGCTCCTAACGCCACTCCCCGCTCCAGCTCCTTTGAGTCCGGACTGAACCAGAGCTGCTCCTGCTGGTTCAGGACTCTGGTTTGGCTCTAGTCCGACTGCATTTCTCACACTTGGCTAAAAGCAGGACATTTTGCTACATGAACATGGGGAACACCGGGACCTCTTTGTGTGTGCAGGTCCTGAACAGACGTACACACCCCCAGTTCTGACTCACTCTGGAGCCACACGTTTGCACATTTTCTGTTTTGGTCATTGTTGGCAAAATAATTCGGAAATGAATCTCGGCTGCGTTTGGAAAACAATCTGTTATTGCGCTGGAGTCGTACAGCGCGAGTCAGCCGATCTGCCGATTACTGCCAAAATGGCGACACCTAGTGCGTGACGAGCCGGTATGTCGTCAGCTCCCGGAGCTCTATAGCGGTTATGGTTTATATGTGGTGAAGTTGAGTTTTTTATGCAGAAAATTTGAATTAAGAATCTGTTGCAGTGTGTCTGCATTAGGTTTGAGCTGTGTCGTGTATCAGAGCTCCTCACTACTGGTTAGAACCTCCCGTGCTAAAGGAGCTCATGGTTGTTTATATTTTTCCTGGTTTATTTAATATATAATTTTTGCGCTTGCACATTTGTAAAATTGTGTCAAGAAACCGGGATACTCCATTTGATCATGTACACAGGGATATGAGTGTCCCGGTTTCTCTGTGCACATGTATACACAGTATCCCGAATACTGACAGAACTGGGATATGGCTAATAACTGGGATACTGATGTTCATGTAAATGCACTCATTATCACTGGGGCATCATTGCTGGTGCTGAATGTCAAGTTATGCAAATAGTGTTTAACACATGGAAGCTTGTGCACCAGAGGCTTCTGCTCTCAGCTCTAGTATAAGCAGCCTTGTTGTTGGCAGTGTGCAGACAGAGTACCTCCAGTGCGGCCCTTGCTGAGCACCACGTTGGGCACGAGGCTGTCCGGGTGCTCCTTCAGGTGGGGCAGGTACAGGTGGACATTGGGTTTTTGTAAGCGCTCCTCCAGGATGTCCCTCACTCTCGGACGCAGAGTCGCTGTCAAAAAACAGAAAAAGAAAGAAAAAGAAAAGGCATATAAAATATCAGTTTCTGAGGAAACTGTGTTCGGATGTGTCTGGGAACAGTGAAGAAAGTGCAGAGTCTGACACCAGAAGTCAACTGTATGGTTGTGACCTGATCAGTTAAACTGTAGGTTGTAATTTGTGCATTATCAGAACATACAGTATGTGTTTAACATTTGAGCCTGCTGTCAAAATTGTCAGCAAGAAAAATGATTGGCTGCAGTTAACCAATCCACTAATGTTTAGATTTTATTGTTTTAGATTTATTTGTTTTGTGTTTTTATCTCATCACTGCCTCATCACAGGACCCCTCCCCCGCTCTTCACTTCTTCTCCGCAATTTTAAACTTGCATAATACTAATTGTTCAGAGTGACACAATCACTCAGTCAACAATGAAGTATCCTCATTAATTTTTACTTCTTGGGTTCTTTGTAAAGACAAAACAGTAAAGTCTATTTACCTTGTTGACATGTTTCGGCTGCTGCTGCATCTTCAGAACTGTCCTCAGTGTCGGTGTTGATGTATCAGCTGTTGTTACTTCCTGTGGGCGTGGTCAGCCTGATGGAGCTGCAGGTCGCTCAGACTGACCACGCCTCCCGTCGCCCGATGTTTTCTGAAGGAGGGTGTCCCAGGTGTGTGAAAGGAGGAACGCTCTGTCGTTCCTCGTTTCCTGATTTCACTGTCCTGCCTGATCCAGTGTTTGAACTTGTTGCTTGCTCGCTGCAAGCCAATTCTGACGATGCCTTGCAGCCGAAACATGCCAACAAGGTAAATACACTTTACTGTATTGTTTAAAAAAACCAAGAAGTTAAAGTACATAAGAAGACAAAATGAACATCTTTGGCTTAATAAGAAGATTAGGACAAAAAGGTGTCAAAGCTGTTTGCCATTTGGAGAACAACAAGTTCAAACGCTGGATCAGGGAGGACAGTGAAATCAGGAAACAAGGAACGGACAGCATTAACCATGATGACGGAGCATTACTCCTTTCACACGCCTGGGACACCCTCCTCCAGAGAACACCGGGCGACAGGAGACCTGACTGACCGGGGACAGTTCTGAAGATGCAGCAGCAGCCGAAACATGTCAGCAAGGTAAATACACTTTACTGCATTGTCTTTAAAAATAACCCAAGAAGTTAAAGTACATAAGAAGACAAAATGAACATCTTTGGCTTATCCTTATTAATGTTCAATAATGGTCACAAATTTATTTTTTGATTTACAAATAATGTCGATTGACTTGGGTCGCAAAGATTTATGACTTTTGAAAAATGGGTCCCCAGAAAAAAAGTTTGGGAAACACTTCTCCTGTGCTTGATAATAAATGACTGAAAGGACTTCCACTGCTTTAAGATTCTGATTGGAGTCCAGTTCATGTACTTCGATAGTGAGCCCATCCCCTTCAAGTGTGGGAATTGTACAGCCAAAAAACAAATAGACGTGACAATTGCATATATAAAAAAATATATATACTTGGAAAACCATTATAACGTAAATGCGTGGCTACCTGTTGGAGCGCTGGTGCTGGTGCTGGTGCTCCTGGTTCTGGAGGCGCTGGTGGTGGTGTGGGTGGCACTGGCATCAGCATAAGCTTGGGAAACGTTCTTGACCTGCTCCAGGATGAGGTTGAGGTCCCGGCTGACCTGTTCTCCAAGCTCTTTTGCAGCTAGGAGGCGCTGGTTCAGGCTCATCAGATCCAGTGTGCTGACAGTGGAGCCTGGGAGGAGACCGCACATAATACCATCACACAAAACTATTAAAGGGCCCATGTTACGCTATTTTCTGAGCTCTGTTTTAATGTTTCCTCATCAAACACAAACCCAGAGTTGTGTTTTGTTACAAACCCTGCATATTTAGGGTTCTTCTCTCAAACGGAAGAATAATTAATAATTAATAATTGAATAATTTCAGCCCTGGAATTGCCGATCTCTACTAAACTAAAATTTGTAGATGTTCATTTGAAAACGACCGCTTCGTGACATCACAAGGTGGAGCAGAGCATTTTGAGCTTTGGAGATGTAGACGGACTAATAATAAAGAGTTAGATGTGTGAATGAAACAAAACACAACTCCAGGTCTGTTTTTGACGAGGCAACGTCATTATAACACGGGTTTTGTCAATTTTGTTTAAAGTACGACCTTTATGCCACTGACACAATAAAACCTAAAGAAGAATTTCCCCAAAGCTCTGAGTAAACATTAAAAAGTAGAAACATTTCTTTATATATTTTCAGAATTATAAAAGTGAAATGGAAAACTTGAGCTAAATTCATTAAAGCCTAGTATATGTTAATAATTCATGGTGGGAAAAAGGACTATGGGTGACATATTCCCATTCACTTCCATTACAAACACATGTCATGATTAAAACATTATAATATGATGGATTCCAACAGAAATCAGGACCAAACTGGTCTGGTTGTTTTGGTCTGAAGGTAAAGATGGTCTCTGAGTCCAGCACAGATGCTGTGACCCTGTGGCACCTGTGTGAACAACTATCAGTGTCAAAACAAGTATCCCCCAAACAAGAGCATCTCCTCCCTGACTGGTACAAAGACAAACTCCACAGGGCACAGGGACAGTCCCACATACACCTGACACTTACACCTGACACTTACACCTGACACCACACACTTACACCTGACACTTACACCTGACACTTACACCTGACACTTACACCTGACACATACACCTGACACATACACCTGACACATACACCTGACACTTACACCTGACACTTACACCTGACACTTACACCTGACACACACCTGACACTTACACCTGACACGACACTGACACCACATACACACACTGACACTTACACACACTGACACTTACACCTGACACTTACACACACTGACACATTACACCTGACACACACCTGACACACACCTGATACACCTGACACATACACCTGACACTACACCTACACCTGACACCACCTGACACATACACCTGACACATACACCTGACACATACACCTGACACATACACTGACACCTGACACACACCTGACACATGACACCTGACACATTACACCTGACACATTACACCTGACACATACACCTGACACATGACACTTACACCTGACACTTACACCTGACACTTACACCTGACACTGACACTTACACCTGACACTTACACCTGACACTGACACTTACACCTGACACGACACTACACCTGACACATACACCTGACACACACCTGACACTTACACCTGACACATGACACATACACCTGACACTTACACCTGACACCACCTGACACACACCTGACACATACACCTGACACACACCTGACACTGACACACACCTGACACTACACCTGACACTGACACACACACTGACACCTGACACTTGACACACTGACACTTACACCTGACACTTACACCTGACACATACACCTGACACTGACACACACTGACACTTACACCTGACACCTGACACACACCTGACACCTGACACACACCTGACACCTGACACATACACCTGACACACACCTGACACTACACCTGACACACACCTACACCACTGACACTTACACCTGACACACTACACCTGACACATACACCTGACACATACACCTGACACATACACCTGACACTTACACCTGACACTTACACCTGACACTTACACCTGACACTTACACCTGACACTTACACCTGACACATACACCTGACACATACACCTGACACTTACACCTGACACATACACCTGACACATACACCTGACACATACACCTGACACTTACACCTGACACTTACACCTGACACTTACACCTGACACTTACACCTGACACTTACACCTGACACTTACACCTGACACTTACACCTGACACTTACACCTGACACTTACACCTGACACTGACACTTACACCTGACACACACCTTACACCTGACACATACACCTGACACATACACCTGACACACTGACACAACACCTGACACCTGACACATTACACCTGACACTTACACACTGACACTACACCTGACATTACACCTGACACTTACACCTGACACTTACACCTGACACTTACACCTGACAGTCCCACATACACCTGACACATACACCTGACACATACACCTGACACATACACCTGACACTTACACCTGACACTGACACTCACCTGACACTTACACCTGACACACACCTGACACATACACCTGACACATTACACTGACACTTACACCTGACACCCACATTACACCTGACACTTACACCTGACACATGACACACACATACACCTGACACTTACACCTGACACTTACACCTGACACTTACACCTGACACTTACACCTGACAGTCCCACATTACACCTGACACTTACACCTGACAGTCACCACACTTACACCTGACACTTACACCTGACAGTCACCACACATACACCTGACACTGACACTACACCTGACAGTCCCACATTACACCTGACACTTACACCTGACACTTACACCTGACAGTCCCACATTACACCTGACACTTACACCTGACACTTACACCTGACACATTACACCTGACACTTACACCTGACACTTACACCTGACACTTACACCTGACACTTACACCTGACAGTCCCACATTACACCTGACACTTACACCTGACAGTCCACACATTACACACACTGACACTTACACCTGACAGTCCCACATTACACACCTGACACTTACACCTGACACTACACCTGACACTTACACCTGACAGTCCCACATTACACCTGACACTTACACCTGACAGTCCCACATTACACCTGACACTTACACCTGACAGTCCCACATACACCTGACACTTACACCTGACAGTCCCACATACACCTGACACTTACACCTGACACTTACACCTGACAGTCCCACATTACACCTGACACTTACACCTGACAGTCCCACATTACACCTGACACTTACATGACACCCCATGACACTGACACACACCTGACAGTCCCACATTACACCTGACACTTACACCTGACACTTACACCTGACACTGACACACACTCCCACATTACACCTGACACACACCTTACACCTGACAGTCCCACATTACACCTGACACTTACACCTGACACTGACACACACCTGACACTTACACCTGACACTTACACCTTACACCTGACACTTACACCTGACAGTCCCACACACATTACACCTGACACTTACACTTACACCTGACACTTACACCTGACACTTACACCTGACAGTCCCACATTACACCTGACACTTACACCTGACACTTACACCTGACACTTACACCTGACACTTACACCTGACACTTACACCTGACACTTACACCTGACACTTACACCTGACACTTACACCTGACACTTACACCTGACAGTCCCACATTACACCTGACACTTACACCTGACACTTACACCTGACACTTACACCTGACACTTACACCTGACACTTACACCTGACAGTCCACATGACACTTACACCTGACACTTACACCTGACAGTCCCACATTACACCTGACACTTACACCTGACAGTCCCACATTACACCTGCCAACAGGTGAAAGGAGTAGAGCCTGACCGATATGGATTTTGCTGTAGCCGATATGAAACCGATATAATGGGGGTTGGAGCTGCCGATAGCCGATATAATCGCCGATATATTTAGTGATGTAAAAATTCACTGTAAATGTTGAATTGTTTAAAAAACTTAGGTTTGGCTCTGGTGGATTTTAAATTGGGTTTATTTAGGCAACATTTATTGTTATTCTGCCTCTTTACATCATATTTACAGACAGTAGGTTGGCTTAATTGCATTTTTGCATCACATTCTAGACACTAGTGATGGGTATTCCAGTTCTTTTTAGAGAACCGGCTCTTTTGGCTCGGCTCACTAAAAGCTGCTGGTTCTTTTGGCTCCCAAGTGGCTCTTCAGATTGTTTTGTTGCAAGCAGGACTAAAGCACGTCTAAAGCAGGACTGAATCAGCACTGAACCAGGTCTAAACCAGGACTGAAAAAGGACTAAACCGGGACTTATTTATTTTATGCTAAACTACAGTCAAATATGCTCGTTTTTTTTTGTTTTTATTTTTTTTAATCCTACGTACACGCAAATTTCTCAAAGTTTCGTTTTTAGCCGCTGCCGCTGTCAAACCACGAATCACGCGGCGTGAAGAGAAAAAAGTGAGAGAAAGAGAAAACACGGCTCCCAATAAGGATCAGGCTCCCGTCGTTCCCTTCAAAGAGCCGGCTCTAAGAGCCGTTTCGTTCACGACCGACCCATAACTAGTAAAGAAACTAGTGCTATTAGCCTTTAGCCGTAAATATGTGCGCGCCGCGGTAATTAATTATATGTGCAAATGTCATAATTCACACGTCTGTTCACAGCTCATTTACATATCAATGCTGGTCCAGTAGCAAATATACGGCCAATATAGTCACTTTAGAACAGACCAATAGAAAACAGCCTGTGTATGTGCGGGAGCTACAGCAGCTAACCCATAACAAATGACAAAAACTAGCTTCAGAGTCGACATATTTCCAACACTCACCGCTCATACAGGCTCCTCCTCACATCACAAATCTGCACTAATAAATGTCCTTTTAATCCAGACTCAAACCGATTGTCCGTAAAAAGAATATAATCTCAGTGTTTGGATCTGTGTCTGCAGGTGTAAACAAACACACGTGAGTGACGCGACTCTGTGGTGTGTTCAGGGACAGTACGGACACACACAGACAAATGACTCCGTAGATAAATACTGATGTGGAGCCACATATTAGGACATTTATCTGTCTGTAAATTGGATTAAATGAACAGAATGTAGAGACTCTAAGCTTTATAACGAGGTATAACATGCCCACGTGAAATATCGGCCCCTATCAGCAAGCATATCGGCCAATAGCCGATATGCCTAAAGTTGCCCATATCAGCCGATAATATCGGCCAACCGATATATCGGTCAGGCTCTAGAAAGGAGTATGTGCACAAGCAGAGGTTTGACAAACTTATTCAGTGTAAGAGACAGAAGCGACTCCTGCTTCTTAAACACGACAGAAAAGTCTGTGCTGGCTTTAAAATGAACTGGGACATACATTTATGACAGATAAGGATTGCACGATACACAGATGAGATTGGACAACAGCATGAAGCCAACGCTGCAGGAACTCCCATTCATTTACAACAACACCCACAAAACTCCAGATGAACAATCCGAGCTTACCGATCTTACAAGTTACCGAGCTTTTCATTGGTAAATACAGCTGTACTGTACGTTGTTGATAAAGTGTGATTTTCCAAACAAAAACAAACGCTGAGGTCATGTAATGTTCAAATGCTATGCTCTGTTTAGCAAGTGGTAACCCAAAGTAAACAAACTGAAAACACACGTTTGACCTCTGGTCCTGTTCTTTTGGCCCAAACAAACTCATTCAGTCTTTGTGACTCAAAATAATAGTAAATCCAAAAGTATGTCCCAAATGTAAAGATAATAACCTGTTCCCTGATCTGAAAATCAGAATATGAGACAAACACTGTGGGCATTAACAGATCAATGTTGCCTCAGAGAGCGTTTCTTGTTATAATAATATCCTACTAATAGTCTAAAGCCGTGTCTACACCAAACGCGAATGGCACAAATAAATTGCATCAAACCCCCCTAATTTGCCGCTTGACTTTTTTGAGGCATTCACTTAATTCGTGCGTCCTGGTTGAGAGTTTGAGAATTTGGTCGCTCGAGTAAATCCGCTCTGTTCTCTCCAGAAGGATCAACTGCGGCTGCGCAGTGTCCTCTGCATCTATTTTCATTTGGAAAGATGGCGGAGTTGGACTACATCGAGCTGACCGGGACAAGACCTAGACCGAGACCAGACCGGGACCAAACCTAGACCAGACGGGGATCAGACCTAGACCAGACGGGGATCAGACCTAGACCAAACCGGGACCAGAGAGGGCTCCAAGCTTCGACTTGATCCTTCAACTCGAGCTCCGGCTCACAACCCACGGCCCGGCCAGAGCAAGCGGATTCTCGGACCCCGCAGAGGCTCGGAGCCAACAGCCGGAGTGTAACTGAGACCGGGACCAGACCAGGACTGAGACTGGGACCAGGCCGGTTTAATCCTGGTTTAGTCTTAGTTTAGTCCTGATTTAGTCCTGGTTCAATCCTCACTTAGTCCTATTTTAGTCCTAGTTGTCCTGGTTTAGTACTGGTTCAGTTCTGGTTTAGACCTGGTTTCGTCCTGGTTCAGTCTGTATGCAGTGCAAAAGTCCGGTATCGCAGACCAGGACAAAGCCCGAGACCAGACAGGGACCAGAATAAAGGAGAGGGGGACAGAGTCTGGTGTAGGTCCTGTAGGTGTGGAGTTTATTCCGGTCTGTGCTGTAATATCAGCTCGTTTCCTCAGTTTTATATGTCACTGCCAGAACACGGCCCCTGATTGGTTGATGTGACATGTATATTCGCAGACACTCAAAACGCTCAAAACACGCAAATCGCGTCGCCCGGTTTCCGTCATTCACAGCACAGAACTTTATTCGCCCGTCAACGCGCCTTTACATAGGGTTAACATGGAAACTGTTCACCTTGTTCGCGCCATTCGTGTTTCCTGCAAAACATCCCACCCCAACATTAGGGGTTAGGGTAAATTTAGATCCAGGGTAAGGGTTAAGGTCTGGGTTACAGGTTAGATCTAGGTTTATGGCAAGGCGTGTCTTAGGTGATGGCCTCCAGGCATTAGCATAAACTCAGAATCTATAGTTTTATCACCGTCTGTACAAAGTTCACAAACTAGGAACATGAAAACGATTGTTTAGTCAATAGGGCTATTCATTTACAGGAGACTACAGAAGTGAGACGCACACACTGTGGAAATGTACTTTCCAACAAATGTCTCCAGTACAGTCAGCACAACAATAACAGAGCTTTAGCACGTTTCTGTTTAGTTCACTCTGAAAACTGCATCAGGGATGGGCATGATTAGTCGATTAATCGATAATTGATCATTAAGAATTTCATCGATTACGTAAATTTTAATCGACAAACCGAATGTAGGTTGCTGTGCGTAGCGTGACCAAACAGAGGTCCGTACAAGTAGCTCTCTGCACTCAGAAGGAGCGAGACACAAACAGTCAGTCCGCCTGTAACGTACCGAAGTCTGTCGCAACCACAGCCATTCAAACAGGAGAAAGTGGCTCTGTGTCTGTCAAGGGGAAACCCGATCAAACTTAACTGGGAGTATTTTAGAAGCTTGTGAAACCACAGTGAAACTAACAGCTGAACAGATTTGTATTTCCCAGGATAGGATTTCAAAAGTAAATTTTAAAGCAATAACTAACAGTCTTTGTGGACCTGGACTCTTTCACATGACACAGAACTGCCCCAGGACACACTGTACTGAAGGTAAATGCACAAATACAACAATAGATGCTCTCTGTGTATTTTAACAGGGATACACTCGCATAGGACATCATCATGTATCTGAAACTTGGCTTACAGAAAATAAAGGCACACAGTTCGTAATCGATGGTTATGAACTAAACTATTTAAATAGACAAAACAAAGGGGGTGGAGGAGTGGCTTTGTATGTAGACAATAGCTTGAACTACAAAATAATAGATCAAATGACAACAGCTATTGAAAATGTACTTGAATGTATTACAGTTGAAATAAGAATGGAAAATTGTAAAAATGTAATTGTTAGCTGTGTGTACAGAGCACCTGGGTCTAATATTGAAATGTTCACAAACTGGTTAGAAGAAGCATACTCCCAAAAACTGCATAAGAGGATATTTGTTTGTGGTGATTTTAATATTGACTTGCTAAATCCATACAAACATAAAATTACAGAGGAATGTATTGACACTATGTTCAGTTTAAATCTGTATCCAAAAATAACAAAGCCTTCAAGGATAACAGCACATTCTGCCACGCTAATAGATAATATTATCACTAATGACACTGAGAAACATACATTAAGCGGGTTGTTAATAAATGATATCACAGATCATCTGAAAGTTTTCATAGTTACTGATTTTAGATTGAGGAAAAAAAGTGCCTGAAAAAATACAACACCACAGACGAATTCAATCAGACCAAACGATCACTGCCTTTAAAAATAGTTTACTTTCTCAAGACTGGGATGCTATATGTAATATCCAAAATGCAGAATGTGCATACAATGAATTTATAAAAATATTTCTAGAGTTATATAATAGAAACTGTCCAATTGTATACTATAATAAAAAAAAGTAGATATAAAGAACACCCTTGGATAACAAAAAGGTCTTCAAAATGCTTGCAATAAGAAAAAGAGTCTATTCAGAAATTTTATAAAAAAGAGAATGATTGAGACAGAGACTAGATATAAAACATATAAAAACAAATTAACTACAATTTTGCATACAAGTAAGAGAGATTACTTTAGGAAATTATTAGATTATAATAAAAACAATGTGAAAGAGGTATGGAAAATATTGAACAGTGTCATAAATAATAAACCAAAAGCAGAAAACTATCCGAAATTCTTTACACATAATAATATAGATGAATATAACATGGAAATGGTGGCAAATAAGTTCAATCAGTTCTTTGCTAATGTGGGTCCAGATTTGGCAGCCAAAATCCCTCAACACACAGGAGAACGCCAACAACTAATTGACAGAAATCCCCATTCCATGTTTATTTCCCCTGTGGGTGAAACGGAAATAGTCAATACAGTCATGAAATGTAAAAATAAGAAATCAACTGATTACAATGATTTGGACATGGCCCTGATAAAACAAATAATTACAGTAATTGCCAAACCATTAGCACACATCTTCAATCTATCATTTCAAACTTGTACAGTTCCACTACAGATGAAGATAGCAAAAGTCATACCTTTATTTAAATCTGGAAACAAGCAGGAATTTACCAACTACAGACCAGTTTCTCTACTACCACAATTCTCAAAAAATATTAGAACAGCTCTACAACACTAGACTGGAAAAATTCATAGGTCAACACAACCTCCTCAGCGATAGTCAGTACAGGTTTCAGAACAAGCAGATCAACATCACTCGCTCTGATGGACTCAGTTGAAGCAATAACCAATCACATTGATCAAAGGAGAATAATAGTGGGTATATTCATAGATTTAAAAAAGGCTTTTGACACAATAAATCATCAATTACTATTTAAAAAAATGGAAAGGTATGGAATAAGAGGGGTAGCTTTAAAGTGGCTAAAAAGTTATTTAGTAAACCGAAAACAATTTGTCAAACTGGGTGAACACTGCTCTTCACATGAGGACATTGTCTGTGGCCTGCCACAAGGGTCCGTGTTAGGACCTAAATTATTTATTTTATATATTAACAATCTATGCAAAGTGTCTACATTGTTTAAAGCAGTGTTATTTGCAGATGACACAAATTTATTTTGTTATGGAGACAACATACAACAGTTATTAGCTGATATAACATCTGAAATGATGCAGCTAAAAATATGGTTTGACACAAATAAATTATCTCTAAATTTGAATAAAACTAAAATAATGCTATTTGGGAATTATAAGGAAGAAAAAATACAGTTACAGATACAAGGTGTAAGAATAGAGCAGGTCAAGGAGAATAAATTTTTAGGGGTCATAATTGATGAGAAGATTAACTGGAAAGCCCACATCCAATATATACATAATAAAATATCAAAAAGTATTGCAGTATTAAACAAAGCAAAGTATGTCTTAGATCACAGAGCACTACACACACTTTATTGTTCACTGGTTTTGCCATATTTAACATACTGTGCAGAAATTTGGGGCAATAACTATAAAACTGCAATAGAACCATTGATAAAACTTCAAAAAAAAGCAATAAGAATTATTTATAATGTCAAATTTCATGACCACACTAATCCACTGTTTATTCATGCCAAATTACTCAAACTGAATGATTTGATTCTGTACCAAACTGCACAAGTCATGTATATAAAGCTAAAAATAAGCACTTACCAAAAAATCTTCGACTACTTTTTTGTGAAAGGGAAACAAACTATAACTTAAGAGGCGTTTTGAATTTTAAATTGCCTCGTGCTCGAACGACAAGAAAAAGTTTTTTGTGTCTCTGTTTGTGGTGTGAAATTATGGAACAACTTGAAAATAGAATTAAAACTTTGTTCGAATATACATGTATTCAAAAGGGCAATTAAAAAATGTATTATTTCAAAATACTGTGTGGAAGAAATGAGTGCTTAGGGTATATGTGTGCATGTATATGTATGTGTATGTATATGGGTGTATATATGTATATATATATATAGGTATGCATGGGTATGTGATGTGTATGTAGGTATGTATATATTATATCTGTGTATATGATGTGTACTATATCTGTGTACATAATATACATATATTCGTTGTTGTCTGTTAGATTGTAATGCAATGGAGGTACTGTGCAATTATTGCTTATAATGTACAGGAAATGAGAAGTCTGTATTTGTTCTTCGTTAATTTGGGACTGTAGAAAAAAGGGGTGGGGTTAAATAAGTATTTACTTCCTCCCACTCCTTTTTCGGACACAAGGAAAATTCTGCGTAACATTTATTTTGCCTGTTATTATAGAGTAGAAATAGTTACTTTTTGTGTTATATCTATGTATTTACGTTTTTGTTTTTTTAAATTATTTAGTTTTTTTTTTGTTTTTTTTAATTATGTTCTATGTATTACTGTCCAAAATAAATAAACATAATAAATAAACATAATAATCATATACGGCTTCTGAACCGCTCTTCCTCTGACGCGTCCCCCAGGACCTGTTTGCCTTGGGTGACCCTACCAGGGGCATGAAGCCCCTGACAACATAGCTCCCGGGATCATTCGGGCTTTCCCGATGATGATGTCCACTCAGAGGCCAGTGACGTCGCCCGGATTGGCATTACTCGGGCCCCACCCTGGAGTCAGGCCTGGGGTGGGTGCTCGACAGTGAGCGCCTGGGGGCGGGGCTGTCCTCACGTGGGCCCACCACCCGCGGGAGGATCCATATGGGGCCGGTGCAGAGAGATTTGGGCAGCGGTCGACGGCGGGGGCCTCGACGACCGGATCTCCGGACATGGAGACTGACTCTGGGGACATGGAATGTCACCTCGCTGGGGGGGAAGGAGCCTGAGCTTGTGCGGGATGTTGAGCGTTATCGACTAGATACAGTCGGCCTCACCTCCACGCAGAGTTTGGGCTCTGGAACCCAACTCCTTGAGAGGGGCTGGACTCTCCATTTCTCTGACATTGGCCACAGGGAGTGGCGGCGGACTGGTGTGGGCTCATTGCCCCACAGCTCAGCCGCCGTGTGTTGGAGTTCACCCCGGTGAACGAGAGGGTCGCGTCCCTTTGGGTTGGGGACAGATCTCTCACTGTGGTGTCGGCCTACAGGCCGAACAGTAGTGTAGAGTACCCAGCCTTCTCCATTGTTCTCCTGGGCGACTTCAACGCCCACGTGGGCAACGACAGTGACACTTGGAGAGGGGTGATTGGGAGGAACGGCCTCCCTGATCTGAACCCGAGCGGTGTTTTGTTATTGGACTTCTGTGCTAGTCACGGTTTGTCCATAACGAACACCACGTTCGAGCACAAGGGTGTCCATCAGTGCACGTGGCACCAGGACACCCTAGGCCGGAGGTCGATGATCGACTTTGTCGTCGTGTCATCTGATCTCCGGCCGCGTGTCTTGGACACTCGGGTGAAGAGAGGGGCTGAGCTGTCAACTGATCACCACCTGGTTGTGAGTTGGGTTCGCTGGCGGAGGAGGAAGCCGGAAAGACCTGGCAGACCCAAGCGTGTAGTGAGGGTCTGTTGGGAACGTCTGGCGGAGCCCTCTGTCAGAGGGACTTTCAACTCGCACCTCCGGGAGGACTTCTCCTGGATTCCGGGGGAGCCTGGAGACATGGAGTCTGAGTGGGCTTCATTCTCGGCCTCTATTGTCAATGCAGCTGCTCGAAGCTGTGGGCATAAGGTCTGTGATGCCTGTCGCGGCGGCAATCCCCGAATCCGGTGATGGACACCGGAAGTAAGAGATGCCGTCAAGCTGAAGAAGGAGTCCTATCGGGCCTTGCTGGCTCGGGGGACTCCTGAGGCAACTGATGGGTACCGGCGGGTCAAGCGTGCTGCAGCCCGTGTGGTCGCAGAGGCAAAAACTCGGAGCTGGGAGGAGTTCGGGGAGGCCATGGAGAAGGACTATCGGACGGCCTCAAGGAAATTCTGGCAAACCGTCCGGCGCCTCAGGAGAGGGAAGCAGTTCTTCACCAACACTGTTTACAGTGCGGGGGGAGAGCTGTTGACCTCGACTGGGGTTCCGGAGGAACTGGAGGACGTGTCTGGGGTGAAGGAAGTCTGGGAGTCCCTGCTTAGACTGCTGCCCCCACGACCCGGCCCCGGATAAGCGGAAGAAAATGGATGGATGGACACTCGCATAGACAGTCAAAAAATAGGATGGATCCTATTTTCTGAAATCTACGCATGCAGGACGTGCTGCTGCTAACACGCGTCCTGCACTTTCAGTAGAGCCACCCTCATTACTTTCAACACATTCTAAAAGTTACGCATCCAAAAGTTGCAGTTTTTAGGGCCTGGCTCCACTGCATGTGCATATTTCACCCAAAACGAGCGTAAAAACTGCAACTTTTGGATGCGGAACTTTTAGAATTTCTATTCTAGTCCTGGTCTAGTCCTGGTCTAGTCCTGGTCTAGTCCTGGTCTAGTCCTGGTCTAGTCCTGAGCTCTTGCACGGACTGGATCCACGCCACTGTCAGAAAACAAACGCACGCCAAGCAGGACTAGACCAGGACTAGACCAGGACTAGACCAGGACTAACTAAACCAGGGCTAGACCAGGGCTAGACCAGGGCTAGTAGACCAGGGCTAGACCAGGAGACCAGGACTAGACCAGGACTAGACTAGCACTAGACCAAGACTAGACCAGGACTAGACCAGGACTAAACTAGAACTAGACCAAGACTAGACCAGGACTAGACCAGGACTAAACTAGAACTAGACCAAGACTAGACCAGACCAGGACTAAACTAGAACTAGACCAGGACTAGACCAGGACTAAACTAGAACTAGACCAGGACTAGACCAGGACTAGACCAGGACTAGGCCAGGACTAGGCCAGGACTAGGCCAGAACTAGGCCAGACTAGACCAGGACTAAACTAGGACTAGACCAGGACTAAACTAGAACTAGACTAGGACTAGACCAGGACTAAACTAGAACTAGACCAGGACTAGACCAGGACTAAACTAGAACTAGACCAGGACTAAACTAGAACTACACCAGGACTAGACCAGGACTAAACCAGAACTAAACCAGGACTAGACCAGGACTAAACCAGGCCTAAACCAGAAGTAGACCAGGACTAAAATGGGTCTAAACCAGGACCAAGTACATTCATTTAGGCTGTTTGGAAAAAAAAAAAAAAAAAAAAAAAGGAGCCTAAAAGTTTGAATTTATTTATTTTACCGTGATTATCGGAGTATATTTTCTAATTGTAAGAATGTTTTCAGTGTTTGTTTTGCGTAAATGTTCAAAGTTTAGCCTGGGCCTTTTCATTAAACCCATTCCCCAAAAGCCTACTGGCCTTTTTATATTTTTTTAGACAGAAAAACGACACTTACCCCTGAGCTCTGGCGCGGACTGGATCCACGCCACTGACAGAAAACAAACGCACGCCAAGCAGCAGCCAAACGTCACGGAGGACGGCTTCGCTCTCATAGTCCACGGCCCGAGTGCGCGGACGGGCGGCGTGCGGCTCCGTGCGGCTCCGTGCGGCTCTGAGCGAGGCACTGACGGGAGCACCGCTGCACGGAGGCACGCCGCTGACTGCGCCACCTGTGCCCGCCCCGAGCTCCGCCTACAAGCACCGGCACACGACCACGCCACACGCGGAACCCCGGGCCTCTGTACCCCGCGTGTTTTTTTTTTTTTTTTTTTTTTTTTTTTTGTTTTTTTCCCCCTCTCTTTATTAAGAACAGGGGTCGTCAAACTAAGGCCCGCGAGCCGACTCCAGCCCGTCACGCCCCCCTGGCCGGTCCCCGAGCCTCTCGAACTGGACCTGTGAGGCAATTTCTTATTTATTACCTCCGCCAAGGAGGTTATGTTTTTGCCGGCGTTTGTTTGTTTGTTTGTTTGTTTGTCTGTTTGTTTGTTGTCTTTTATCTGTTAACAACATAACTCAAAAAGTTATGGACCGATTTTGAT
>NW_026571207.1:2728255-2760934 GCF_026225935.1 Boleophthalmus pectinirostris | reverse complement strand
ATACGCCGCAACCTCAATGTTATATAGTACGCCATCTACTGGGAACGCCGGAAATGCATGACAAATAAACATCAAGGTTTATTATTGTAAATTTATTCCAATTTGTGGGGCCGGATTATTAAAAGGTTTAAAGGGCGGCATACGGCCCCCGGGGCCGTAGTTTTGCCCACCCCTGGTCCTAAGATGATGCCAAGGTTGGTGACTTGGGACGAACATGATTTTGAGGAATCCCACATTAGTGAGGGAACTGTTGGCCCCAACAGTATCACCCTCAGTCTTATCTTCATTCAGTTTCAAAAAGTTTTGGGCCAACCAAGCCTTGACGTCCGATAGACAGTCGAGCAGGGGTGTCAGGGGGCAGTGATCCTTTTTGCCAATGGGTAAATAAATTTGGCAATCATCTGCATAAAAATGATAAGACAGGCCATGTCTTCTAAAAAAATCTCCAAGAGGGAGCAGATAAAGTGCAAAAAGCATAGGCCCCAGGATTGAACCCTGGGGGACTCCACTAAGAAGAGGGGTGGATGACGAGGTGGAGTCCCCCAGCCTTACAATGAAGGACGAGAGGTACGACCTAAAC
The DNA here is from genome assembly GCF_026225935.1 of Boleophthalmus pectinirostris. NCBI lineage: Eukaryota > Metazoa > Chordata > Actinopteri > Gobiiformes > Gobiidae > Boleophthalmus > Boleophthalmus pectinirostris. Next base: position 2,760,354 of record NW_026571207.1, on the reverse strand, counting down.
CATTCCAGGGCGGTCCCCCTGACACCCACACATTCTTCAAGATGTTTTAAAAGAGTTGCATGGACAACTGTGTCAAAAGCAGCAGTCAGGTCTAAAAGCACTAAAATGGCAGAATCACCAGCATCAGTTATTAAAAACAGGTCATTAAAAACCTTTAAAAGTGCAGACTCAGTGCTGTGAAACGCCTTGTAGCCTGACTGAAAAGTGTCTAAAATTCCATTTACATCTAAAAAAGGCTGCAGCTGTGAAATAACAGTTTTCTCCAGGATTTTTGATATGAAGGGAAGTTTGGAAATGAAACGAAGGACCGGTTAACAAACAAATGAGTGAAAAAAAAATTCCCTTTTTATACCAAATTTTGAACCCAGAATCAGTCAAAGCTGGTGGGAAAAAAGGGTTCGGTAAGACTGTTTTTAGTGTCAGGAGAACTCAGACCATTGACATGCACTAGTCTAACACCAGTGACCTCTGCAAATACAAGGACTGGATGGAAGATTTCAAAAAGTGTCTCCACACGTCTCCAACTCTCTGGATCACGAGGAAATGAGAGTCTATGTCCAAAATTGTGAACTGTCCCTTTAACGAATTCATTCATGGTGAGTTGAACTCTATTAACGCCTAACAGAGAGTGTTTTATTACATAAGAGTAAGAGACGTTTATTAAGTGTGAATAAGTCAAAACTACATTTCTTGTGCTACTCGTCCTTAACAACACGCTTATGACCAAAAGTTTATTCAAATCATAAATCATGGACACAAAAGTCTTAGTATCACAGTAATAAGCAGGAATAAGGAGTGTATTCAGAGGAAAGTGTTTGTAAATGTCCAACTAACAGCACAATAAGTTTATCTGGAATTAGACGTTAATAAGCGCTGAACAGTGTTGGGAGTGTTACTTTTAAAATGTATTCACCTACAGATTACAGATTACATACCCCAAAATGTAGTTTGTAACGTAATCCATTAAATTACTTAAAGTGAGTAAAGTAATCTGAATACTTTGGATTACTTGATATTGTGGAGCTTTTTAAAACGACATGAATGTAGCGACCACATCCTGAAAATTCATGTTTGTTCTCTTCAAATTGTGTGTTGAGCCCAAGTCTCCATGAAGAGGCTTTTGTTTGCTGTAGAGAAACAAAGATGAAGATGTTTTATCTGCTAAAAGGCACAAAAACAAAGCCCAGACTTTCCTGAACCAGATGAAAAATATTATTGATAGAAAAATGATTTTGATATGAGATCACCTTCAATTATGTCCAACCTACTGTTATGAGTCATATTGTTTAGTCCTGGTTTAGTCCTGGTTTAATCCTGGTTTAGACCTGGTTTTAGACCTGATTTAGTCCTGGTTTAATCCTGGTTTAGTCCTGGTTAAATCCTGGTTTAGATCTAGTTTAATCCTGGTTTAGTCCTGGTTTAGTCCTGGTTTAGTCCTGATTTTACTCCTGGTTTAGACGTGGTTTAGTCCTGGTTTAGACCTAGTTTAGTCCTGGTTTAAGTCCTGGTTTAGTCCTGGTTTAGACCTGGTTTAGTCCTGGTTTCATTCCAGTTTAGTCCTAGTTTTAGACCTGTTTTAGGTCTGGTTTAGTCCTGATTTAGTCCTGGTTTAGTTCAGGTTTTAGTCCTGGTTTAGTCCTGGTTTAGTCCTGGTTTAGACCTGGTTTAGACCTGGTTCAGTCCTGGTTTAGTCCTGGTTTAGTCCTGGTTTAGACCTGGTTCCAGTTCTGGTTTAGTCCTGGTTCAGTCCTGGTTTAGTCCTGGTTCAGTCCTGGTTTAGTCCTGATTTAGTCCTGGTTCTAGACCTGGTTTAGACCTGGTTTAGACCTGGTTCAGTCCTGGTTTAGTCCTGGTTCCAGTTCTGGTTTAGTCCTGGTTCAGTCCTGGTTCAGTCCTGGTTTAGTCCTGGTTTAGTCCTGGTTTAATCCTGGTTTAGTCCTGGTTTAGTCCCAGTTTAGTCCTGGTTTTAGACCTGTTTTAGTTCTGGTTTAGTCCTGGATTAGCCCAAAATGTGAAAACAGGAAAATATCGCCGTGTAATCCATTTATTTTAACAAAGTAACTGTAACTGAGTACAGTTACTCATAAATTGTACTCTGATTACATAACGCTGGTACATGTAATCTGTTACTCCCCGACACTGGAGCTGAATAAATACTAATTAATGACAAATTAAACATCTACAACTACATTAATAAGCAGGTATTTTGATCTTTATAAGTTTGCCCTAAAATAAAATGTTACAGAATTTTTATTAAACTTCAAAATCAGCACAAAATACTTTTACTTTTGACTCTTTAAGTGCATTTTTAAACCGGTACTTTAATACTTTTAATTAAAGCTGGAGTTTCTGTCAAATGCTTTCCTTCATGGAGACTGGTCGTCACTTTGTCCGGAATGTTCCACAGTACGGCATTAAACCGTTCCTATCTCCATGGAGACCAAACTAGATGGAGTTACGAGTCGGATCTGTGGAGAGGCGACTGTGAGCGGGGAATGAAATGTTAGTTTCAGTTTTTTTCGTGAGCCAAGCGGTGCTCTCGTTTGAATCAGAAGTGAAGTTCAATCAGTTTGCTACAAAGACTGAGTGCGTTTACATGCACATCAATAACCCGGTTATGATCGGGTTTTTTGAGTATCCCGGTTTCTTGATGGTGCATGTATACGCAGTAACCCGGTTTCAGTAACCCGGTTATGGTAGTAATCCCGGTTATTAGGAAACCGGGTTACTGTAGCTGGTTTATTCCGATAGTAACCGGGTTACTTGTGTCATGTATACGCAGTACCCTGGTTACTGCAACATAAAGTTGAGTCGCATGCGTCAAAAAGACACTTTCCAGCCTTTCACACCAACAGTAGTGACATAAATAAATTGACCAACATAAATAAAGTACCAAACAAATGAAATGACTGTAAAATAAAGAGCTGACTAAACCTGCACACGTACAATCTGCACTGGTACGACCGCTGAAAAGCTAAAAACATGAACTATCTCCTATACTCTATACTCACAGAACAAACTCACCATCATCAGCACCTCTTCTGTCACAGAAATAACACACATAATCCACAGAGTCGTGTCATTTAGTCCAAAAGAAACTGATCGCATCAGCGGCGCAAGGAGCGAGTTGTTTTTATCGCCGCTAACAGTTTATGCTTAATTAGCCAAACGGTCTTAAGTTTCGTTTCTGTAAAACGTAAACAAATGTGATCACAGCTGAATTATCTGAATCAAACGGGCTGATGTGTCTATAGTGTTTATGGTTTATATGTTTGTAAAGAGTTGAGTTTATTTAAGCAGAAGATTTAATGAAGAATCTGCACAGTGGATTGTGGGAGAATCTCGTAGCTCCTTTAGCTTCTTATGCTAAAGGAGCTCACGGTTTGTATTTTCCTGGTTTATTAAAAATCGATTTAAGTTAATTTTTGCGCCTGCGCATTTGTAAGATTATGTCAAGAAACCGGGATACTCCATTTGATCATGTACACGCGGATATGAGTGTCCCGGTTTCTCAGTGCGCATGTAAACGCAGTAACCCGAATACTGACAGAACCGGGATATGGCTAATAACCGGGATACTGATGTGCATGTATACGCACTCAATGTTGCCTCGTCAGTTTTGTTTCATGCACACATGTTTGAGTAAGTCTTTATTATTCGCCTGTTGACATTTCCAAAGCTCAAACGCTCTGATCCACCTTGTGATGTCATGAAGCAGTAGTTTTTAAATTAACAAGCTCCTTTTACCTTTTTGTTTAGTAGAGATTGCAATTCCAGAGGTGAAATTATCCAAATGATTCTCGTGAAGGTGTGTGGAGTTTAAAAACACAGAAGAGTAGAGGGAGTAGAGAGTATAGATGCATCACGAATTGCGGACTTCCAGTTATTGTGCAATTCATACTGGGAAGGATTTTCCGAAAAAGTGAGCATGAAACCTCCATGTTTAATTCCCCAGTGGGATGCGTCTATTGTCAAAGTCGATCTTTTCAAGTCTTTTGAACCATATCACTTTTGTTTCTGGTTCTGATATTGTCATATTTTAGTTTTGGGATTCGGACATCGTTAATTGTTGTGGTTGTTGGATCCTAACAGCGGAAAACGGCTCGAGAAATTTGTTTGTGAACTCCAACAGTGCAAAAGGGAATCAGATGTGTGTGACTGCAAACCTCTGTTCAAACTGTTTCTCTTCCCAACAGAATTTAAAAATCGTGAAAGGTGAAGGCGATGGGCAGGATTGATCGACAGGAAGAACCAAAAAGGAAACGCTTGACTGTCTAAATCATCCCGAGTTTGCATGTAGAGCGACATCAAAGCAAAATCCCGTTTGTTAATGGAGAGGAGCAGAAGACAAACAGACTGAGCTGCACTTTCTTGTTCTTGTGGTTTTACAGCAACATCACGTCTTGGTCTCTTTGCAGTGGAAGGTGTTTCTTGGTGAACAGCTGGTGCCTTTCACTTTGGCGTTGACTTTTTAAATTCATAAACCAAGGTGGAGAAAGGAATCGGGATTTTGCTTTCTTGGCGCTCCACATACAAAATGTTCGCTGCAAACTCAGGATGATTTAGGCAGCCAAAGTTTTCCTTTTTGGTCCTTTTTGTGGATCAGTCCTGCCCATCGCCTTCACCTTTCACTATTTTTCAATTCCGTTGGGAAGAGAAACAGTTTGAACAGAGGTTTGAGTCACACATGTCTGATTCGCTTTTGCAGTTATGGGGTTCACAAACAAATTTCTTGAGCCGTTTTCTGCTGTTAGGATCCAACAACCACATAATTAACGATGTCCGAATCCCAAAACTAAAATATGACAATATCAGAACCAGAAACAAAAGTGATATGATTCAAAAGACTTGAAAAGATCGACTTTGACATTAGACACATCCCACAAACATGGCGGTTTGATGCTCACTTTTTTTTGAAAATCCTTCCCAGTATGAATTGCGCGATGACCGGAAGTCCGAGATTCTTGATGCGTGTATCACCACATGACATCACAAGTTGGAACAGAGTGTTTTCTGTCTGAGAGAAGAACTCAGTTTAAATATGCACGGAGTTTTCTGTTTGAGATAAGTAAGGTTTTTCATGAGGAAACAACATTACAGCACAGATCAGGCCTTTAAGACACTGGCAGCCCGGGTTCAGTTGGGACTGTAAACAGTGAGGGCACAGGCTGCACACGGTTCGTTTAAATCAGTTTTAAATTGTGATCAAAATGAGTCTGTCAAAGTGTTTCCACAAGAGGGCAGCAGAGGTGCACGCAGAAAGAGGGCGAGATTTTGGGCACAGTTAGATGAACAATGAAACATAAACTACTGTCCGTTTATTAGTGCCTTCAGAATTATACATAAAAATATCAAAATGTCTATATATCGTATCGTTTAATGTCATGATACAGTATTAATATCATGGGCTGCTGTATCGATATATCGCCAAGAGTATTTTTTGGTATATTTTACTCAATGATTTTGTTACAGAGCTACAGTTTTGTTGTTCGTTTAGTGGAGGGAAACTCGTTTATGCGACACATTTGACATTTTCACTGTTATTAATGATTAAAATGTTTGTGTTTCATATTAATTTTGCACAAGACATGGTTTAAGAAAGACTTTCAGTATCACAGCCAGCCTTTAGCCATTATATTTTTATTGAACTGTATCGAATCGATTTGAATAATATCGTATCGAACTGAAAGTGCACTGTATCGAGATATGTATTGGCAACTTCTTAATGATACCCAGCTCTAATTATACATTTACAATAGTAATAGGCATGTAATTAACTAAACTTCTGTTATTCAAAAAAAAAGGTAAAAAAAAGTATTTCCCTCTTTTCCCTTTATTTTTTTTCCATTTACTTATTACTGTTATTATTATTATTATTATTATTTTATATATAATATATATATATTTTTTTATGTATTTATGTATTTATTTGGTGTAAACTGTGTAAAGAAGTTGACTAAGTGAGTGTTTATTTTAATAAACATCAGTGCTTCTACAAATGTAAAGTGTTCAGAGGTGTTTTCTTTTTTCAAACTTTATTTAACAACAATTTCCAAATATCAGCATTGTCAGGATAAATATTTAAATAAAGACAAAAAGCTGAGTAAAACACACACACAAAACAACAACAACAACAAAAACAACAACAACAACAGAACAACAACAACAAAAACAACAACAACAACACAACAACAACAACAACAGCTACCAGGTCACGTACTCAAAATAAACATGTACCAGATTGAAAAGAGTGAGACGGAAATTTGTGAAAATCAAAAACGGATAACGGCCGTTTCCCGTTTCTGGGACGTCCGTGACTGTGATGCCGAACTTTTGTGCTGCATACGGACTGAACCAGGACTGATCCAGGTCCGGGACCAGAGCGGGACCGAGACCGGGACTGAGACTAGACCGGGACCAGACCGGGACCAGACCGGGACCAGACTGAGACCAGGACTGAGACCGGGACCAGACCGGGACCAGACCGGACTGAGACCAGACCGGGACCAGACTGGGACCAGAGTGGGACCAGAGCGGGACTGAGACCGAGACCAGACCGGGACCAGACCGGGACTGAGACTGAGACCAGACTGGGATCAGACCGGGACTGAGACCGAGACCAGACCGAGACAGAGATCAGGACTGAAACCGGGACCAGACCGAAACTGAGACCAGACTGGGACCAGACCGGGACTGAGATCGAGACCAGACCGGGATCAGACCGGGACTGAGACCAAGACCAGACTGGGACCAGACCGGGACTGAGACCGAGAAAAGACCGAGACAGAGATCAGGACTGAGACCGGGGCCAGACCGAGACTGAGACCAGACTTGGACCAGACCGGGACTGAGACCGAGACCAGGATCAGACCGGGACCAGACCAGGACCAGACCGGGACCGAGACCGAGACCAGACCGGGATCAGACCAGGACCGAGACCAGACCGGGACCAGACCGGAGGCTCAGAGCCCACGGTAGAGCCGGAGCTCGGAGCTGAGGCTCAGACCCTGCGGAGGCTCGGAATCCAAGCCTGGAGTCCGCTCTGGTCCCGGTCCTGGATCAGTCCTGGTCCAGTCTGTATTCGGTGCAACAATCCGACATCGCAGTCACGGACGTCACGTAAACAGGAAACGGCCGTTACTCGTTTTTTGCATTTTTCATTTAAACACAAAATCAAAAACTGAAAAAACGAATCATTATCTGTTTTTTTTTTATTTTGGTTTTGGAGACAAATAATGAAGAAAATAGTTTGTTTTTTGATTTTCTTATTTTTGGTTTTATTTTGAAAAACAGATGAACGAATGATACACGGATACAGAGGGGAAATGAACAGACTCAACAAACTGAAAAAATGGAACCCACGTTTTCTTGAAAGTCTTCAATGACCCCCCACGAGTACATCTGACTTTTTCCATGTTCACAAAATACAGAATGTCTCTAATCCAGGCGTGGAGTGTGACTGGAGCAGGAGACTTCCATTTAAGAAGAATAAGGCGTCGAGCAGTGAGGGTAACAATGACATATTTTTGATATCGAGGGTTCAAGTCTCAGCGGTGTTTTTATATTAAAACATGTGAATAATGAACAGTGTTGGGAGTGTGACTTTTAAAATGTATTCACCTACAGATTACAGATTACATACACCAAAATGTAGTTTGTAACGTAATCCATTAAATTACTTAAAGTGAGTAATGTAATCTGAATACTTTGGATTACTTGATTTGCTGTAGAGAAGCAAAGACGAGGAAATCGTAACATAAGATGTTTTGTCTGATAAAAGAAAATAAAAAGCCCAGACTTTACTGAACCAAATTAAAAATACTATTGATAGAAGAAGAGGAGACACGTCCACACAGCAGGATTTAGTCCTGGTTTAGACCTGGTTTTAGTCCTGGTTTAGTCTTGGTTTAGTCCTGGTTTAGTCCTGGTTTAGTCTTGGTTTAGACCTGGTTTAGACCTGGTTTATACCTGGTTTAGACCTGATTTAGTCCTGGTTTAGTCCTAGTTTAGATCTGGTTTAGTTTCTGGCCATGAGTGGAATTACTGATAAAAAAAAAAAAAAAAGGATATAGCCCAAAATGTAAAAACAGTAAAATCCCTCTGTGTAATCCATTTATTTCAACAAAGTAACTGTAATCCGATTACCACTCACTGAAACAGTATAATAATAATTTGTACTCTTGATTACGTAACTCTGGTACATGTAATCTGTTACTCCCCAACACTGATAATGAAATACAAATAAGTGAATCCTTTGTTATTGAGTTGTTTAAAGGGATAGTTTGGGTTTTTTGACGTGGATCATCCGCACTGACTTACCCCCGACGGCGTCCTGTGAGCCCAGATCCTGGCCGGTTTTGGTGCTGACGAAAGTAGTCCGGCAAGTTGGCTGAGGTCTTTCTTCTCAAAACAGTATGTGTACAAAAGAGCGATGTATTTGCCTCACAAAACCTTTGTCCTCGAAAAAGTCAGACCTCATAATCGCTTGGGGCTATTTTCTCTCCATTTCATTCCACCAGAACACTACGATATCTTGATTTACGGACAAAACAGCAAAATAAAACCTCCAGGATGGTGCAGAGTGGGTTAATGCGAACATTTTAAGACCGAAATGAGGAGTCTGACAGCAGCAGATACAGAAAGTGCTCCTCCTTTTCCTCCAGGTCAGTGAGCGTTCAACAGGTCGGGTCCAGGCTCAGAGGACTTGAGTTTGGGCGTCATCAGTAACTGAAACCAAAACAGTGTCAGTCATTATTCATGCTTATTTACATACGACATATTCTCATAAGTTGTATTCGAAATGACATAGGCTTGTTTGTCCTGTATTTAATGTTAAGCTACACCTGATTATCCTCCGTAGAGAAATTAGTCCTCCACATTCGACTGCTGCATCAACACGTCGGACACCTTACCGGGGGTGAGCTACACTCACCCACATGGCCTCCCACTTGTCCCGACCGGGCCGGAAAACGGGGAATTTCTTGTACAAGTCATCGTTAAATGCACATTTGCGCTTCGGTGTGTTGCAGACTGACCGACTGTGTGTGTCTGCTCGCTCCTTCTGAGTCGCAGACGCTACGAGAGACGCTCAGTTTAATGCCCCCAATGAAAGATCATGAAAATCCGGACATTTTCATCACTGTATGAGAACAAAACCCCCGGATGCAATGGACAGGACGCAAAAAAACTGACATGTCCGGGGAAAAACGGACATTTTCTTAAAGGTTGTATAGAGGATTTTTTAAGGGAAGAGAAATACAGCCACAGTCCTTTTTCAAATGTTGTGCATGTGTGACACCACCTTCCTCCTCCACAGCTCCTCAGCAGAAACATCTCCTCCTGCCTCCTGACTCTAGAAATCACGCTTGTTTACAGCCGTGCGTGTTCAGAATTACTGTTGAAGTGACCTGTCTAGAAATAATTTAGCGACTGACACATCAGTTTTTAGGCCCTTCGTCTGCTTCAGTCGCGCCATTACTGGAAGGAATCTCCAAGAATCACCCCAGTTTGGTTTTGCTCCTTTTCCCCTTCTCTTCGTCTTTCAGCGACCTCAAAAACTGACTTTCTTTTGCGACAAACTGGTCGTGGATTCTCATCCGCAACCGCAACAAACTTTGTGCGAATTGCGTAAAAGCTACAGTTTAAAAAAGCCTCTAAGAACCGCTGAATAAACCATGTAATCCCAGCGCCGATGAGTCAATTACACTAGAAACAGGGAGTTTGATTGACAGCCTAACAGCCAATAGAAAATGAGGGAGCCTCGTTTTCTATTGGCTGATGTTTATCTGGCTTCACTACGTCCACAGTTGATGGATTTTCATTCTTTTTTTTTTTGGTCATTATAATTACAAAGCTGCTGTGTCTCTGTAATGGTATTTTAAACTTTCATTGACAGTTTGAAACAAAAAAAAAAAATCCTCCATACAACCTTTAAGGCCACCACACACTACAGGATTTTTAAGAGTGTGATAAAAAGCGCAAACCACAGACCAAGCTCCCAGGTTCCAAAATAACCACCCATTCAAGTCACAGAAGTACACAGAAGAGGAAGTGGTGCTCTGTTTACCTCATGGATCTACGGTTTACCTCTGGAGGTCGTGTAGAAGTGACACCGAGGACGAAGAATTGAATGGATTTGGAGTGAGATGGAGAGTTTGGTTAAGCTTGTTCTGTTGTTTATGTTATAGTTTATCTGAAGAACTGTTCATATGTTCTTCTCTCTTCTATTGTTTTTACTACAACTTGACTTTCAAGATCAAATGTCCTGGTCTCTGATTTTATAAAATACATTTACCCCAAAAAGTGTGACTAATATATGTTTTTTTCTTCTTCATTAGACATTTTTGGCTGGTTCGACTTATAGCCCGAAAAACATGGTAGTATGAGGGAATTCATGGTCCGAGTCAAATTTGAACTGAACCATACTGTGAAGGCTAAAGAAATGAATAGTTTATAAAGGTTAAAGATAAAAATCGGGGGCAACGCTGTTTAAATTGGTGTAGTCAGTCTGTATACTCACAACAGTTTCTCCAGTCTCTGTTGGAGCTCCTGGACGTGCTTCTTCCTCAGGTAGTTTCCCTCCAGACTAACTTCTTTCAGATGTGAGGGGTTGGACTTCAGAGCTGAGGCCAGAGAGGAACAGCTCACCTCTGACAAACTGCACTCATACAATCTGAAAAAAACAAAAAAACAAAACACAAACGACAAAAGTGAAGTCCAAACTATTTCCATGTCATCTTCCTCTGACGATTCCGTTTTCATTCACTGCCGACTTGCTATGTTGCTGTTCCCTCATCAAAAACACGCCTGAGGAGGTTTAAGATGTCACCCATGCATGTTTGGGTAATTTAGCGATCTGAAGTGATGTGTCCGATTTTCGAAGCGTGTGCCGAGTAATCCGGAAAGGCTTTGGTGAGGCGCGTATCGAGGCTTGTATCGGTGACGTACGTGGTGACGTTCGAAGCCTCGTGAACCGCCCGTACCACGTGACCAGTTCAGGAAGTGTTTTGAGGATTTGGCGCGTGATTCGAAACACAAGGGCCAAAGAAACACAACAGATTCTCCCAAAACATTTTGTGGTGTTGGGTTATTGGGAGTTTGGTACATTCTATTTGAGATTCTTTTTTTTTTTTTTTTTTTTGCAATGGAGCCAGCAAGAAAAATTATATTTTCCCCTGTTTGGCAACATTTTGAGCTGATATCTCCTTACAAAGTATATAGTAATAATGATGTAATTTAATAAACAATATTACTAAATACACAAATTTGACAACACACTGCTTCCCCTGGTCTAATATATTTCTTGTAAAAAAAAAAAAAAATCAGTTGAAGTGTCTACTTTTTCTTTTAACTCAACCATTATATCATGAACACAGATTCCATGTTAATAAATTCACAATTTATGTTGAAATCACAAACATTCAAATATTTAATCATTCATTTGTTCAGTATAAATCTTTCCATCAGAACCACGATGATCATGTTGATCAGACAGCACCCTCCCTACACGCCACAACTGAACAAAGCCCAGAGTCACCGTGAACGTCACAAACAAACAAAACCACTCACCCATCACACTGTTGGGTTTCCTTTAAAGTCCAGTGCGGTTTATTTGTGAAAAACTTCAAAAATAGACCATTTAATGACAGTGCGTCTTATAATCCAGAGCGCCTAATAGCCCGGAAAATACGATAAATAAATATTGTCTAAATTGTACAAGCTTTTTTGTGGTGTCCTAATACTTGGAAAAGAGTAAACTTCACAGGGACAGGGCCAGAATCACCTAAACCTGCATTTTTCATTAGATTACAGATGAATATTTTGTACCTAGGGCCAAGAATTTGGTGTGGCGCTGGCACCTCAGAGTGGACACTGCCTCCTTCCCTACGTGTAGTTGTGTTGATGACCGAGAAGGAGCTGTGGAACGGGGGGAGGGTGTAACAGTAAGAGACAGTGAACTGACCTGAGAGTCTCCAGTCGACAGTCTGGACTCTGCAGAAAACCACACAGATGAGACACTCCTGAATCACACAGGTCTGTGTTATCTCCAAAGTCTAGTCTTCTCAGATGTGAGGGGTTGGACTTCAGAGCTGAGGCCAGAGAGGAACAGCTCATCTCTGACAATTTGCAGCTGCTCAATCTAAATAAAAAAAACAAAAAGAAAGCCTGTTTAGAAGGATTGTACTTTGGACTAAACGCTTAAACTAGGGTGACGTCCCTATTTACCCGGGACAGTCCCAGTTTGGAGCCTTGTGTCCCCTGTCCCAGCAGATTTATACAAAACCACTGATTTGTCCCAGTTTTATATATGAAATGTTCAGGATGTCTTGATTTTTGACCAATTTGATCCCTGCCACCAGTAAAGAGGTACAAACTGTCACCTGTTTAGGTAAAATACAGAAAAGCTGCTTAACCCTCGTGCATCCCTTGAAAAGAATCACACCATTATTTATGTACATTTACATATAATGTACACTGGGAAAGAATACCACAATATTTTTATGCAGTGCGGATTTTTGTCCAACTTTTTTTATATCAGTGTCTTCATTTACTTCTGTCCTAATCATACACACCAAATATTATATAATTCTTTGAAATTTTAACCCCTAAATGCCATTTTTGACAGCAAAAGTCTCAAATTATGTGCATGAAAAAAAGAAAAAAAAAAAAAGATTTTTTTCTATATCTTTCAAGTAATTTTAATGAGTTTGTGTTGGGATTATCAGAGGTTGGGGAATCCTCTAGAACAGGGGTGTTCACAGTTTTTCAGCATGTGAGCTACTTATAAAATGACCAAGTCAAAATGATCGACCTAATACAAAGCCAAGCAAACTGCACTGAAACACTCTGTGCCCCTTTTTAGATTCTCCCCCACAGTTTGAGAACCTCTTCTTTAAGAGAACTTCCTCTGGCACTTTACACAAAACTGTGAAAAAGTGAAGGAAGATTTTTAAACCTGTTTTTTAAAGTTCCAAACTGGAGTTGCATTCTTTTCTGGTTTTGCAGTGATATTTACCAGCCTCTGCACATTTACCAAACCAAACGCACATCGTGACAAACACAGATGCATTTGTGCACTTTTGTTAGACAAACTTCAGCCAAATGTGGCAGTAGGTTTGTTCTGTAGATCCGCTCTATGCTGTAGACCTGCTTTGTGCCAACACTGGAACACAAATTTAGACTCGTTTTTGCTTCATGTTTGGTCTTGCTCTTCTAATCAGCCGCACTGTGGGAGGGGCTTGTGTTCGCTGTACGCAGGAAGGAGCGAGAGCGTGAAAAGGCGAGGGGCGGCGTGCTGACGTGAGGCAGATGGACAGGTAGGATGTTTAGGAAGTTTAACCTAAAGTTTAGTGCACAGGCTCCACTGAGACGCCCCACACGCTCCTGCACCCCGGTACAAGTTTATTACCAACAGCAGCGGCCGTAACGAAATATGATCACACATGTTGAGTGTCAGACCTTGAGTGAGAGACAAGACCGAGTCCAAACGCGAGTCCAAGACGAGACACGGCGATCTACCCACACGACCTTGACGATCGACGTATTGAGCACCCATGATCTAGAACACACCCAGATCATTTTAACCTCAAATATCTGTCTCTGTCCTTCAGTCTGGTGCATTGTACAAATGTCTTTCTATTGATATAATCTTATGGCCACACCGGCCTGTTGAAGCCTGATTGTGTCAGACCTCAGAAGCTCAGTAGGGCTGGTCCTGGTTGGCATTTGGATGGGAGACCACTGGGAAAATCAGGAGCCACAGGGCAGCGCCAGTCGGAAAAAACAGTTGTTGTGTCCTTAGGCAAGACACTTCCCCCACATTGCCTAGTATGAAAGTGGTGTGTGCGTGAGTGATGGTGATGGTCGGTGGGACCAATGGCGCCGATTGTCATGGCAGCCACGCTTCAGTCAGTCTGCCCCAGGGCAGCTGTGGCTACAAAAGTAGTTTACCACCACAGGGTTTGGAGTGAATGAATAATGCTGAATAATGCTCTGTAAAGCGTCTTGCCTGACAAATGTCTGTGAAAATCTCTATATAAATAAAGACTTACTTATAATGGAAGATACAGTAAAAAGAAAAAAATATCAAAAAATTCAAAAAGACACTAAAACAAACATTTTTTGAGGATTTTCAACACCAAAAAAAAAAAAAAAAAGAAAAAGAAATCAAAAGGTGAAAATATACTGGCAGTTATGTCAGTAAATAAGACACTTTGAATGGAAGTCAATGGGACAAAAATATACCTAAGGACCATGGGTGTGATTATTTTAATTATAGATTGTTCAATTAATGTGATTTTTAAAGGAAACACAGAAATTAAAAATACATCACAAACTACACAAACTGGCCAATTTTGGTGCTATTTGGAGCAATATGGTCAAAGTTACGCAAAACAAAAAAAGTTGAGATGTAGAAAAATGTACCGAGGGGCGCAGGAGGGTTAAAAATGATCAAAACACAAAGAAAATGTGACTATACTGACTCGCATCTAAGTCATGAATGGTCACTGCAAAACAATTTTCCTTAAGTACTCGCTTATTCCACAATTTTAATATTATTAACCACCCCAAACCGAGGATGTCCCAGTTTTTGGTTTTGAAAATCTGGTCACCCTAACCTAAACCCTGCTCAGAATCACATTTCAAATAGAGTGAACACACTGGGCACTACCTGGACTAAAGGGAGAGTGAGGGGAGAGGTGGAGCTGAGTCTGGAGGTATATGGTACAGTGGTGTAACAGGTAACTCCACCCCTGTTGCCAGATGTTTGCAATCAGTGTTTGCATGATGTCACCAAGCACCTAATAAAATAAGAATAAGCCTGATGGAACTTCATGTTTTTACAAGTCTTAGTGTTTGTTGAACAGACCTGAGAGTCTCCAGTCGACAGTCTGGGCTCTGCAGAAAACCACACAGATGAGAAGCTCCAAGGTCCCTCAGGTCTGTGTTACCCCCCAAGTCCAATTCTCTCAGATGTGCCGGGTTGGACTTCAGAGCTGAGGCCAGAGAGGAACAGCCGGTCTCTGTCAGTTTGCACCTGTACAGTCTGAGTAAAAATACACAATAAGAACAGATGTAATGAGAGCATCATTGGAGAATTTACAGTTAGATCTTGTCCAGTGTGGTTTTATATTTGTTCTGATATAGCTCAAGATCATTCTCAGGCCGTACTCACATCAGAAAAGTGCTTAAATCAGCTTTTTTGAGCTGGATCAGATACAGACTTTATTTTTTTCAGCTGGTTCGGATGAGGTCTCATTGAGCAAGTGGAGTATAAAAAGTAAACAAATGCACATCTGTGACGACGACGCACACACTGGACAGAACCAACAGGTGCAGGGCAAATCAGAGGCCAATACAGCTTCATTAGGTCATGAATAAATAAATATGAATAAAAGAAGAGTAAAATTGTAAAGTAGCAGTCTATTATTTTGTATTTTTATTGAGCAAAGAGACAAAGTATAAGTACTATTAAAGTATAAACTGAGATTCAGACAGAACACAGTAGTCTGGGGGGCAAGTGTCTGCACCAGCGGATAACCATGGACCAAGAGCACACAGGAACACCAGGAACACCAGGAACACCAGGAACACCAGGAACACGCGGTGCAGTTCAGTTCAGCTGGATCAGGCTGTCACGAAGGGCTGCTAACTGTTTAACTGGTACAGTCATTTGGCTGTAGGGTTCAGCGTGCACAGCTGAAAATCTCCCTGTGGAGTTCTTAACATTTTTTTTTTTTTTCCTGGATGAATGGATTTTATCCTGGACACGTTGATTTAAATGGACTAAACAGGGGTCAGCCTCAGCACTTGGAGGCGCTGTCAGAAGTTTGGTTTGTGCGTCCTGTCCCTGCACTTGGTCCATACTTAAAACGGTAAGAAATATAAAAATAATGCATTCCCATTTTGTGTGCTAAATGATCACTGTATGTGGCTGGTTTATGCATTACACCTTTACACTATCAAGCACCATGTCTCTTTGTTTCACATCGAGACATTTGTATTCAGACCATAAGAGGGCTGCACCAGAATCCGACTGAAACAGATCCGCTTGTTTAGTCTGGATCAGCGTTCGCTTGTCTTTATTCACATCTGAAGTAAAGTCTGGACGTTCAGGTGTTATGGGCTCAGGCCTCCAGCTCTTCCAGGGGAACTCTAGGGGAACTGAACTTTAGTTCGTTTTAATCGGACTAAAGTCTGTAGGTGTGAATATGCCATAGTGCTATTCAGGAAAGGTTTGTTTCTGTCCTGTGAATATGATCTTTTTAGTACCAATACCTGTTCAAATGTTCCAATACTAGTTATAGTATCAATTAGTATCAGATTTTTTTTATAATTTTTGACTAGCTGGTAATACACCATCTCCATATTCATAAAACAAACTGCAGAACACTGTGGAGGCCTCTCACTTTCCATGAAATCCTTCTTCAAACCCTCTCTCGCCCTCTCTCATTTATTTGGACAATGTTTTTGAAATCAAGATTGATAACGACTTACGAATGGCAGTCTGAAAGTCTTGTTGTCTAAAACATTGTCCAAATGACTAGTTTGGAAACGGGAGGTTTTGGAGGTTTTCTAATCCTACAGGAAACGAAAATGGGATACCTGAGGAGTTATGTGAGCTAATGCTGCACATTGTGTCATGGCTGAGCTGGAGCTGTGAAACATGTGGAGTGTGTAACCGTAAGAGACAGTGAACTGACCTGAGAGTCTCCAGTCGACAGTCTGGACTCTGCAGAAAACCACACAGATGAGACACTCCTGAGTCCTTAATGTCTCTGTTGCGTCCCAGATCTATTTCCCTCAGATGTGAAGGGTTGGACATCAGAGCTGAGACCAGAGAAGAACAGCTGGACTCTGACAAACCACAGCTTTTCAGCCTGGATCAAGAATACAACAGAATAATTGTTTGAACTGAAGATTACTATGTTTGTATGCATTGTTTAACTTAGTAAGTTAATAAAGTAATTTCTCAACCCTCTGGTGGGCCTATTGATCAGTAAGGAGAATGGACTGACCTGAGAGTCTCCAGACGACAGTTAGGACTTTGGAGTCCATAACATAACACAAGTATTTCTGAGTTCACAGCTGTGTTATAGCTCAGGTCTAAGAGTCTCAGGTGAGAGGGATTGGACTTCAGTGCAGAAGCAACCACTTCGATGTGAATTTTTGAAAGTTCACAATTAGAAAATCTATGAAAATAAATAAATTAAGAGTTGAATAACTTGTTCCTGTAAAACAAGGGACACTTTTACAATGAAAACTTACTGAGCACTTCTACAGTTTCTCACTGCTGAGACCATTCTCCGTCGTCCTTCACCAGACGTGTTGTACTTCATTGGGACCAGTTCCTCCAGGACCTGCTCTGACATCTGCAGCATGTAGGCCAGAGCCGAGCACTGGGTCACAGACAGTTTCTCTGACCTGTCCTCTGACTTTAGGAAGTCCTGGATTTGCTGGTTGACCGTGTGGTCGTTTAACTCTGTCAGACAGTGGAAAATGTTAATGCTTCTGTCTGGAGAGGATTTGGTGTTCATTTCTTTCAGTTTGCAGATGACTCTTTCTCTCATCTCTGAGGTGATCTCTGCTGGGCCCAGAAGAGCTCGCAGAAGCCTCTGGTTGGACTCCATTGTGAGTCCATGAAGGAAGCGCACAAACAAGTCCAGGTGCCCGTTAGGACTTCGGAGAGCTTCTTCCAGAGCTGCCCTGAGAAAGTCGCCGAGAGTTGATTCTTTTTTCAAGAATTTAAGAAACACAAGCAGCTCCTCTTCTTTTTTAAAATTAAAGCAGTGGAGCAGGTAAACTGCTGCCATAAACTCCTGGACGCTCAGGTGGACGAAGCAGTAGACTGATTTGTTGAAGAGGACACTCTCTCGTTTAAAGATCTCTGTGCAGAGTCCTGAGTAGACCGAGGCCTCAGTCAGGTCCAGACCCACCTGCTCCAGGTCTTCCTCATAGAACATGATGTTTTCTTTCTGCAGATGTTCAAAGGCCAGTCTGCTCAGCTTCAGGAGCAGCTCACAGTCGTCTGTGCTCAGCTCTCGACCACTGCTCTGCTCACTGTACTTCCTCTTCCTGTTGGTCTGCACTAACAGGAAGTGGGCGTACATGTCGCTGAGTGTCTGGGGCAGTGCTCCCCTCTGATTGCTTCTCACATGTGGTCCAGGACTGTGGCTGTGATCCAGCAGAAGACTGGGATCTGGCACATGATGTGGAGGCTGCGGGAGGTTCTGATGTGGGACAGGACGGTCTTACACTGCTCTTCATCTGTGAACCTCTTCCTGAAGTACTGCTCCTTCTGATGGTCAGTGATGAAGCCCCTGACCTCTGTCACCCTGTGCACACACTGCGCTGGGATCTGATTGGCTGCTGCTGGTCTGGAGGTGATCCATATAAGGGCAGTAGGAAGCAGAGTGCCTTTGATGAGGTTCACTAACAGCACGTTGACCTCTGACCTCTGTGTGACCTCAGAGATGACCTCACAGTCAAAGTCCAGAGACAGTCTGCTCTCGTCGAGGCCGTCGAAGATGAACAGGAGTTTAGAGACGGACAGAGTGTGTGCTGTGAGCGTCTGTGGACACAACGAGAACATGAACAAGAGGAGACATTTGAGTGTGATCAGGTTTATCCACACATGGAAACACACACTCACATACAGAGGCTTTGACTCAGTGTCAAATACCTTCTAAAAATGACTCGAGACTCAAGTAGAAGAGCAGATAAAGGAGAGTCACCTGTTTTACCAGCACTGGATGGAACACTTGTATCAGCTCCATCAGACTGTAGCGCCCCCCTCTGACCAGGTTCAGCTCTCTGAAGGACAGCGGCAGCACCAGGTCCAGATCCTGGTTCTCTGAGCCCTGGGCCCAGTCCAGAGAGAACTTCAGGACTGAGAAGGTCTTCCCCACTCCAGCCACGCCGCAGGTCAGCACGGCTCTGATGGACCTCTGCTCATATAGAAATGGTTTAAAGATGTCCTGACACCTGATGGGAGTGTCATGGGCAGTCTTCTTGCAGTAGCTCTCCAGCTGAGTCTCCTCGTGTTGAGCACCAGCCTCTTCACTGAGGCCCTCTGTGATGTACAGCTCACTGTAGATGCTGTTCAGAGGAGTTGTACTTCCTGTTTCAGCTCCTTCAGACACACTCTCAAATCTGTGCTCCAGACTGCTCTTATAGTCA
The DNA here is from genome assembly GCF_026225935.1 of Boleophthalmus pectinirostris. Taxonomy (NCBI): domain Eukaryota; kingdom Metazoa; phylum Chordata; class Actinopteri; order Gobiiformes; family Gobiidae; genus Boleophthalmus; species Boleophthalmus pectinirostris. The sequence continues at coordinate 2,741,175 of NW_026571207.1, read as the reverse complement.
CCTGAATAAAGCAGTATACAGTTTGGTTAGAATATACTAGAGCTTGTATTTGTTACAATTTGTCACCAAATACATCTTGGCTTGTTCACACATATGAACAATGCACATCTAATGGTCACAAACTAAAACTCTAGGTTAGACAAGTCAAGAGTATGTTTGTATATAGATACTTATGGATATTTATAATGCAAAATCTACTTTTTGGAGTTTTCAGCCATGTTCTTATGTTGTCCCCTCATCAAAAACATGCCTGAAACGGTTTTAGCTCTGTTCAAACCCTCTTTATGGTTAGCAGTAAGATTCTATCCAAAGCTTAACCCACAAGCCATGCAGTAATTTTTCATAAATATAAAAAGCGTGATACAAAACAATAGACCACATTTTCACAAGCCTGATGCAATGTGCAGTACTTTCATTAATGCAATGACTGCCAAAACTGAAATCTATTAAACATAAACATCACAACAGGGAAAATCCATCTAATAGTGCCCCCCAGTACACAAGCATATCCACAAGCATCCTCCATTTTATCCAGTATTATGGCAGTCCAACCACTGCACAGTAAGGGGGGTAAAATCATTTGACTAAATGATTGAAACCTTGCAGATTTCTTTGTTTAGATCTGATAAAAAAAAAAAAAAAAAGAAGTCAGTTTAGTGTTTTATCTGTATACGATGGCAAACATCTCCCATTATCTACGTGTTATCAGGAGCCAAGGTTTACTCCACTATAGACACATTGAGCTTTTCCTGATTTTTTTTTTTTTTTCGTACACCATTGTACATCAGCGTTCAAGTGTAGGGCCTCTCACTTTGGACACAGCTGTGAATGCGCAGTCCTGCTCCACTCTGAGGGCGATCGCAGATACCACAGCACTCGTCCCAGGCTGGAGAGGAGACTGGACCGTCCAGGACACTGCCACACAGACAACAGGACAATGTGGACAAAGAGACTCCAGGTCCTGCCCCTTTGAAACCGCAATTTCTTTGTCAACATTGTCAGTAAAACAGGTTTATAAAGGCAGCAGAGGTTGTAAAAATACATGTACAGTACCAGTCAAAAGTTTGGACACACCCTCTCATTCAACGTTTTTTTTTTTCTTTATGTTTACTTCTTTGTACATTTTAGATACATATGGAAGACAACAACAACATTTTTAGTCTCCACCTTTTACTTCATGATCTCATCAAGTCTGAAATGGTTTTCCCTTCACCGCTGTGCTCTGTCAAGGGTCAAGAAATGCCAAAAGTGGAAACCAAGACTCAAAGCAAAGTGTGGCCATAAAAAAAAAAAAGTAATCTAAAATAAGTTATTTTTAATGTATTTTTTGTTAACTACATGTGTTTATTTGTAGTTTTTATGCCTTCAGTGAGAATCTACAATGCAAATAATCAAGGAAATAAACGAAAAAGTGTGTCCAAACTTGTGACTGGTCGTGTATTATTATTTTTATCCAGCTCTGGGTCAAACATCTAAGGTTCAAAAATGCTATTTTTACAGTAAATACAATTGAAAATCTGTGGTTTGCTACAGTCGCCATCATCACTGGGGTTGTATTATTCTCATATTATAACTTTAGAAATATTATTGCTTTGTCTAGAATGTTCCACAGTATAGATTAAACCTACCTATCACAACAGAGATGAGCAGGTTACAGCACTTCACTACATTACAGTTCAGATCTGTGGAGAGTCGCTCCTATTCACAGAAGGAATTACTGTATTTTTGGGCCAATAGAAACTCCTGTAATGAATACATTCTATCTGGATATGTTTAATGTCATGCCACGGAACATTCCAGGTCAAGCAATAACAAATCCATGGAGAGAAGTAGGTAGCAGACCCTCCACCAGAAACGTTTAGAATTTGAAGTTGAAGTAAATATGACCTGACGAAGACGCCACATGTCAAAATGCCTTCGCTTGTCCCATGTCACCATTAAATTACTTTTATTTTCATTCCAGCAGAATACCTCAGATTTTTTTTTGGACCACTTTTTACTTTAACACAGTATGTTTCACATTGCAAGCTTAGTCGTCTTCACTGTGTCCTCTTAGTTCACTGTTTGTTAGTGTCTGAGCCTCGTCCTTGAGGAGCACCTGTTGTGGATGTGATAGATAAAAAAGAAAGTCTGTTGATATTATAAAGAGAGTTCAGATGGTACCAAAGATATAAATACTAAACACTGTACTATTTACAAGGGTCATTTCAATTGATTGATTGCATTTATATAGCATCTTTCAAGATACCCAAAGAGCTTTACAGTTCATTATTCAGTCACTCCACACTCAATGGTGGTAAACTACTACTGTAGCCACAGCTGCCCTGGGACAAACTGACATAAGCAAGGCTGCCAATCTGCACCATCAGCCCTTCCAACCACCACCACTCACACACACACTACTTTCATACTAGGCAATGTGGGTGAAGTGTCTTGCCTAAGGACACAACAACAGTTTTATGCCACTGGCACCCCCCTGTGGTACCTGGAATTCTTAGCAGTCTCCCATCCAAGTACTACCCAGGCCCAGCCTGCTTAGCTTCTGAGATCTGACAGGATCAGGGTTTGACAAGCTGGTATGGCCACAACAATTGGCAAGTGGAAACAACTGCTGCACACAACTGCTATTCTTTTTGAAATAAAGTAATGGAATAAGGATGTGAACTTTCTATTCTTCATTTTACACAAAAAACAACCACGTACCTATCCCAAATGACTAAGTAAGTAAGTAAGTAAAGTTTATTTATATAGCACTTTTCACAGGCAGGTCACAAAGTGCTTCACATACAAAAGACAAAAACAGCAAAAGATACATTCATAAAATAAAATCAGTCGTAGCAGCTCTAAACCTGAGAGGGAGGGAACGCTTGTTCAAAGAAAAATGTTTTTAGTTGCTTTTTAAAATCATCTACACTATCTAGAGAGCGTAGGCATGGAGGCAGTTCATTCCAGAGTTTAGGGGAGACGGCTTGAAAGGATCTGTCTCCTCGCACTTTAAAACTTGTCTGAGAGACCATCAACAGGTTTTGGGAGACAGACCTCAGGCTACGGACCGAGGTGTACGGCTTTATCTGTGATGTCAGCAGAAGTCTGGTCATGTCGGGCCCTAAAGGTCAAGCACCAAAAGTGGACATGAAAAAGAACAGGGAGCCAGGGTCAGGATTTTAAGATGCTAGTGATACGAGCTCTAATGGTGGTGCAGGTCAGGAGCCTTGGGCAGAGTTTTGGACCATCTGCAGCCGGGGTCAGTTCCTTCTTGCTCAGGCTGGTAAACAGACTGTTAGGATAGTCTAGTCTTGAGGACACAAACACATGAATTACCTTCTCTAACTCAGCTTCAGAAATCATCATACGAAGTTTAGATATGTTGGAAAAAGCAGTGTTTAGTGAGTTGTTTAGAGTGGCATTGTATCGGAGTAGAGAGCGCAACATGGACATTGAACTAAGACACCCTGAAGCTCTCACCTCCTCTGTGTTTTTATGAAGTTGAAGTAATTGGAAGGACAAACATTAAATAATGCACAAAATCTGTTATTTTCAAAGGGTAGACACGAAAATGAGAAATGAAATCATATCTGAAAGAGCAGTACAAACAACAGAAATGTTTAAATCATTTCATATTGTTAACTTAAAGCTTTTGTCACTCACACTAGGGATGTACAGTATACTCTTACTAAATAGTAAATTGGTTCAAGTCCTATCTAGAAGACAGGAAGTATTTTGTTGAAATTGGAAACTGTGTCTCAGATCACATGGCCCTGACCTGTGGGGTGCCTCAGGGGTCAATCCTGGGCCCCCTGTTGTTCAATCTCTACATGCTGCCATTAGGCCAGTTAATAAGCAGCAATAACGTGTCCTACCACAATTATGCAGACAACACTCAGATCTACGTCTCTCTGGCAGCAGGAGACTATGGACCAGTGGACTCACTTGGTCACTGCATCCAACAGATCAGTGTGTGGATGCAAAACAACTTTCTCCTGCTAAACTCTGACAAGACTGAAGTCATAGTGTTTGGTCCACAGAAACAAAGGGACAGTGTCAGCATCACCTCCAGTCTCTCTCTCTCTAAAACCTTCAAATCAGGCAAGAAATCTAGGGGTAATAATGGACTCAGACTTGAACTTTAAATCAATAACATCTGCAGCCTTTTACCATCTAAAAAACAGAGCAAAAAATCAAAGGTTTACTGTCTAAATCAGACTTGGAGAAACTTATCCATGCGTTTGTCTCCAGTAGGTTAGATACTGTAATGGTCTGCTTACTGGTTTCTCCAAACGAACTGTGAGACGCTGCAGAACATCCAGAACATCCAGAACATCCAGAACATCCAGAACATCCAGAACGCTGCAGCTCGGATCCTTACTCGAACTAGGAAGTACGAGCACATAAGTCCTGGTCTCAGGTCTCTGCACTGGCTCCTGTGCCTCAGAGACTTTAAAGCAGCTCTACTTGTGTACAAGTCTCTCCATGGCCGAGCACCAAAGTCCATCTGTGACATGTTAGTGTCATATGAACCATCTCGCACTCTGAGGAGCTCAGGGACCGGCCTCCTGCTGGTGCCCAGAGTCAGAACTAAACAAGGGGAGTCAGAGTTTCAGGTTCATGCAGCTAAAACCTGGAACAGTCTGAACATGTGAGACAGACTCTTCTGTGACGCTGTTTAAATCCAGACTCAAAACATTTCTGTTTAACTGTGCAAATAACTGAAAGGTTTTCATTCTCCACTCTTCTCTCCAATTTATGTCTCTCTTTTTAAATTTTAATCTTCATGATTATTTATGTTTTGATTTGTTTTTATTATGATTTTAATGTATTTCTTATTCTGTAAAGCACTTTGAATTACTTTGTGTACGAATTGTGCTGTACAAATAAACTTGCCTTGCCTTGCCTATACTCTTGTGGTTATTTTGAAGAGTGCAAAAGTGAAGAAACAAGAAAAAGCTGCAAATAGTGGTTGTGTATGGTGGTGGTGCAAAATTTTATCTTGAGTATGTTTTATGAATATGAAAAACTACAAAATGTAACTGACAAAAGGGAAATGAAAGTTGCAGTAACCCTTCTGCTTTTGTTTAATTTTAGATTGACTTAACATTTGGGGTTTTCGCACATATGAGTACACGAGTTCAATTCTCCAGTCCAAATGTAGTTCCTTTTTTTTTCACTTTCTTAAACGAGAGGTGTAAATCTACAATAAAAATGCCGTGCTGCTTTGACATTTAGTTAATCATCTGATAAATAAACAACAATTTAATTTAATTTGCACTTGAATGTTGTAGTTTTGATACAAAGAGAATGATCATGTTGTGGCACTCACGGTTTGGAGTTTGCAGAGCCTGTTTCAGATTGGAAGGATATTGGGTAGAACATGGAGCGGTCACTCTTCAGAGACTGGAGGCTGGACACCGCTGTCGAAGTCTCAGGCCTGATCATAGAAAATGGTTGCTCAGTTCTAAAAATGATAACGAGGAGATATTTTACTTCTATGGAGTATTAACTGCCACCTCATAACATATTTAGATCACCATGTTGCCTTTTAAAAATAAAAAATATTATTATTATTATTACTACAATTTTATCACTGGATTAAATATAATATTATCATTGCTGTTGGTAAAAACAACATCGAGTGCATATACATGACAGCAGTATCCCGGTTATGATCGGGTTTTTTGAGTTTCCCGGTTTCGTTATGGTGCATGTAAACACAGTATCCCGGTTTCAATATCCTGGTTATTAGAAACTAGAAAAATTAGAAAAGGGATACTGTAGCTGGTTTATTACCTCCGCCAAGGAGGTTATGTTTTTGCCGGCATTTGTCTGTTTGTTTGTTTGTTTGTTTGTTTGTCTGTTAGCAACATAACTCAAAAAGTTATGGACTGATTTTGATGAAATTTTCAGGATTTGTTGGAAATGTGAAAAGGAAGAACTGATTTCATTTTGGGAGTGATCCGGAAGAAATCCTGGATTCTGGATCACTTTGAAATTTTTGTTAACATTGTGGTAAATGCGGCCAAAAAATTTGTTTCTCAATATCTCGATTAATTATTGACCAAACCCCATGAAATTTGACTCAGGGATGGACAATGGGATCCTCTTTCATATTCCAAAGGCTGATCCGGATCTGATCCAGAAGACTGATTTTATCGCAATTTATATATAAAATGGGGGTAGTCCTTGGCGGAGGTCTGCGCTCTCTGAGTGCTTTTCTAGTTACAATAGTAACCGGGATACTGTGGAATGTAAACACAGTATCCCGGTTACTGCAGCATAAATTTGAGTGCGCATGCGTCCAAAAGACAAATATTTTTCAGTCTTTTCACCACAACAGTAGTGACATAAATAAAGTGACCAACATAAATAAAGGGACCATACGTGAGTGAAATGACTGCGCTAAACCTGCACACGTACATGAAACATCTCCTTTACGATATATGCACAGAACAGACTCACCATCATCAGCACATCCTCTGTCACAAAAAGAACTCACATAATCCACTGAGTCGTGTCTTTTACTCCGAAAGAAACTGATCGCATCAGCGGCACAAGGAGCAGCTGTTTTTATCACCGCTAACAGTTTATGCTAATTAGTCATGCGGTCTTAAATTTCGTTTCTGTAAAACGTAAACAAATGTGGCAAAGCTGAATTGTATTATCAAACAGGCTGATGTGGTTATGGTTTATATGTTATAAAGTTGAGTTTATTTATACAGAATATTTTAATAAAAAAATCTACACTTTGGGTTTGATCTACGTAGTGGATTGTGGGATATCTCAGAGTTCTGTACCGCTGATTAGAAACTCACGAGAAAGGAGCTCATGGTTGTTTGTATTTTTCCTGGTTTATTACATTAAATTAATTTTTGCCCTTGTGCATTTGTAAGATTATACCAAGAAACCGGGATACTCCATTTGATCATGTATACGGGGATATCCCGGTTTCTCAGAGCGCATGTATACACAGTATTCTGAATACTGACATAACCGGGATACTGATGTGCATGTAAACGCACTCACTAAAACATTATAGACTTGGTTCTCGTAGACTTGATGTTGTGTGCACTTTAGCTGCAACAGTGTGGGTTATGTGGTCTCTTTCCCTTCTCTGGTTTTCTGTCAATCATCATTTCATCTTTACACTGTTTCTTTATGACTCTGGGCCGCTGCAAGTCATTTTTATTTTTAACATGGGGTGCTGTGAAAAAGTTTTTTTGTTTTTATTTTTATTTTTTAAACCCTCTTAGCCTATAGACCTGTTTAAAATACATTTTAAATGTGAATAAATAGACTGAAATTCAAATATTATAGAGATACACACTTTAATCTAGTCTCTCATTATTATTATTTTTTAAACTCTTTGTTATTATAAATATTCCCCTTGTGGATCAATTAAGTCTCCCTAAATGTAAATCTAAAACACAGGTTACAGATATTTTATTAATTATTCATATAAATATTCATGCAAGTATACATGTATCTACTACACATCTATCTAATACAATATACACACATTTCATATATGTGTGTGTGTGTGTGTATATATTTCCATACTTTAGCTCAAAAAGGATTGAGAAAAGATAATACATTCAATGCCATAGTGTGCCCTGCAGAAGATCGAGCCAATATTTATATTTGTTTATTTTTATATTGATAGAAATATAAATAAAAAAGTATATTTAAGTATTTAGGTTTGTAAATATAAATGATCCTGCTCTTCCTTATTTGCAGTGCACTCACCGTGTGGGCTCCTTCAGGATCACACTGTCCTCCCCCTCCACACCCTTCATGATGCGTCTCTGAAAGGACAAAGCACAGAGGGTTTGTTCAGAGCATTTAAAGGTTTATTACGTCACTTTTTTGGTTTAGGGTGTGAAACCTTTAAATTTCCATGGAGATGTTATTGCTTTGCCTGGATGTCCTCAAGTCTGCGCACTCTGCACATTTACCATCACTGTCTGTTTCTTTTGTAGGCCTGTCTGTACGAGTTTGAGCAGCTCTAATTTAGTATGAGCACCATTCTGTTTGACTTTACTCTGTTAGTATAAGAGTTTTATAAGGACTACACTTTAAAACCTGACCTATCTGTGCCCTCAAATACAAAACATGTTCAAATCAAATACAGCTTCTGTTTTTCAGAAAGCAGAATGAGCCTCACATGAGTCTCTCATTTGGGTTGCCAGTTTGAGTGCTGAATTCCAGTTGGTTTAAACCTAAAAAGCCTCTCTCTGATCTGAACAGTCACTACCTAAACCCCGGCATCTTCAGCCAATCATGGATTGAATGTTTAGGATTATGATGGAAATAATTCACACCAAAATCTTTTCAAAATATTATTAAAGCAAAAAAGTGTCCTATCTCCAAAATATCTCAGTAAATGTCATACCGTGAGATGCATATTATGATAATATCGTACCGAGAGATTTGGATGTCATTACATCTATATAGTAAAAACAGTTTAGTAGTCTGTTTGTCCTGGTTTTTATGAACCTGTCTCTTCTTTAACCTGAGATTTGTGTCAGTTAATATCACTTAAGAATAATTTCACCCTCTGACTCTTGAGTCTGTAGTGTGTAGGTTTATGTAGGTCAGCGTGGCCAGTACTTCGCTTTGGATTTGAGTGCTTCTTATATAAATACACCGTGTCTGTGTTGGTCTCGCGATGTGAGCAGTCACATGTTCTACTGCAGCACGACCCTCAGTGTCTCAGGCGTCTGTCGCTGAACAAGTTTAACAAGATTAACAACTTTAACCAAAGTAAACGACAACATGGAAAGTTTTGATGACCGTCTCACTGAAGAATGAACACCCTTATGTAACAGATAATACTCCCTACAACTGTACAATTCACCCTTATGTAGCAGATAATACTCCCTACAACTGTACAACAATTCGACCCTTATGTAACAGATAATACTCCTACAACTGTACAACTACTTATGTAACAGATAATACTCCCTACAACTGTACAACACTCGACCTTATGTAACAGATAATACTCCCTACAACTGTACAACTGTACACTTATGTACAGATAATACTCCCTACAACTACAACAACTGTACCTTATGTAACAGATAATACTCCCTACAACTGTAAACAACTCGCCCTTATGTAACAGATAATACTCCCTACAACTGTACAACAACTTGACCTTATGTAACAGATAATACTCCCTACAACTGTACAACAACTCAACCTTATGTAACAGATAATACTCCTACAACTGTACACAACTCAACCCTTATGTAACAGATAATACTCCCTACAACTGTACAACAACTCGACCTTATGTAACAGATAATACTCCCTACAACTCCCTACAACTGCAACAACTACCTTATGTAACAGATAATACTCCCTACAACTGTACAACAACTCGCCTCAGATAATCTCCTACAACTGTACAAAATCACCTTATGTAACAGTATACTCCCTATAACAACTCAAATAAACTAATACTCCTACAACTGTACAACAACTCGACCTTATGTAACAGATAATACTCCCTACAACTGTACAACAACTCAACCTTATGTAACAGATAATACTCCCTACAACTGTACAACAACTCGCCCTTATGTAGCAGATAATACTCCCTACAACTGTACAATTCACCCTTATGTAGCAGATAATACTCCCTACAACTGTACAAGAACTCACCCTTATGTAACAGATAATACTCCCTACAACTGTACAACAACTCGACCTTATGTAACAGATAATACTCCCTACAACTGTACAACAACTCGCCATTATGTAAACAGTATAATACTCCCTACAACTGTACAACAACAACTATGACGATAATACCCTACAACTGTACAACAACTTCACTCCCCTACAACTGTACAACAACTCACCTTATGTAACAGATAATACTCCCTAACTGTACAAAACTGATTATGTAAACAGATATAATCCTACCTGTACAACAACTCAACCTATGTAACAGAAATACCTACAACTTGTACAACAACTCGACCTTATGTAGCAGATAATACTCCTACAACTGTACAACACTCAACCTTATGTAGCAAGATAATACTCCCTACAACTGTCAACAACTCGACCTTATGTACAGATAATACTCCCTACACTGTACAACAACTCACCTTATGTAACAATAATGTATAAACAACACTCAACTGTACAACAACTCACCTTATGCAACAGATATATCCCTACAACTGTACAACAACTCGACCTTATGTAAGCAGATAATACTCCCTACAACTGTACAACAACTCGACCTTATGTAACAGATAATACTCCCTACAACTGTACAACAACTCAACCTTATGTACAGTAATACTCCCTACAACTGTACAACAACTTTATGTAACAGATAATACTCCCACAACTGTACAACTCGCCCTTATGTAACAGATAATACTCCTACAACTGTACAACAACTCAACTTATGTAACAGATAATACTTGTAAACCTGTACAATAATACTGTACAACAACTCGACCTTATAACAATTAAAACATACAATAGATAATACTCCTAGTAAACCTTATGTAACAGATAATACTCCTGTAAACAACTCGCCTTATGTAAGATACTCCCTACACTTTACAACAACTCGCCCTTATGTAACAGATAATACTCCCTACAACTGTACAAAAACTCACCCTGACTGTATGTAACAGATAATACTCCCTACAACTGTACAACTCACCCTTATGTAACAGATAATACTCCCTACAACTGTACAACAACTCACCCTTATTGTATGTAACAGATAATACTCCCTACAACTGTACAACAACTCAGCCATATGAAAGATAACTATGCCCTGTCAATCATCTCATCATATCATTTTTGCACTTTTATTTTGACATGTACATTTGCTGTTTATTTAGAATTTATTGTAACCATTTATATATTTTACTCTTTGTTATTGTGCTATATTGTGAGCTCCTGTGTCCAGATCATTTATTTTGTGGATCAATAAAGTTTGTCTAAGTCTAAGAAGTTTTGAATGCAATTATTTATTTAAAAATGCTTTTAAAAAATAAGAGTTTTTTTTTGTTTTTTGTGTTTGTTTGTTTTAATAGCACAGTGGTGATCATTATAAACATTAAAACTAGTATTAGGTAGAATGAACCCAACAGAGTACGTAAATACAACCTACAAAAAATAACCCAAAATAAACTGCTGGGTCAGAATAACCCAGAGTTGCGTTATTTTATTTTATTTTGTTTTTTTATTTTTAGTAAATTTATAGCCCAGCATTTTTGTGTATGAGAGTGAACGCGACTTTAGCCATTTAAATGATCCAATCCACTTTATTTCTATAACACATTTCATAAACAACAGTGTTGGGAGTAACGCGTTATAAAAGTAACAAATTACTGTACTGAGTTGCTTTTTGTTGTAACGCAGTAATGTGCCGTTACAGGGAAAAAACTATAATATTTTACTCAGTACAAATGTCAGTAACTCGCGTCACAATGATTTTTTTAACCTGGATTGAAGTGGTGGATTTTTCTTCATACAAATTCGCTAAAATCACCGCGATATCAGCAGCGGTGAAACACCAGAGACGCGGAAACATTGAAGAACTCCACTCTGACCTGGTTCAGTCCTGGTTCAGCACTGGTTTAGTCCTAGTTTAGTCCCGTCCTGGTTTAGTCCTAGTTTAGTCCTGGTTCATTCCTGGTTCAGCTCTGGTTTAGTCCATATACGGCGCAAAAGTTCAAACATAATAATGACAATAAATATTAGGGCCGGGCACGATAACACGTAAATTTTGCATTAACTAATGAAGTCATTATCGCCGACATTTATTTTAACGCCATTAACGCAGTTTTTATTTTAATTTATTTTTTTTTTATTGTAAACGTGTGTTGCTCACTGTCTTTTATTTTGAAAAAGTCCACCGTGAGCGTTTCTTTAAGTTTGACATCTTTTCTTTACACTTTTTTAAACTTTTTTCTGACCATGTGAGATGCAACGTGTCCGAGCCTCCACGAGCCGCTGGCTCGGCCGCAGGCTCCGACTCCGGCCGCGGGCTCCGGCTCTGGCCGGACCAGCCGTGCGCTCTGAGCTGAGCTTGTTTCTTTAGTTCAGCGCTGCAGGGGGAGTCACTGATTTACCCAGATACCATTGGAAGAAAAAATGTGATTGGTCCATTTCCATTCCATTATATTAACCCTTTGTTTCCCAAGAAATATCAGTCCAAGTTTATAACACTGATCTAGAAATTATTACGAGTGTCGTGTTTATTACTCACTGCATAAAAAATATTGGGAAAATATATTAGTAGGATAGTACAAAAGTCTTGAGCCTTCACTGAACACCTTGAAGACTCTGAGGTTCCCCTGTGAAAGAAATGCTGTTTGCACAACAAATGTGTGACTCTTTCATTTACATTTCCAATAAAAGTGCAGCTATACACTACTTTTTAATTCATTAATTGGTTTTGCGTATAATATGCAATTAATGTGATCAATTTTTAAAATTTTTGCCCAGCCCTAATAAATATATAATCATAAAATAAACGCTCAATTCAACCAGTAAAATAAAATAACAATAGAAGAATAACAATAAATTAAACCAGTAAAATAAATTCACCACCTGAATAAAACGTTGCACTGGAATATTAAAAATTGAACTGTTATTGCGAAGTCAAATATGTTTCCCGTGTACAAAGTTGTCACTCGTGTTTGGTTTTTTTGTTAGTTTTAGTTTATTTAACGCTTAAAAAAGTTAAATGAAGCGTTCCACACTCACCTCTTCGGACGAGCTCAGATCAGAGTGAAGTACTTATTGTTTTTTGTGTTTGTTTCAGGGAGAGGCTGAAGCCCCCCCCCCCCCTGTTTCTGTGAAGTCATGTGACCCGTGCGGTGGGAGGTGACAGGAAGAGCCGAGCAGCGCTGCCGTTGCTTGACATGACGCACGCACAGACTGCT
>NW_026571207.1:2679719-2725882 GCF_026225935.1 Boleophthalmus pectinirostris | reverse complement strand
ACCTGGTTCAGACCTGTTTTAGACCTGGTTCATACTGGGTTTAGACCTGTCAGTCTTGTTTTAGTCCTGTTTTAGTCAGTTTTTCAATTTTTCATGAAACTGAAAAAAATCAGTTTTTAGTTTTGGAGACAAATAATGAAGATGTGTTTTTTTTTTTCATTTACTTATTTTTGGTTTTATATAAAAAAATGAATGAACGAACGACATACGTATTTCTGTCGTTGTGCGTTTTTTCTTGCCGGTTGTGTAGAAAGCAGTTGACCTACAAGATTATCTGAAGCGAAATAAAAAAAGTCATTATCTTTACCCCGCAGAGACAGAAGAGCGCGCTTTTAATCCGTACGCTAAGAGGATTGCGGGTGAAATCTCGCAGATGCTACAGACGATGCAGTCGCGGACATCTTCGGAGTTGAATAATCCTGCCGCGACTTGGAGCGTTTAGCGAGGAATCGGCGTTGCTCTTTTTCCTGCGTGAAGTTGGTCCCCCATCCAACGCACACCTACACAAAACTGTCAGTCGTTGGTGCGTCGTTTGTGCCGCAAAAAGTTTTGTTTGTGCTGCTTTAGGTTACATTTACACTGAAACGAATCACCGTACCGGAAACGATCTTCGTCCAGACACGTCGTTTCTGTGTCCGCAATCCTTCCATGTCCACACAACTTTGAGCATATTTTTACATTTTACAGAAATGAAACTTAAAACCACGTGGCTCATTCGCATAAACGAAGCGCTAAAAAAACAGCTCGCTCCTTGTGCGCTGATGCTGTTCAGCTTCTGTCGGACTAAAGGACACGGATCAGTGGGAATATGTGTGTTCTTCTGTGAGGCGGTCTCTGATGGTGAGTCTGTTTTGCGTAAACAGTTGTAGCTCCGTTGTTTCCCGTTTGTCTGTGTTTATGTTAAAACTGTTTTCCACAACAGCGTCACATGACCAATGTCACGAACCCAGAGAATCAGGAAGGAGCGAGTCACAGTGAAGTGGACCAATAAGGACGAGACTAGAACATCTGAGTATCAGTGTTTTCAGGCGTCCACACAGCGCCGGATCAGATCTGTACTCAGATGGACTGAACCAGGTCTAAATCAGAACTGAACCAGGACTGAACCAGGTCTAAACCAGGACTGAACCAGGACTGAACCAGGACTGAACCAACTAACCAGAACCAGACTGAACCAGGACTGAACCCAGGTCTAACCAGAACTGAACCAGAACTGAACCAGGACTGAACCAGGTCTAAACCACTGAAACTGTCTAAAACCAGGGACTGAACCAGGGAACCAGGTCCTAAACCAGGACTGAACCAGGTCTAAACCAGGACCAGGACTAAACCAGGACTAAAAGACTAAAACCAGGACTAAACCAGGTCTAAACAAAGACTACAGGACTAAAACCAGGACTAAAACCAAAACCAGGTCTAAACAAAGACTAAAACCAGGTCTAAAACCAGGTCTAAACCATCAGACTAAAACCAGACTAAACCAGACTAAACCAGGTCTTAAACCAGCCCAGACTAAAACCAGGTCTAAACCAGGTCTAAACAAAGACTAAAACCAGGTCTAAACCAGGTCTAAACAAAGACTAAAACCAGGTCTAAACCAGTCCAGCACTAAAAACCAGGTCTAACCCAGCACTAAACCAGGTCTAAACAAAGACTAAAACCAGATCTAAACCAGGTCTCAACAAAGACTAAAACCAGGTCTAAACCAGGACTAAAACCAGGACTAAATCCAGAACTAAACCAGGTCTAAACTAAAGACTAAAACTAGGTCTAAACCAGGACTAAACCAGTCCAGACTAAACCAGGACTAAACATCTTATGTTCAGATTTCCTCGTCTTTGCTACTTTACAATAAACAGTTTCTTATTCATGGAGACTTTGGGTCAACAGACAATTTGAAGAGAACAAACATGAATTTTCAGGATGTGGTCGCTACATTCATGTCGTTTTAAAAAGCTCCACAATATCAAGTAATCCAAAGTATTCAGATTACTTTACTCATGTTAAGTAATTTAATGGATTACGTTACAAACTATATTTTGGCGTATGTAATCTGTAATCTGTAGGGGATTACATTTTAAAAGTCACCTTTCCAACACTGCTTAGATTTTAGTCATTTTTAACCGATGACGTCACCCCTCCCCTTGCAAACTATTCCATAAAATACTTTGTTTTGTTTGTGCTGTTCTGTGTCCAGCTCGTGCGCCGCCTCAGGCCTCTTGAAATGTTTTGGCCACACACACAGCAGCCACGGACTCGGTTTAGCAGCAAATGAAGCAAAGTGAAGCTGAATACTTCACCGACTCGAGGCACATGGTTTGGCGAAGCGTCACAACAGCAGTGCGACGTCACAAATGATTATTCGCTCATAAATAAAAGCCTCGTCTCGTGTGGCTAATGCGGGACTAGATAATGTTACGACGTCCACCATTCATAAATCCCGCATCAATGCTAACAGGATTTGCGTGAGCGGCGTGAGCGGCGTGAGCGGCGTGAGCGGCGTGAGCGGCGTGAGCGGCGTGAGCGGGTACGGCGTCCCGGGGGGGTCATTAGGCTGAGTGTGTGGAGGAGGGCGGGGCCTCCAGCACAGCCCTGAGGAGACTTGTGCTTCTCTTACAGTGTCAACAAATATTTTGTATTTTGTGAGGAGTAACAGTACTTGAGTATTCACTTTGATTACTTTTCCGTGTTGCCAGGTTTAAACCAGGTCTAGACCAGGACTAAACCAGGTCTAAAACAGGTCTAAACCAGGACTAAATCAGGTCTAAACCAGACTGAACCAGGTCTAAAACCAGGTCTAAACCAGGACTGAAACCAGGTCTAAACCAGGACTGAACCAGGTCTAAACCAGAACTGAACCAAGTCTAAACCAGGACTGAACCAGGTCTAAACCAGGTCTAAACCAGGACTGAACCAGGTCTAAACCAGGACTGAACCGGGTCTAAACCAGGTCTAAACCAGGACTGAACCAGGTCTAAACCAGGACTGAACCAGTCTAAACCAGGTCTAAACCAGACTAAATCAGACTAAACCAGGACTGAACCAAGTCTAAACCAGGACTGAACCAGGTCTAAACCAGGACTGAACCGGGTCTAAACCAGGACTAAAACAGGTCTGAACCAGGTCTAAACCAGGACTAAACCAGGTCTAAACCAATTTTAAACCAGAATTGAACCAGGTCTAAACCAGGACTGAACGAGGACTGAACCAGGACTAAACCAGTCTCAGTCCTAGTCTCAATCTGGTTCAAGTCTGGGTCCTGATCACCGGAGTCTTCGCGGGCGCAACTCCTAAACCAGGACTAAACCGGGCTGATGTGACGTCATCGTGTTTTCTCGTACAGGAACTTTATTTTCCTCCGAACTCGCGCGCTCCGTCCATTTTGATTGGCCCAAACTTTGCCAAAGAGTGTAGTGAGTCAAGATGATCGACTGCTCTGAGCGTCTGTGTTTGTAACAACTGAAAAAGAGACGCTCTAAGTGCACTTATTTCTCAAATAAACGGCAAATTACACATCTTGGTCTGCGTAATTGTGCTCTACTTTTATGTTCAGGTTTATTTCAGTCCAGATGTACAAATCCAAATGTGTCTGTGTCCTGGACCTGACACGAGCCGTTTCCATGACTCGCACCAGTCAAGTCATGGGCAGTGTTGGGAAGGTGACTTTTAAAATGTAATCCCCTACAGATTACAGATTACACCCCATAATACAATATACAGTTAGTCTGTTAGTCCTTTAGCTCCTGGTTTAGTCCTGGTTTAGTCCTGTTTAGTCCTGTTTAGTCCTTTTAGTCCTGGTTTAGTCCTGCTTTAGTCCTGGTTTAGTCCTTGGTTTAGTCCTGGTTTAGTCCTGGTTTATTCCTTGGTTTAGTCCTTGGTTTAGTCCTTGGTTTAGTCCTGGTTTAGACCTGGTTTAGTCCTGCTTTAGTCCTGGTTTAGTCCTTGGTTTAGTCCTGGTTTAGTCCTTGGTTTAGTCCTGCTTTAGTCCTTGATTTAGTCCTGCTTTAGTCCTGCTTTAGTCCTTGGTTTAGTCCTGGTTTAGTCCTGCTTTAGTCCTTGATTTAGTCCTGCTTTAGTCCTGGTTTAGTCCTTGGTTTAGACCTGGTTTAGTCCTGGTTTAGTCCTGCTTTAGTCTATGATTTAGTCCTGGTTTAGTCCTTGGTTTAGACCTGGTTTAGTCCTGGTTTAAGTCCTTGATTTTGTCCTTGTTTAGTCCTTGATTTAGTCCTGGTTTAGTCCTGGCTTTAGTCCTGTTTAGTCCTTGGTTTAGTCCTGCTTTAGTCCTGGTTTAGTCCTGCTTTAGTCCTTGGTGTAGTCCTGCTTTAGTCCTTGGTTTAGTCCTGGTTTAGACCTGGTTTAGTCCTGCTTTAGTCCTGGTTTACTCCTTGGTTTAGTCCTTGGTTTAGTCCTTGGTTTAGTCCTTGGTTTAGTCCTGCTTTAGTCCTGCTTTAGTCCTGGTTTAGTCCTTGGTTTAGTCCTTGGTTTAGTCCTTGGTTTAGTCCCGCTTTAGTCCTGCTTTAGTCCTTGATTTAGTCCTGCTTTAGTCCTGGTTTAGTCCTTGGTTTAGACCTGGTTTAGTTCTGGTTTAGTCCTGCTTTAGTCCTTGATTTAGTCCTGCTTTAGTCCTGGTTTAGTCCTTGGTTTAGTCCTGGTTTAGACCTGGTTTAGTCCTGGTTTAGTCCTGGTTTAGTCCTTGTTTAGTCCTGGTTTAGTCCTTGTTTAGTCCTGCTTTAGTCCTGCTTCAGTCCTTGATTTAGTCCTGGTTTAGTCCTGGTTTAGTCCTGCTTTAGTCCTTGGTTTAGTCCTGCTTTAGTCCTGCTTTAGTCCTTGGTTTAGTCCTGGTTCAGTCCTGTTTTAGACCTGGTTCAGTCCTGGTTTAGTCCTGGTTTAGTCCTTGGTTTAGTCCTGTTTAGTCCTGTTTTAGACTTGGTTTAGTCCTGTTCAGTCCTGTTTTAGTCCTTGGTTTAGTCCTGCTTTAGTCCTGCTTTTATTCCTGGTTCAGTCCTGGTTGAGTCCTGCTTTAGACCTGGTTTAGTCCTGTTTAGTCCTTGGTTCAGTCCTGGTTTAGACCTGGTTTAGACCTTGGTTTCTTCCTGGTTTAGTCCTTGGTTTAGTCCTGGTTTAGTCCTTGGTTTAGTCCTACTTTAGTCCTGCTTTAGTCCTGCTTTAGTCCTGGTTCAGTCCTGGTTTAGACCTGGTTTAGTCCTGTTTAGTCCTTGGTTTAGTCCTGGTTTTAGTCCTGGTTCAGTCCTGTTTTAGACCTGGTTTAGTCCTGCTTAGTCCTTGGTTTAGTCCTGGTTTAGTCCTTGGTTTAGTCCTGGTTTAGTCCTGGTTTAGTCCTGGTTTAGACCTGGTTTAGTCCTGCTTTAGACCTGGTTTAGTCCTGTTTTAGACCTGGTTTAGTCCTGTTTTAGACCTGGTTTAGTCCTGGTTCAGAACAACATTTTAACAGGACTTAAACCTCAGTTTTGCCTAATGAAGGACCTTTAACTTCAACACTTTTATACTTTTTTTTAATTATTATTATTTATTTTTTTAGTCTGGCTCTGTGCGGTCGTGTGGAATAAAGGGACCAGCGTTAGGAGAAGGTACAAGTTAATATTTCATGATCTTAAAGCAAACGTGACCCACATCAAGAGTCTGGACCTGTCGCCCTTCACTTCCTCACGTTTCTGTTCAGCAACATTTTTGAAACAACACATTTATGAAACTTTTAATCATGTTGTATTGACGTTTTTTTTATTTATTTTTTTTACAAAGGCTGGAAATGTCTCGCTGTAGATTTGTGAAAGTTCCAGTTGACCCTTCCAGCCCGACGGGATCAATCCGTGTGTTGTTTGTTTGTTTTTTCAAAATAAAACCAAATATAAGAAAACGGAAAAACAAAATTAATTTAAAAAATTCTTCATTATTTGTCTCCAAAACCAAAATGGAAAAAAAAAAACACATAATGATTTTTTTTTTTCAGTTTTCAATTTTGTGTTTAAATGAAAAATGGAAAAAAAAATGGAAAACGGACTGAACCAGGACTGAACCAGGTCCAGGACCAGACCAGGACCAGATCGGGACTGAGATCAGGATTTAGACCAGGACTAAGAGACCGGGAACAGGACCAGGACTGAGACAAGGACAGAGACCGGAACTGAGACCAGGATCAGACCAGAACTGAGACCTGGATTGAGACCAGGAACAGGACCGGGACCAGACCGGGACTGGGACCAGACTGGGACTGAGACCAGGACTGAGACTAGGAACACGACCGGGACTGAGATAAGGACTAAGACCAGAACTGAGACCTGGATTGAGACCGGGAACAGGACCAGGACTGAGACTGGGACCAAGGCCGGGACCAGACCAGGACCAGACTGGAACCAGACCAGGACTGAGACCGGGAACAGGACCAGGACTGAGACCGGGAACAGGACCAGGACTGAGACCAGGACTGAGACCGGGATTGAGACCAGGACTGAGACTGGAACCAGACCAGGACTGAAACGGTTTAGTGCCTGATCACGTCGGGAATAGGAACTTTGTTTTCCGCCAAACTCCTGCGCTCCGTCCATTTTGATCGGCCCAAACTTTGCCAAAGAGTGTAGTGAGTCAAGATGGTCGATGCTCTGAGCGTCTGTGTTTGTAACAATTGAAAAAGTTGCACTAAG
Source organism: Boleophthalmus pectinirostris (assembly GCF_026225935.1). Taxonomy (NCBI): domain Eukaryota; kingdom Metazoa; phylum Chordata; class Actinopteri; order Gobiiformes; family Gobiidae; genus Boleophthalmus; species Boleophthalmus pectinirostris. The sequence goes on along the minus strand of NW_026571207.1, from coordinate 2,719,223 downwards.
TTAGGGTGACCAAACGTCCGTTTTTCCCCGGACATGTCCGTGTTTTGCGTCCTGTCCTGGGCGTCGGAGTTTTTTTTTTTTTTTTTAAGTGATGCAAATGTCCGGGTTTTCATTACCGTTCATTGGGGGCATTAAACTGAGCGTCTCTCGTAGCGTCTGTGACTCAGAAGGAGCGAGACACAAACAGTCGGTCAGTCTGCAACACGTCAAAGCACAAATGTGGATTTAACAATGACTTGGACAAGAAATTCTCCGTTTTCCATCCCGGTCGGGACAAGTGTGAGTCCATGTGCACAGGTTGTGAGGTGAGAGGACAGTGTCCCTCGTTTATCGCGGGGGTTAAGTTCTAAAAAATAACCCGCGATAGGTGAAATCCACGAAGTATCAACTTTATATTTTACAATTATTCTATCTGTTTTAAGTCTGTAAAACCTCAGCACAAACTTTATACACTTTTCTCAGACAGGACAGGTGCAACCCTTTTTAAATCCTTCTTAAAACCTGTTGCTGCTGTCGTCCTTTTGTTATTTTCCTCCTTCTTTATGTAATGAACCGAATATTCATTTATTCTGTAATGGAGCCCAACAGCACAGAGTCCTGCACGGGTCCATTTTTGGAGACCCCCAGTACAACACTGCACCCGCCCCTTAACCCGAGATTATATCAAACCTTTGCGCTGTCTACACCACGGACTGAACCAAGACTAAACCAGGACTAACCCAGGACTAACCTAAGATTGAATCCAGGACTGAACTAGGACTAAGCCAGAACTGAAACAGGACTCAGTGTCAGGACGGGCTCGGGGGCGACCGCAGGAGAAAGGACCGGCTCAGCTCCGCACCTCACGGAGGTAAACGCGGCAATTACCCGATCATTCTTTGCGGACAAACTGCTCGGCGTTTTCTCTCTTAAGTCCAAGATTAGTCCTGGTTTAGACCTGGTTTAGTCCTGACCCACCCGTGTGTTAAAAAACAAAACAAAACAAAAAAAGTGATATAGCGAGGGACGACTCTAAGTGCACTTATTTCTCAAATAAACGGCAAAAATTACACATCTTGCTGTGCGTAATTGAAAGTTTTATTTCACTCAAACTGTCCAAATCCAAATGTAATAAACACCATGGAAATGCAGGAAGTGACTGGCACCAGAAAAGTAAAGGGGCCATGGCGCTTTTTTTGTTTGTTTTGTTTTGTTTTGAGGCGATAAGGATATTTTGAGTTTACTTACAGACTTGATATTTTGCACTTTTGTAGCTAAGGCCCTAAATTAAGCATTTTTTAAGTCCAGAAATTTGTTTGCTGTGTGTTTTATACGAAAGAGGGTCGATATATATAGATTTTTTTTCTTAATTTGTATTTCTGGTCCAGTTTCTTTTATTACAGCCACATGACACATCTACAGCAGCAGATTGTGAAATAACAGGTTGTACTGAAACTGAAACGCTTCATTGGGGGGTTAAAGGGGGTCGTTTTAAAAGTAAAATTTAGAAAAAAAAATCCAGGCGAGGACAAATGTGCTAAAATTAGGTCTGGAAGGCTTAAATATAAATGCATAAATACAGTAAATAAATAAATAAAATGCCATGCTGTGGATCCAGGCGACGCAAATCACATCTCCGTGGTTAAAAAAAAAAAAACACGGCTTTTCTGATCCCTCCACTGTCAGAAAAGTTCCGCAGTGCAGCTTTGACGCTCTGCCGGGAACATGTCACGCCGTGGAATTTCAGCGTACAACAATAACAATCCGCTTTGTCCCGCCGCTGCCACTCGCGCTGATGACTTTGCGCTGCCCGTGAGACGAGCGAGCGATCAGTCCCGTGTGTCAGAGAAGCGTCCTCCCCAGGGACCCGACCGCCTCCCGAGTCATCAGCAGATGGAGCTCATTTGCATAACGGCCAACGTGGACGATGTGAGGGACGTGTGCGTCACCCAGAGAGTCCATTTCATTAAGACAGAGACAGGACGGGACGAGAGGAGGAGGAAGAGCAGAGGGCTTTTTAATAATGAAAAAAAATAAAATCCACACTCTTTCATACAAAACACACAGCAAACACGTATAAACAACTTTTTGGACATAAAAAATGCTTAAAGGTTGTATAGAGGATTTTTTTAAAAGGGAAAAGAAATACAGCAACAGTCCTTTTTCAAATGTTGTTCATGCGTGACACCACCTTCCTCCTCCACAGCTCCCTCAGTAGAAACACCTCCTCCCGCCCCTTTACTCTAGAAATCAAGCTTGTTTACAGCCAGTGTGTGTTCAGAAATACTGTTAAAGTGACCTGTCGAGAAATAATTTAGCGACCGATCCATCAGTTTTTAGACCCTTCGTCTGCTTCATTCACGCCATCGCTGGAAGGAATCTCCAAGAATCACCTCAGTTTGGCTTCGCTCCTTTTCCCCTTCTCTTTTTCTTTCAGCGACCTCAAAAACGGACTTTCTTTTGCGGCGAACTGGTCGTGGATTCTCGTCCGCGTCTCAACAAACTTAGTGCAAACTGCGAAGAAGCTACAGTTTGTAAAAGCCTCTAAGAACCGCTGCATAAACCATGAAATCCCTGCACGCCGGCGACTCAGTTACACTAGAAACGAAGGGAGTTTGATTGACAACCCAACAGCCAATAGAAAATGAGGGAACCTCGTTTTCTATTGGCTGATGTTTATCTGGCCTCAACATGTCCACAGTTGATAGATTTCCATTCTTTTTTTTTTGGTCATCATAATTACAAAGCTGCTCTGTCTCTGTAATGGGATTTGAAACTTTCACTGACAATTTGAAACTAAAATAAAATCCTCCATACACCCTTTAATTTAAGGCCTTAGCTATAAAAATGCCAAATATCAAGTCTGTAAATAAACTAAAAATAACCTCATTGCCTCAAAACAAAAGAAGTGCAATGGCCTCATGACTTTCCTGGTGTCAGTCGTGGAAACAGCTGGTGTCAGGTCCAGGGCACAGAGCCACATCACTTCCTGCATTTCCATGGGGTTTACTGGACTGAAATAAAACTTTGAAATAAAAAATAGCAAGGGATGCGCAATTACGCAGACCAAGATGCATAATTTTGCCATTTATTTGAGAAATAAGTGCACTTAGAGCGGCTTTTTTCAACTGTTACAAACACAGACGCTCAGAGCATTGACCATCTTGACTCACTACACTCTTTGGCAAAGTTTGGGCCCATCGAAATGGACGGAGTAGGGTGACCAAACACCCGTTTTTCCCCGGACATGTCCGTATTTTGCGTCCTGTCCTGGGCGTCTGTTTTTTTGTTTTTTTTTAAAGTGATGCAAATATCCGGGTTTTCAGTACCGTTCATTGGGGGAATTAAACTGAGCGTCTGTGACTCAGAAGGAGCGAGACACAAACAGTCGGTCAGTCTGAAACACACCAAAGCACAAATGTGGATTTAACAATGACTTGGACAAGAAATTCTCAGTTTTCCATCCCGGTCGGGACAAGTGTGAGTCCATGTGCACAGGTTTTGAAGTGAGAGGACAGTGTCCCTCGTTTATTGCTGGGGTTATGTTCTAAAAATAACCCGCGATAGGTGAAATCTGCAAAGTATCAACTTTATATTTTACAATTATTCTATCTGTTTTAAGGCTGTAAAACCTCAAAACAATCTTTATACACTTTTCTCACACAGGACAGTTACAACCCTTTTTACTTCCTTCTTAAAACTTGTTGCTGCTGTCGTCCTTTTGTTATTTTCCTCCTTCTTTATGTAACGAACTGAAGATTCATTTATTCCGTAATGGAGCCAACAGCGCAGAGTCCTGCACGGGTCCAATACAACACCCACGCAGTACATTTCTTATTTCTTATAATAAGAAAAAAAAACAAAAAAAAAGGATAACGATTCGTTTTTTCAGTTTTAGATTGTTTCTCATTTACGTGACTTAAACTGCGATGCCAGAGTGTACTGGAACTACACCGGGACTAAACCAGGACTAAACCAGGACTACACCAGGACTAAACCAGGACTACACCAGGACTACACCAGGACTACGCCAGGACTAAACCAGGACTACGCCAGGACTACACCAGGACTAAACCAGGACTACACCAGGACTACACCAGGACTACGCCAGGACTAAACCAGGACTAAACCAGGACTACGCCAGGACTACACCAGGACTACGCCAGGACTACGCCAGGACTAAACCAGGACTAAACCAGGACTAAACCAGGACTAAGCCGGGACTAAGCCGGGACTACGCCGGGACTACACCGGGGACTACACCAGGAACCAGGACTAAGCCGGGACTACGCCAGGACTACACCAGGAACCGGGACTATGCCGGGAACCAGGACTATGCCGGGGCTACGCCAGGACTAAAACAGGACTAAATCAGGACTACACCGGGACTACGCCGGGACTACACCAGGAACCAGGACTACGCCGGGACTATGCCGGAACTACACCGGGACTACACCAGGAACCAGGAGTACACCAGGACTAAACTAGGACTAAGTGTTGGGACAGGCCCTGAGACCGGGACTGAGAGTAGGACCAGACTGGAACTGAAACCAGGACTGAGACTAGGACCAGACCAGGACTGAGACCAGAGTGGGACTGAGAACAGGGCTGAAACCGGTTTAGACCTGGTGTAGTCCTGTTTTAGCCCTGGGATCAGTCCCGGTCTCAGTCCCAATCACCCGACAGTCTACACGGATGAACCTCTGGGCCTGTCCTGACACTCAGTCCTGGTGTAGTCCTGGTTTAGTTCTAGACTAAACCAGTGACTTGTGTTTTATTCTCTTTTATATATATTTTTAAACCTCTGGCTGTTCAGTTCTTACCTTTGTAACCTGATTTTTGTCCAGTTAGAGGAAGCAGGTCCCAGCGACGTAGAGATTTGATTTTCTTTCTTTTTTTAATGTGATAAATACTCTCCACAAAACATTCACATTCATTACACAGGCTTCCAGTTCGTTTTACAATTGATTTTAAGCTTTTATCGTTTGTTTTTTAAAGCTTTGAATGGACTGGCCCCACGTTACATCGCGGATCTCATCCAGATTTTCTCCCCTGTGTCCGAGCTCGTGGTGCCCATGACGAGACTTAAAACCAGCAGGGACGGGGCCTTTTCTGTGACCGGATCCGAACTCTGGAACCCTCTGCCCCCTCACGTCCCAACAGCCCCACAGTGGAGAGTTTTAAATCTCGTCTCAAAACCCACTTTTATTCTCTTTAGTTTTTTAACACCGCGTGAGTTGTGTGGTCCTCAGTGTAGGTCTGGGCGATATGGATCAAAAAATATATCTCGATATATTTTGCTATATCTCGATATAAGTTCAAGAAAAAATAACCCCCTAAAACTGAAAACTGCAAAAACAAATCTGCCAAATTCCACAAGGTTGTTTTTTTTTTAATTGAAGTGTAAGAGGTCGGCAGTTCATATAGGAACATTTAAGATTACAAAAAACTCGAATTACATAAATAATAATTTAACTGTAAAATAAAAGAAATAAAACATATTTCCTTCTTTTCATTCATAAATAAAACAACTCAACACAAGCTCATCTTTGCATTAACTCTGTTCTCCAGACCAGAACCAGAACCATGAGCTCGTTTAGCAGAAGAAGCTCAGGATGTTCCTTATTTTAACAGATCCATGTTTTTATCCAGCAGTAAGGAGCTCTGAGGTTTAATCCCACAATCCACTGCAGATCAAACCCAACGTTTCCAAACACTGTTGTACAAGTGACACTGCAGCAGATTATTAATTAAAATATTCTGCTTAAATAAACTTTACATGACTAAACTTTACAATATAAAAAGCATAACGACTCTAGAGCCACATCAGCCCGTTTGAGATAATAATGTGTTTAATGCAGTTTTGCGCACGTGTGTTTACATTTTACAGAAACGAAACTTAAGCGCATGGCTCATTTGCATAAACAGCACTTCTCACGCAGCTCAGCTCGTTTAGCTTCTTTCGGGCTAAAGGACACGACTCGGTGGAATATGAGGATGTGCTGCTGATGGTTTTGTCTGTAAATGGTGGAAAAGGTATATCGATATCGATATATCGCCCACCCCTACCTCAGTGTCTTTTATTTATATTTTGTACCTTTTTATTGGATTGGATATTGTGAAGGCAAAGGCGCGGTGTCTTGCCCAAGGACACGTCACACACTGAGCTCCAGTCGCTCCACTTCGTCTAATGTCTAAGTCCGTATTGTCACAGGCTACACCGAAGACTCCAGGACGAACCACATGGGCCCCGTGTGAGGATGTGGGTTCTGCTCCTGTGCCTGGGTGAAGCGTGGCTCGCCTCTGCCGCACCTGTCACCACGGCAACACCGGCGGCCTCGCCACAAGCCCCGCCCACCGAGGACCACAGCACCCAGCTAGTGGTAATACTAATACACAAACGCTCTTTACAGTCACGTCAGACGCTCATCACCTGAGTCCTGGTTACGTCTGGAATCAATTTAGAGTCAGATACACTACCGTTCAAAAGTTTGGGGTCATCCAGACAATTTTGTGTTTTCCATGAAAAGTCACACTTTTATTTACCACCATGAGTCTCTGGTTAGAGCCTCTGTGCTTTTCTCAGAAGGGAGTTGTACACACTGTTGTAGGAAATCTTCAGTTTCTTGGTAATTTCTGGCATGGAATAGCCTTCATTTCTAAGAACAAGAATAGACTGTGGAGTTTCACATGAAAGTTCTTTTTCTGGCCATTTTGAAAGTTTTAATCGACCCCACAAATGTGATTGTGGTGGGGGTCTCTCTCTCTCAGGCTTCTCTCTCTCCTCTCCCCTCTCTCTCCCTCTCTCTCTCTCTCTCTCTCTCTCTCTCTCTCTCTCTCTCTCTCTCTCTCTCTCTCTCTCTCTGTGGAGCTGGAGAGTGCACCTTTATATTCCCATTTGCCCCTCCCACATTACAGAATTCCCCCCAATAATCGTGATTGCGCCGTTTCTACGATTAAACGGCCTACGTTCCTTAGCTCGATTGTTATATACGTGTAAAAGCTTGAATGAAGAGGTTTTGTATATGATGTCTGAGAGACAGACAATACATTTAATTGGCCATGCAAATGAATCGTTGCTCACCTGATCCCCTGAACCCGCTCAACAACAGGATTTAAAAGTTGTATGGAGGATTTTTTTTTGTTTGTTTTTGTCAGTGAAAGTTTAAAATACCGTTACACAGACGCAGCAGCCTTGTAATTATGATGACCAAAAAAAAAAAAAAAAAAGAATGAAAATCTATCAACTGTGGACGTAGTGAGGCCAGATGAACATCAGCCAATAGAAAACGAGTCTACCTCATTTTCTATTGGCTGTTAGGCTGTCAATCAAACTCCCTAGTGTAACTGACTCGCTGGCGCGCGGGGATTACGTGGTTTATGCAGCGGTTCTTAGAGGTCCGTTTTTGAGGTCGCTGAAAAAAGAAGAGAAGAGGAAAAGGAGCAAAGCCAAACTGAGGTGATTCTTGGAGATTTCTTCCAGCGATGGCGCGACTGAAGCAGACGAAGGGTCTAAAAACTTATGCATCGGTTGCTAAATTACTTCTAGACAGGTCACTTCAACAGTAATTCTGAACGCGCACTGGATGCGATTTCTCGGAGTAAAAAGGCGGGAGGAGGAGATGTTTCTACTGAGGGAGCTGTGGAGGAGGAAGGTGGTGTCACACATGCACAACATTTGAAAAAGGACGGTCGCTGTATTTCTCTTCCCTTAAAAAATCCTCTATACAACCTTTAAGCTTCAAGCGCGGATGTGTCCGGGTTTGCCAGAACACACCACGGTAGGAGGGCGAAGGCGGCGGCGCGAGGGTAAGTAAATGTCTGGTTTAGCGTGTTTTAGATGAATTGAGCAAGCTCTTCTAAGTGTGCACCCTTAGTCGCGGCAAGACACGCAGGAGGTGTTGGGAAAATTTTATTGTAAAACAGTGATTTTGGTACGAAATGGTACGGCGAGCGGTGCGCAATGAATACGGAAACGGATGCGCGCGTCTTCACGTGCTCTCCCCAGGGACGACGTTCTTAGGGACGAGCCTGCTCCGTCACAGTGATGCTCCAGATACTCAACCTGCTCAAAGAAAGGTCAGTTTTATAGCTTTTTTTAACCAGCCAAACTGTTTTCAGCTGTCCTAACATGATGCACAAGGGTTTTCTAATCATCCATTAGCCTTCTGACGCAATGAGCAAACACATTGTACCATTAAAACACTGGAGTGATTTTGGAAATGGGCCTCTGTACACCTGTGTAGATATTGCACCAAAAAACAGCTAGAATAGTCATTTACCACATTAGCAAAATATACAGTGTATTTCTGATTAGTTTAAAGTGATGTTCATTGAAAAAAACTGCGCTTTTCTTTCAAAAATAAGGAATTTTTTAAGTGATCCCAAACTTTTGAATGGTAGTGTAGTTCAAAGAAAACAAAAAGTATAAATCAAAACACCAAATTAAAAATAATAATAACACTTAATACATAAAATTAAATACATTTGCAATCAAAATATTTGTGTAATCTTGTAAAATTTTGGTCTTTGCCTCTTTGGAAACATTCTTTTTGTTCCGCGTTTGGTTACGACTCCAGCTTTCTCATGTGCGCTTCCTGTGTGCTGGTGTTGTGTACTTTTGTGTGATTGTTGCTGTACTTTTCTTTGTCCTGTAGATGATTTTACATTAACCTGCTGAGGGACTGAAGATGGAAATGAGCCACGTTGGCTAAAATCTTTACATGTTTACATTTTTAATGTTCATTAATATGTGCTGGTCCTTTACAAATAAAAAAAAAAAAGAAAGAAGAAATTTAAAGCCTCCTTCCTGTTAGCTGTATGAACCTGTACAAGATTCAGTCATCGAGTCTACGTCGTCCACGCTCCCACACAAGAATTTCCCATAAATACACAAAAGCATGATACAAAACAAAACACTACAACTTCACAAACCTGATGTGATGTGCCGTCTAAAACTTTTCTCCAGTTGACAGATTTGAATATTCCTTTACTGCGGATCAAAACTGAACTTATACACAGCTTTTGCAAATAAAAAACAAAACTACCACTGCACTACTACCCATAAAACACCTGTATCCAAGGCTGCGTTCACACTGCAGCCTGAAGTGACCCAAATCCGATTTTTTGGCCCCTATGTTCCTGTATCTGATCTTTTAATGATCCGAATTTTTCAAATGCGACCCAGGACACTTGGATATGTGGTCCTGAATGCGATACATATCCGATCTTTTGACATGCGACTTCAGTCTGAACGGCCAAAGCGCATCCATCCGACCTACACGTCATTAACAAGCGACAAACGTCACTATTCTGCGCTGAAGCAGGCGGAAACCGGAACTGTAAAATCGCCAGGTGCTCAATGCTCGCGACCATGTTTGGACAACTTCTGTAAACACAGAGCACGCTCGCTGCGGTTGACGCATGAGGTTGACATCGTCGTGTCTCCAGTGCACATGCGGGACACTTTCGGGCCGTTTACCGTTCACACTGAAGTCACAGACAAGTCGCATTTAATTGGAAATGTGAACGACCTCGCAAAAACATCGGATTTCCCAAAAAAAATCGGAATTGAGTGTTAAGCCCTGCAGTCTGAACATAGTCTAAGAGATACAAATGCTTCAAATAACTCAGTAATTCTTCTACGGCATTCCAGGTTTAGTTTGAGTTATGTCCTGATGTGAAACTTAACTAACCTCTACGCACTTCTCAGGACTGGCTGCTGAAGTATGGGTACCTGCCTCCGCCTGACACCTCCACCGGGCAACTCCAGGCCTGGACGGCGGTGACCAGCGCTGTCCGCTCCATGCAGAGGTTCGCTGGGCTCAACGACACCGGAGTCCTGGGTGAGAGGAACACAGGGATTCAGTCATTAAACTCTCTGTTCAGCCAGACAAAACCACTGACGTTCAGACATTCAACATGACCCAAGTAACTGTATTGTTCTCAAATCAGAGAGAAAAATAAAACACATCAAAACCCAAGATAAAATAAGTAATATTAGAGTTAGTTTAAGCAAATAGAGAGCTGAAATTTACTGAATAAACTAGGCAAAATATTCAGAAATTAAGCCGAGACCAAATTAAAAACCAAAATGCTATAAAATAAAATGCTATAAAATGCTATAAAATAAAATGCTATAAGTTAAAATAAAATGCTATAAAATGCTATAAAATAAAAATAAAATGCTTAAATAAAATGCAATAAAATGCTATAAAATAAAATGCAATAAAATAAAATGCTATAAAATAAAACAAAATAAAAAATAAAATGCTAAAATAAAATGCTATAAAATGTAATAAAATAAAATAAAGTAAAATGCTATGAAATAAAATAAAATAAAATAAAGACAGAATTAATGGTGCAACTGACATCCCAGACAGGACAGCGGCTCTTTCTGCAGGAGACATGCGCAGTAGAGCCATAAGTAGAGCGCCAAGTGATGGTGGTACAGGAGCGCACATTTGTTTATGTGTTACAGGAATGAAACTTAAAACCAAATGGCTAATTTGCATTTGCAATTATTTCCATAGTTACGGCGGCACCATCGCCTCCATCAGCGTTACTGTAAAATAACAAATAGATGCGACAATTGAGTTGATTTATTCGGCTATTTTCCCGGTTTCCCGTCATAACCTTTCCCGGAATCGAGAAATAGTTTTGATCAGATTTCCCGGGAATCCTAGGTCCCGGGATTAAACCCTACCTGGGACATGTCTTGTATAAAACTGGGACAAATCAGTGGTTTTGGATAAATCTGCTGGGACAGGGGACACAAAGACAAAACTGGGACTGTCCCTGGTAAATAGGGACATATTTTTGTGATTCCAGCAAATTTTGAAGTTAATCTGCTCCACAAACAACAAAATGTCCTTTCCCCAAACGGTTCCTTTGTGGGTCAAACATTAAAAAAGACAACATTATCTTTGCTTTAATTAGACATAAGTGGTACAAAGACGTATTCTCGTTTTTCTGTGTGTGCAATGATGTAGACGAGGAGACACTGGCACTGATGAAGACTCCACGCTGCTCCTTACCCGACCAGGAGCAGACCTCTGGAGGTCCACCAAACCACGAGCAGAACCTGAGGAGGAAGAGGAGGAGGAGGAGAGCGGCGTCCACGTGGAGCAGGAGGAACATCAACTGGAGGTCAGAGGGAGTTTAAAGGGGACACATTCTGTGAAGTTGACTTGTGAGCTTTTAAACATGTTCTATCTGTGTTCCTTCATTATTTGCTCAGTCACAGTTGTATTTCAGTGGATTCATGCATGTTTGTAACAAACTACATGTAATGTAATGTCATTTGAAAACCCGTATAGACCTTTTTCCACAACGGCCAGAGGTGCCCCATTTTAGGTGTGCAGAACTTCTGGTTAATAGTTTTCTACAATTAAAATAAAAAATCAATTTCATGATGTCGATATTAGCATAGATAGACAGATATCTGCACTTCAAATGTGAAATGTCTCTAGGAGACCATGTAATGTAGCTAGTAGGGATGGGCATGATTAATCGATGAATCGATAATTGATCATTAAGAATTTCATCGATTACGTTAATTTTAATCGACAAACTGAATGTATGTTGCTGTGTGTATCGTGACCAAACAGGTGTGTACATGTGTCTCTGCATCAGAAGGAGCGAGACACAAACAGTGGGTCAGTCTGTAACGAACCGAAGCACAAATGTGGATTTAATGATGATTTGGACAAGAAATTCCACACTTTCCGTTGCGTTGGGACAAGTGTGAGTCCATGTGCACAGTGAACAAAGCAGCACATATGTTTCTGTGTCCAGTGGGAAAAAGTTTTACCAGGTGAGAGTCGCTCAATGTCGATGTCGAGTCCCCACCTCCCTCCCCCCGTACGCTGTCCTGGTTTTGACAAACACAAATCTGGTCACACTAACCTGTATTCACCTGAGTCATGTCTTTTAATCTGACAGAAGTTGAACCACATCAGCAACACAAGAGCTGTAGTTTTATCTTCACTTAGTTTATGCAAATTGGTGATGCGGTTTTAAGTTTAGTTTCTGTGAGATTTGAACAAAACTGAATTAAACACATTATAATGTCAAACGGGCTGATGTGGCTCTAGAGTCGTTACGGTTTATATGTTGTAAAGTTGAATTTATTTATGCAGATTAGTAGTGGAGATAGTGATAATAATGATGATCATTTTAATATAAAAAACTTTAATGATTAATCGATAATCAATCGTTAATTCTTCCGACGATCAATTAAGAAAATTTCACCGAATGCCCATCCCTTGTAGCTAGTCCATTACATAGGCTGGTGCTAGGGCTGTTGTGGATAGGGACTTTCTCCTGCAGTGCAGCTAAACACCGCGGTATGCAGTGATACCTCACCCCCTCCCCCACCCCCATCCCCTGGACAGGCCCATTTCATTTGGGGCCCTAGGCAAAGGGGAACCTGGGGCCCTGACCGGCGAAGACCCTCTGGGCACTTACCAAATAACATTAAGACAATACCAAATGTTTACAGTGTAGACACATGTACACATAACTTCAAAAGGCAATCAAATTAATGATTGTGACTGAACCTCTAGCTCTATTCTAGTGTTTCTAAAAAAATTGCTTGTTTTGCATTCCTTTGTGGCCTCTAGTACGTACGAGACACTACGATGAAAGCTATGCCACCCTCGCTGAAACTCACACATGAACTAGAACCCTGCATAAAATGACCAAGTCCAAATGATCGACCGACTACAAAGCCAAGCAAACTGTTCTGCACTGAAACACTCTGCGCCGCTTTTTAGGACCCTCACCCACAGTTTGAGGACCCCTTTTTAAGAGAACTTCTACTGGTACTTTACAGAAAAGTGAGAAGAAAGAGAAGGATGCATGTAATTTTTAAACCTGTTTTTTCGAGTTCCTAAACTGGAGTTACATTCTCTTTACTGGCTTTGCAGTGGTTTTTACCAGCCTCTGCACATTTATCAAACCAAACGCACATCCTGACAAATACAGATTTGTGCAGGTCGCAGTAGGTCTACTCTGTGTTGTAGCCATCCTCTGTGCCAACACTGCAACATACCTTTGGATTAGTTTTTGCCTCGCGTTTCGTCTTGCTCTTCTAATCAGCGCACTGAGGACAGAGCCTGTGTGCGCTTTACGCGGGGAGGAGCAAAAGTGTGAAAGGGTGAGGAGGGTGAGGCAGATGGGCAGGTAAGATGTTTTAAAAAGTTTAACCTGGCACGGACAGGGAGCGTGTGTTTGTGATGTTGCACAGTATCTGCAGGCTGCAGTGAGACGCCCCGCACACTCCCGCTGCGACCGTAATATTATCACACTCAATGAGGGTCAGACCTCGAATATGAGACAAGACCGAGTCCAAACGCGATTGAGTCCGAGACTACGACACTGCGATCTGTACCCACACTACCTTGGCGATCGACGTATTGGGCAGATGTCAGAATTTGTAGCCAGTTCGTGCCAAGTTTACTTACCGGTGTCTTGTTTTTTCTTATCTTCCTCTTTCTCTTCTGGCTCCCCGAGAGTATAATTTCGCTTCATTTTGAACTGATGGCTGCTCAAACATTTACTTGACTTGGTCGCCCGCGGGCCACTGCCCGCTGTCCAAGTACTGGGGGCTGAGGAGGAGGATCTCGGCACTTTTCGGCACTTTTCGGTCATAGGTTTTAAGGAGGCGCTTTAAGGTGGCGCCGCCGCGATCACAAAGTGGTCATTGCTGTTATTTGAACACATAATCACATTATCAGGGGGCCCCCACAGAGCTGGAGGCCCGAGGCAATTGCCTGGTTTACCTGTCCGGTTGCCATGGGTCTGCCCCTGGAGTTACAATATTTCCAGTGGCACTAAAAACTCTCTCTGATGATGCGCTTGTCGCACAGATGCACATGTACCTTGGTTGTCGTGCAGATACAGTGTGTGTTGGGGGGAGGAGTAACATTCGGCTTTGGAACAAGTGCCGCTGCATCTCTCCAGCTCTCACTGTGGCAGCTCGGGTCAGAGTCCTGCACCAGGTCGGGGTCAGAGTCCTGCACCAGGTCGGGGTCAGAGTCCTGCACCAGGTCGGGGTCAGGGGTCAAAATCCTGCACCAGGTCGGGGTCAGAGTCCTGCACCAGGTCGGGTCAGAGTCCTGCACCAGGTCGGGTCAGAGTCCTGCACCAGGTCGGGGTCAGAGTCCTGCACCAGGTCGGGTCAGAGTCCTGCACCAGGTCGGGGTCAGAGTCCTGCACCAGGTCTGGGGTCAGAGTCCTGCACCAGGTCGGGGTCAGGGGTCAGAGTCCTGCACCAGGTCGGGTCAGAGTCCTGCACCAGGTCGGGGTCAGGGGTCAGAGTCCTGCACCAGGTCGGGGTCAGGGGTCAGAGTCCTGCACCAGGTCGGGGTCACCAGGGGTCAGAGTCCTGCACCAGGTCGGGGTCAGAGTCCTGCACCAGGTCTGGGGTCAGAGTCCTGCACCAGGTCGGGGTCAGGGGTCAGAGTCCTGCACCAGGTCGGGTCAGAGTCCTGCACCAGGTTGGGGTCAGGGGTCAGAGTCCTGCACCAGGTCGGGGTCAGGGGTCAGAGTCCTGCACCAGGTCGGGGTCAGAGTCCTGCACCAGGTCGGGGTCAGAGTCCTGCACCAGCTCGGGTCAGAGTCCTGCACCAGGTCGGGGTCAGAGTCCTGCACCAGGTCGGGTACCTGCGGACTTAAGAGAGAAAGAAATAAGAGAGAGAACCCCGAGCATGAGGAGCAGGGTGTCTGCAAAGCGCGATCGGGTGACGGCTGCACTTACCTCCGTCCTGGGGCAGTTCTGCTTGCTTCATTTAGGGGCAAGAGGAAATGGTTTTGAAGTAAAGTGACCTGTAAAGAAAATGAAGTCAGTAAAATAAGAGTATTTAATTTAAGTAACTGTGGTTAAATTGAATGTTGTGCTGTCCTGTCAGGCTGCAGTCGTACCCGCCCTCCTCCACTCTGCCCAGAGACACTGTCCGCTCCCTGGTCTACTACGCCCTGCGAGTGTGGGCTCAGCCGACTCCCCTGGACTTCCATGAGGTGGGCATGTTGCACCCGCAGACACTGGCTTTGGTTTCACGCAGGTCTTCGTTCCAGCCACCCAAGGCCCTGCAGGTGTTTGTTTAGTTCACCGCTTGCAGGGGGAGTCACTGATTTACCCAGATACCACTGGAAGAAAAACTGTGATTGGTCCATTTCCATTCCATTATATTAACCCTTTGTTTCCCAAGAAATACTAGTCCAAGTTTTTAAAAGTGACCTAGAAATTATTACTAGTGTCATGTTTATTACTCACTGAATAAAAAATATTGAAAAAATATTTTAGTAGTACAAAAATTCCTTCACTGAATACTTTGAAGGCCCTCAGGGTTCAACTCTGGGCAGTAATATGCAAATGACCAGATGTTCCCAGGTTGTACTTATCCTGTGTGAATAGAGCTTAATAGTTTAACATTATCTAATAGTAGCTGTTGGAAAAAGGCATTGTTATGTATTTTCATTAACCTGCCGTCTTAACTATCCCATATTCTACTCTGAAATTAAATCTACATTACGTTAAACAATCAAAAACAACATGGAGGGTTTTTTTTCTTCTTTTTTTTTTTTTTTAGAGTAACCCTATATACAGTTTGTCACTTAAAGAAGTCTTAAAGAAGATCACTTTTCTTTTTTTCTTTTTTTTCATATATATTTTATATAATTTTAGATTTTTTTTCTATATTATGGTTTTACAGCCACACAAAAATGCCACAAAATATACAAGTGTACAAATGCCACATTTAAACCCCCTCCTCCCCATTCCCAAACCCCAATACACCCTCCCCACACCCACCCATAAAAAAAAAAAAATAAAAAAAATAATAATAATAATAATAATAAAATAAAAATAAAATGATAATAATATTGACCAGAAAATAATAATAAAAATAAAGTACCATAATTACATTAATATATACAAATGACATACATTTACATACATACACATAAACGCACACACTCAAACACTCACCCATAACAAATACATTCAAAAATATATAAATAAATAAAATTAAATAATAATAATAATAATAATAATAAAATTACATATTTAAATATATGTGTACAGGTGTCCATATTTTCCAGAACATATCTTGTTTGCCATTTCGTTCATAAGTCAATTTTTCCAGGGGAATGGTTGATGATAACTGAGTGAACCAGAAGTCCAGTGGAGGTAAATGTGAGGTTGCCCACTTCAGAAGAACACATTTTCTTGCCAAAGACGTCATAATCATTAACATAGACTGGGTAACATTATCAAAAAGTCTGTCAGGACAAAGATTTAACAGATACAATGATGGTGACATGACAAAAGTTTTTCCCGTAATCTGTTGGGTAACAGCGTGTACATCTCTCCAAAACTGTTGAATATATTCACATTCCCAGAATAAATGTACTGAAGTGCCTTTATATTTTTGACATTTATAACAAAGATCAGAGCTGTCAGGGAACATTTTCTGAAGACGCACTGGGGTATAATAAAATCTATGAAATAATTTATAATTTTGTTCATGTATTGATATAGATTTACATTTAGGAAATATTTTTTGCAGATTTCAGTCCATTCTTCTTCATTATAGTTTATACGCAGATCATATTCCCACTTTTCACTTTTGTAATCTTCCCTCCTGTCCTGTCAGGTGGGCAGTCCCGGAGACACAGACCTTCAGGTGGACTTCCACCACGGTTACCATGGAGACGACTACCCGTTCGATGGCGTGGGCGGGGCTGTGGGCCACGCGTTTTTCCCGTCAGACCCTCTGCGGGCAGGAGGCGTGCACCTGGACGCACAGGAGGAGTGGACTTTCAGACGGACAGGTGAGCCCAGCACAGCTCTCTGGTGTTACAATACCCTAAAATACCAAATAAAAGCCGGGCTGTTTATTTGTTTCAATCACTTAACAGACCAGGCATTTATTTGAGACCAGGCGGCAGTTTGGGGCAGATTAGTAATAGTAATAATAATGATGATACTTATTATGTAAAAACATTAATTCCTTAAAAATCTTGCTCAGCAAAACTGGGAAAATATGGCACTCAAATTCCTTTAGCCAGCATGACTATAATTTACAGTTTTTAGTCGCCGTTATACGATGTCCAGCAAGGTCCACAAAGGATAAACATTCTTTCATGTAGAATTTATCCACAACTATCAAGGTAAGAAAGATGAAAGCTTAAAGGAACTAATGACCAAACTAACATTATGGTCATGAATAAAACAGAAGTAACTTAGACTGATTCTACAATTAAAATTAAACATCGATTTCATGATGTAGACATTGGCATGGACAGAGAGATTTGTGCAGTTTAAAGGTTGTATGGAGGATTTTTTTTGTTTCAAATTGTCAATGATAGATTATAGAGATGCAGTCGCCTTGTAATTATGATGACCAAAAAAAAAGATAATAAAAATTCATCAACTCTGGACGTGGTGGGGCTAAACATTTGCCAATAGATAACGACACTGCCTCGTTATCTGTGAGCTGACAGGCTGTCAATCAAACTCCCTACGTTTCTAGTGTAACTGACTTGCCTGCGCTGCCGGTACGTGGTTTACGTACGACTGTCACACAGTCCACAGACGCAAGACGCACAGACGCTGTTTACTCCACCAACGCAACAGTTCTTAGCGGCTTTTTTGACCTATATCTTCCTCGCAGTTCACACAAAGTTTGTTGCAATGGCGACAAGAATCCAGGAGCAGTTCGCCACAAAAGAAAGTCCGTTTTTGAGGTCGCTGAAAGAAGAAGACAAGGGGAAAAGCAGCGAAGCCAAACTAAGGTGATTCTTGTAGATTCATTCCAGCGATGGTGCGACTGAAGCAGACGCAGGGTCTAAAGACTGACGCACTGGTCCACAAATTACTCCTGGACAGGAAACTTCTGCTTATTATGAAAACGTACTTTATTTCCAAGAGTTAGACAAACGTTTTTCAGGACACGAATGCGATATCCTATGTCTGAAAACGTAATTTTCAAGGCAAAGAAAGAGTCCGCTTGCTGCTGCGTGTTGTAGTAGTAGCTTCATTCGCACTGAATCTCCGTGCACCCCTTACTGCTCCTCTCCTCGCTCCCTGCTCCTCACTTCTTCTCCGCGCATGAAATGTCCGCACACCCCCTCCCCCCGCTCCTCACTTCTCCGTCTTGCTTAACCAACACTGTAGTTAGTTGTTTACAAGTCATGTGCAGCACCGGCTGTAAACAAACCTGTTTCTGGCGTAAGGAGGAGGAGGGAGGAGGTGTTTCTACGTAGGAGCTGTAGGGGAGGGGGGTGGTTTCACACATGCGCAACATTTGAAAAAGGACAAACAGTCGCTGGATTCTCGTTCCTTGGAAAATCCTCTATGCAACCTTTAAGTGTTTGACATGTAATCTGTGAATATCTGTAGCATTCGAACTGCACAAACGACTCGATTTTTATTTTAATTCTAGAATCCGTGTGAGTTAACGAGTTACTTACTAATGAATTACTTATTACTTATATTTTATTCATGATCATAATGTTAGTTTTGCTCAGTAGTTCACTAATGCGTCGTCGTAATTCGCCTTTAAATTTTCGTCTTTCTTACCTTGATAGTTGTGGATAAATTGTTCATGGTCAGAATATGTTCTTTGTGGACCGTGTTGGTTGAAGATTTAGTGATGGGGCAGATTTATGAAGCTGGTGGTGAATACGCGAGACATTTCCACAGATATTTTGGCACAGAAAAGCATTCCCCCGGGGTTACGTTTGCCCGACATCGCGGCACTTCCAAGGTCTCATGTATGTATGTGTTGGGAAGGTGAAAAATGTAATCCCCTACAGATTACAGATTACACACCCCAAAATCCTGTTTAGTTTGTCCTGTTTTAACGGAATCCATTAAATTAGTCCTTAAAGTGAGTTTAAACCTGTTAAATCCTGAGAGTTTTAGACCTGGTTTAGACCTGGTTTAGATCCTGTTTTAGACCTGGTTTAGACCTGTTTAGAGTTTAGTCCTGTTAAATCCTTTAGACCTGGTTTAGACCTGTTTAGTTTTAATCCTGTTTTAGACCTGGTTTAGAGTTTAGACCTGTTTTAGTCCTGTTTTAAGACCTGGTTTAGTTTAAAGACCTGGTTTAGACCTGGTTTAGACCTGGTTTAGACCTGGTTTAGTTTAGACCTGGTTTTCCTGTTTAGACCTGGTTTAGACCTGGTTTAGACCTGGTTTAGACCTGTTTAGACCTGGTTTAGACCTGTTTAGTGGTTTAGAGTCCTGGTTTAGACCTGGTTTAGACCTGGTTTAGACCTGGTTTAGACCTGGTTTAGACCTGGTTTAGACCTGGTTTTAGTTTAGACCTGGTTTAGACCTGGTTTAGTTTAGACCTGGTTTAGACCTGGTTTAGACCTGGTTTAGACCTGGTTTAGACCTGGTTTAGACCTGGTTTAGACCTGGTTTTAGACCTGGTTTAGACCTGGTTTAGACCTGGTTTAGACCTGGTTTTAGTTTAGAGTCCTGGTTTAGACCTGGTTTAGACCTGGTTTAGAGTCCTCCTGGTTTACCTGGTTTAGACCTGGTTTAGACCTGGTTTACCTGGTTTAGAGTCCTGGTTTCCTGGTTTAGACCTGGTTTAGTCCTGGTTTACTGGTTTAGTCCTGGTTTAGACCTGGTTTAGACCTGGTCCTGGTTTAGACCTGGTTTAGACCTGGTTTAGTCCTGGTTTAGACCTGGTTTAGTCCTGGTTTCCTGGTTTAGACCTGGTTTAGTCCTGGTTTAGACCTGGTTTAGACCTGGTTTAGACCTGGTTTAGACCTGGTTTAGTCCTGGTTTAGACCTGGTTTAGACCTGGTTTACCTGGTTTAGTCCTGGTTTAGTTTAGTCCTGGTTTAGACCTGGTTTAGTCCTGGTTTAGACCTGGTTTACCTGGTTTACCTGGTTTAGACCTGGTTTAGTCCTGGTTTACCTGGTTTAGTCCTGGTTTACTGGTTTAGTCCTGGTTTAGTCCTGGTTTAGTCCTGGTTTAGTCCTGGTTTAGTGTCCAGCAATGAGTGGAATTACAGAAAAAAAAAAGAGGGGGAGATTTTGCCCAAAATGTCAAAACAGGAAAATCCCGCCGTGTAATCCACTTATTTCAACAAAGTAACTGTAATCCAATCACCACTCACTGAAACAGTAACTGTAACTGAATACAGTTACTCATCATTTGTACTCTGATTACTCCGGTACATGTAATCCGTTACTCCCCAACACTGCTTGTAGCGCACTGTCGTCTCTGCAGCGGCGGAGGGCACGGACCTGTTCACCGTTCTGTTGCACGAGCTGGGACACGCCCTGGGACTCTCGCACTCCTCCTCTCGACACTCGCTCATGAGGCCCTACTACCAGGGGCCGGCCGGGGACCCCCTGCACTACAGCCTGGGGCCCCGAGACCTGGAGAGCATCACGCAGCTCTACGGTAGGGACCAACCACCACCAAGGGTTTATCGAACTGGGAATTAAGGGGAAAACTGAAGGTGGCAACTTGGCACAAAATGGGACTAGAGCAGCTAATTCTAGATATTTTAAGACTGTAAATTTATGAGAGAGAGACTTGTTTAACTGTACAAATCATCACATCTTCCAACTAAGTCAGTTCTTTATGGTCAGATTTGCCACGAGAGGTTTAATTCCGAATAAAAATAATTTAATTCTGAATAAAAAGACCATGTAAACACTTAATTCCTAATGAAAATTATTAGGAATTAAGTTTCATTCCGAAGTAAGTGGGTGGTTTGTTCTGATTTTAAAGCCGAATTCATTTATTCCTGGATCATGTGAACATTTTTCTTCTTAAAAATAATTCTTCAGTTCATGCTCGTTGGGTCGTCCTTCTGATGCGATCCACCAGTCCTGGCTTCGGACTTTCCTCCACGTCTCTTTGGATTTGTGAGCGGGATGTGGGAGTGGGCTGAGGCAGAGCAGCCTCACACTCAGTTTTCAGTTTGTCTTCTTCCTCTCTTCTCCGACGCTCTTCCCTTCTCCTCCTCAGCCGACAGACGTAAAGCGTGCCCACGTTTACATTCTGTTTTTTTAATTCCAAATCAATCGTTCTGTATTAAATAGTTTGAAATTAAAATATCCTCCTTGGATCTTACATGAAAATAATTAATTCCGAATTGAGATTTACATGGAAAACACGTTAAATCACCTTTATTTTAACGTCGTTTTAGCGTTATTTCAGCGTCGAAATGACAAACGTATTTACGCCGCCTGGAAGAAAACACACACTTCAGCTGCTGCCGGCTTTTCTGTCATCTCGGTTTGTCGTTACGCCACGGGCACAAACACGATCCAAAGTTTTTCCACGATCGTTTTGATGATTGAATTCTCTCATCACACTTTACGTCTGTCGGCTGAGGAGGAGAAGGGAAGAGTGTCGGAGAAGTGAGGAAGAAGACAAAGTGAGTGTGAGGCTGCTCTGCCTCAGCCCACTCCCGCATCCCTCTCACAAATCAAAAGGGTTAGTGATGTGGGAGTATAAAAAAACAAAACCAAAAAATACACGACCATAATCCTTACATTCTTTATCGCCTTCATTAACGTTATTATTAGTTTGTACGACTATAAACGAAAACAAAATGTCCTTACTTTACAATGAGAATTTATTTATTTAATTTAATTAATTAATTTATTTTTTTAGTTTTATTTGCACAATCATAAACGATAAACTTTTACGCCTTCGTTAACATTATTAGTTTGTAAGACCATAAACGAAAAACAAATAATCCTTACTTTATGTATATGTGTGTATGTATGTATATATATATATATATATGGACCAGCTCTACACTCTCCATCGGTGCTCGAGGGTTCATGGGAGTTTGCCCAACCAGTCCACATGTGTTTTGTGGATCTGGAGAAGGCATTCGACCGTGTCCCTCGTGGTGTCCTGTTGGGGGGTGCTCTGGGAGTATGGGGTCCGGGGCCCTTTGCTAAGGGCTGTCCGGTCCCTGTATGACCGGAGCAGGAGCTGTATGTATCATTGCCGGCAGTAAGTCAGACCTGTTCCCGGTGCATGTTGGAACTCCGCCAAGGGCAAAAAAACCTAATCATAGCCCCTCTTTAAGTCTAAATTGAGTCCATGTCATTTGAATGGCCTTTTGTGTTGCAGGGAAGAGAGAGCAGCTGAAAACCACGGACGCCCCTCGCCTGGACTCAGATTTGCAGCTCAGACACAGGCCCCACCCACACCCCCACCCACACCTCCACCACAGGGCTGCCGTCGACCGCTGCAACACCACCTTTGACGCTGTGGCCAAGATCCGAGGGGAGACGTTCTTCTTCAAAGGTCCCTAAGAAAAACCAAATCATTTACGCCTTTATATTTGAACAGCATTGGTACTGGCACCCCAGGCAAGCAATATAAAATGATTATTACCGTATTTTTTGGACTCTAAGGCGCACTTAAAATCTGTTACACCTTATGTAATAATTTTGGTTGTGTTCACTGACCACGAACTGATTTTATGTAGCACTCGGCACTTAAAAATCTGTCAAAATGTTTTAGTAGGATTTTGGTAATCTACGAAGCCGCACCGCTTGATGGATTGTTAGGAGCCTCTCGGAGTGTCGTGTCCTTTAGTGCGACAGAAGCTGAACCGCATCAGCGCACAAGGAGCGAGCTGTTTTTTCAGGGCTTATAGTTTATGCAAATGAGCCATGTGGTTTCAAGTTTAGTTTCTGTAAAACGTAAACAAATGTGAGCAAAGCTGCATTAAACACATTATTACTCAATGTATATTTGAGTCGTCTCGTAGGAAATAAAAAAACAAACTTAAATGATCCACTCACATTCACATTCATAATCCACATTCACCAAGACAGGGAGGTAACGCCGGGCGAATTACGCCACAATCTGCTGATGGATCGTAGACGCCTGAGCTAAGGGATCAGTCTCAAGTGTCGTCCGTTTGTTTCATTTAAGGTGCCTTATGTATGAAAATAGATGAGAGAATTCAACATTATTGATATTGCGCCTTATAATCCGGTAGCCAGGCTACATAGTGCCTCTGCTCAATTTCATTTCTCTCCAGCGACTAGTTCAGGAATCAGAATACATTAGACGGTTCGCAAAAACCCCCGAAAGTGTGAGTTCGGGCACCAGCCAATCACCGATATATTCTGTGTTGGCAACGATTCCCGAGATCGAGGATTTAAAGCCGGAACAAAGAGAATGTTTGGTGAATTTCATCAAGAGGAAAGACGTTATTGTCCTTCTTCCTACGGGATTTGGGAAAAGCTTAATATACCAGTTAGACTTGTTAGTGTCGCATTACATACGTCACGACCAAATAGCGGCGATTGGTTAAATAAAAAAAGTACCCGCCTACCGTCGAGCAAATGAATTCTAGCACTGTGAGGTCAAACGTTTCTACGAAGTGAAACCGACTGATGAATCAGGCTACTAATCCGGTGTGTAAAAGATGTAAAAGACCAATCAAAGGTTTGGACACACCTACACTTTTACTTTTTTCCCCATTTTTATTCTTTGTTTTCTACTTTCTACAGTTTCGATCGTACAGAAGACATCAAATATATGAAGCAAAACGTTTGAGATCAGGTAGCAAAGAAGAAAACTGATCAATCTCAACTTTTATATATTTTAGATTCTAATCAAATCCTTAAAAGTGTAACTGTGCTGTTTAATCTATTTGTGTAAATCAGGGACAGCAGATGGACACCAGCTGTTTAGCTCTAATCTGGTGGTGTTTTTATGACCTTAATGTCTCTGTACATTATCCCTTCAAATAAAATAAAGACTAGACTAACTAACTAAAATGTGAGAAACTATTATGAATGTACAGGAACAAAATGTCTTTGAGGTCAAATCTTGCGGGTTAGGGGAAGAGAAAGAGAAATACTTTATAGATCCTGAAGGAAATTAAAGTTTTTTCAGTAATATTTCCGTTGCGCTCCTCAGTGGCCTTTGTGTATAGTTAAAGGCCTTTGTTTAAATGGCCTAGATTTCGTTGTATCTAGACTGAAAAATCATGATTGAATTCTTTTCAGTCTGTAAATATTTATGCTGAATATTTGAATGATAAATTTTATATCATGAAAATGTTTACTTAAAAATTTCAGCAATTGAAATTCAGAATAAAAACAATTTAAACATGTTTAAAGACTCAAAGTGAGAAATTCAGAATCTCATGAAAAAAATTATCTTCCATACACATATTTGTTGTACGGTATTTTTCGAACTATAAGTAGCACGTTTTTCATGGCTTGGGTGTTTCCTGCGACTTAAAATTTTGACACTGAAGCCGTGAGAGGTTCTAGTCTTGTGTGTCAGTATCTGCTGCTCCTGTTCTTCCTGTACCACTGTCACTTCACTCTACTGCGCATGTCTCTTGGAGAAAGAGCCTCTGTCCTGCTGCAAGTAGCGAAATATTCAATCAAAAACAGTAATCGAGCAGCAGAAAGAAAGTTTGGAGTGAGTGAGAAACTTTTGAGGGACTGGTGGAAAGCGGGGATGGAGAACACAGCTTCACGGCGACCGGGAGGAGGCACCATGAAACTTTCCTGAACTCACTGGATGGATGGACAAAGCCTGGACTTCAGTGACACCGAAACCATCCTGTCGGGATTCAGAAAGGCCGGAATAATTCTCACTGGAACTGATGCTGAGTCTGACGACAGCGACACAGAAGAGGAAGCGCCGCTCTGTTTACCTCTGGAGGTCGAGGAGTTGCTCAGAAGTGACACCGAGGATGAAGAATTGAATGGATTTAGTGATTTGGAGTGAGATGGAGAGTTTGGTAAACTTGTTCTGTTGTTTATGTTATAGTTTATCTGAAGAACTGTTCATATGTGATGTTAACAGTTTGTTGTTCTCTCTTCTATTGTTACCTCTGCCAAGGAGGTTATGTTTTTGCCGGCGTTTGTCTGTTTGTTTGTTTGTTTGTTTGTTTGTTTGTTTGTTTGTATGTCTGTCTGTAACATAACTCAAAAAGTTATGGACCGATTTTGATGAAATTTTCAGGATTTGTTGGAAATGTGAAAAGGAAGAACTGATTTCATTTTGGGGGTGATCCGGAAGAAATCCTGGATTCTAGATCACTTTGAAATTTTTGTTAACATTGTGGTAAATGGGGCCAAAAATTTTGGTTAATCTCGGTTAATTATCGACCAAACCCCATGAAATTTGACTCAGGGATGGACAATGGGATCCTCTTTCATATTCCAAAGGCTGATCCGGATCTGATCCAGAAGAATGATTTTATCGCAATTTATATAAAAAATGGGGGTAGTCCTTGGCGGAGGTCTGCGCTCTCTGAGTGCTTTTCTAGTTTTTACTAGAATTTGACTTTCAGCATGAAATATCTGTTCCTAGTCTCTGATTTTATAAACTAATTTCCCCCCAAAAGTGCAACTTATATATGTTTTTTTCTTCATTATTACACATTTTTTGGCTGGTACGACTTATACTCCGGAGCGACTTATAGTCCAAAAAATACGGTAACTGTGGGCCTCGTAAGATTGTAATATGCCAAGCCTGTATGTAAGAGGCTGTGTTGTGTGCAGGTCTGAGCATGTGGCGGGTGAGCACCTCCGGCCTGGTGTCCTCTCGGGGGGCAGCTGTGAGGAGGCTGTGGAGGTCCCTCCCTCTGGACCTCAGGCTCAGGGCAGTGCTGGAGAGGCCCTCGGACCACGCCATCATCTTCATCAGCGGTAACACTGCACACCACACCGTTCATGACAATAGACTGACTGCTCTGGTGTAGCAGCAGTGCTCAGATCAGAGGAGAGCAGAGGTGTAGAGGAGACACTCACTGTGCTCAAGTAAGAGTGACATCAAACTAGTATTACTCAAGTAGAAGTACAAAGTAGTGGTTTAAGTCAGAGTGACACAGCATATGTGTTATAAAGTAGTAATACATTTCTCTCCTTCCTTAAGCATTCAGAGCATCGTAATATATGCAGCACGAATTTCGGACTTTCGGTCATTGTGCAATTCATACTGGGAAGGATTTTCCAAAAAAGTGAGCATCAAACCACCATGTTTGATTTCCCAGTGGGATGTGTCTATTGTCAAAGTTGATCTTTTCTAGTCTTTTGAACCATATCACTTTTGTTTCTGGTTCTGATATTGTCATATTTTAGTTTTGAGATTCGGACATCGTTAATTGTGTGGTTGTTGGATGTCCTGTTATTTGTGAACTCCATAACTGCAAAAGGGAATCAGATGTGTGTGACTGAAAACCTCTGTTCAAACTGTTTCTCTTCCAAACAGAATTGAAAAATAGTGAAAGGTGAAGGCGATGGGCAGGATTGATCCACAGGAAGAACCAAAAAAGAAACATTTAGCTGCCTAAGAAATCATCCCGAGTTTGCAGTGAACATTTTGTATGCAAAATTGCACTAAAAAACACAAGTGAACTTGAATTTATGGATATTTTTTTTTCCGTGCATGTAATTAGAAATGCTTTCTAATACAAAAAACAAAAACCCGGTCCTTTAAGACTTGTTGTGTGCTGTAGGTTCACAGGTGTGGCTCTTCCGGGACCTCTGGCTTCAGGAGGACTACCCCGCGCCCCTCTCCTCTCTGCGGATGGGCTCAAGGGTGGAGGAGGAGGAGAGCGGGGGGGAGAGGCTGGGGCTGATGTGGGACGTGGAGGAGGGGCCCATCTGGGGGGACACCGGAGCAGCGACTCCAGGACCAGAGGCTGATGTGTGGACACGGCTGCTGAAGGAGGGGGTCAGCGGGATCACCACGGACGCGGCCGGTCAGTGTGGACTCAGCAGCACAGGGCTAAGGATCAAATGTTACAGAGACGCAGAGCTACAGGCGTCAGGTTGTATGATGTAAAAGCAATGATGACAGACACGCATTCTAAATACTACATGTGAACAGTCGATAAAATACATAACTGAATTCAAGATGAGAAGACGGTGCAGTCCCTCTTTGGATCAGGAGCGCTTCAGTGTAGAAGAGATTTCAGAGGGAGTCAGACCAGTTTTTCCCAAACTTTTTTTCTGAGGACCCATATTTTAGAAATCACAAACCTTTCGCGACCCAAGTCAGTCACAAAATAAAGTTGGATTTGAGCATTATTGAACATTAATGAGGATATTTTATTGTTGACTGAGTGATCGTGTCGCTCTGAACAATTGGTATTACTTAAGTCATTGAAGCAGAAATAAACGGATCCGTAAGTCAAATATTTGGACATTAAATGCAGCCCGTTTCTTTTTCTTTTCAACAGTCAATTGAACCAGCAATATTAGAACAAAACAGTCAATAAAATAATTACAAAAAGATTAGAAATGATACAAAACATGTCTTAACATTTGAACATTTCTAGTGAGATAGTTGGGCCTGTCTGTGTTTTTGTAGCTCGTTCCAGTCCGGGAGCAGGAGGAGATCAGTGTCACAAATGTATATCACAGACCGACATGCAGATCGTGACATGGCGACCCAAAAAAACCTCTTACGACCCACCTGATGCAGAGTCCTGCACGGATCCATTTTTGGAGACCCGCACCCGCGCATTACTGCACCGTGATTCTATCAAAGTTAAACCCAAAGTTAAATCACACACAAATTAAAATCATTCTAACTGAAGCATCCATCAGAATACGAATTGAAAAGTTACGACTTCAAGAATTACAATCACGAAATGAAATGAAACAGTTACATTCTTCAGTACAAATTCACAGACGCGACTCGACTGTCATCACTTCACAGGCTTTATTTACTGAACAGAAGAAACACTGACCGAGATGCCGGACTATTGCACCGCACACGCCACAGACTGAACCAGGACTGAACCAGGACTGAACCAGGACTCACTGTCGGGACGAGCGGAGGTGGAGGACCCCCGCTCTGCGCTCTCTACTTTATCCCCAACCTTCTGTGCATTCACTCCTGTATCTGAAGTGATGCAGTTTTTTTTTTTTTTTCTTGCATCTAAACTAGAAGTGCAGAACTCTGAACACTCAAAGTCTGAGTCTCAAAGCGAGTGATTTTACAGTAGACGGGAAACGGCTGATGCGAGGTGCGCTCACAGCTTTGTAGCCTGTATGTTTTTGAAATCAAGTGAAGAAGCCGTTTTCATTGTGATGGTACTAGTCTGACACACTAGGAGTTCCTCAGTGCAGTGTAAATCTCAGTGTCTCACACCAGTTTTTGATTCAGAAACGGTGTCCAGATGACTATCACTGGAACCTTTTCTACACTGATTTAAAGGTAATACACAGTCTCCATGTTTTGTAGTTTGTCGGCTTTATTTGAAATGTGGTTGTGGGCGGAGTTTACGTGTTTAGTCCCACTTTAAATTAATACTGGTTTCTTTTTTTGCTGATCCTCAGGTGCTGTGTATATGTTCAGTGGCGACTCCTACTGGAAGTTCCCATTCCCCGGCTCTGCTCCGGAGGACGGATACCCTCGCTCCATCGCCGTCGACTGGCTGGACTGCCCCGACACTGGGCTGCTCTCTCCATCTCTGCCCCACCTGACCTCTCCAGCAGGGGGCAGGCAGGAGCTGAGAGAGAACGGGGGTCAGGAGAGAGGACACAAGGAGCTCGGAGAGAGGAAGGACAGAGGAGACGAGGAGATAGGACGGGGGAAGGACAGAGGAGATGAGGAGATGAGAGGGTGGAAGGACAGAGGAGACGAGGAGCTAGGAGGGAGGCAGGACACCGGAGCGCACGTTTGGACCCACTGCACTTGTCAGGGCGGAGTCAAGGGCAGTAACACTGATGGAGCAGTTGTTGTTTTGACTTTTTTGTCGATGTTCGTCCTTGGACTCTGAAGTGGACCTCAAGAGAAAAGCTCTCCATATTTTTTTCTGTAATTGCATTCAAATATGAACAGGAAGTGGACATGTCCTGCATCATTTGTACCACTACTGCAGTAAAGACGTTACTTGGATCAACAGTTCTTCTCTTGGCTTTTTTTTAGGCTCTAGATGAATAAAATAAACATGACCTCTGTGCAAATAAACACGCACACTTGTGTTGAAATGAACCACTCTGGAGACGATTCAGGCTGGAAATTTCCGGGGATGGACTGTCGTATGAATCCATGGAGATATGTTTAATGCCGTACTGTGGAGCGTTATGGTCAAAGGAACAACATTTTCATGGAAACAAGCAGGGGGAGAAGTAAGAGGACATCTGACAGGCTTTGGAGGATCCAAGACCAAGAGTTTAGTCAAGTAATGTCCAGGCATATGAATCACTGGACGCACAAATAAGCATAACTATGTAGAAGCATCACTGTGTTAGAAATGGTCAAAGGAAACTTTCTGGTGAAGTGTTTTACTCCAGTAAATGTAAACATTTGAGCATATGGTTCATGGTATGAATTAAGAAAGAAATGAGAACCACTGACCTGTAAGCAGCATGAATCTATAGGCTGTAGAATAACACGTGTAGGCCTACATTCATGTAAATGTCCAGAGCAGAATGTACAAGACAAATGGAATCTCCCTCTGGTATTTTGAGTATATTTTGAAATAAAAGTCTTAAACTTACTTTCAAATTTGTGTATTGTTCAAATAATAATCAAATAAACCACTGAGAATGAATAGAAAAAAGGGTATTCATAATTCTGGTTACATTTGCATGTATATTTACACAGTAAATCAATGCTAAAGTCAATGTACAACTCTTACTTTGACATATTTGTTAGACTGGATGTCGACAGTTCCTCGTGGAAGGAGAAGAAAACGAGAGGCGTTCGTGTTTAGGGAAGAATTATGTTCCACAGACCAACGATATTGACAAATACTGTTACCGAAAGACTTAGACAAACTTTATTGATCAAATTATTTGGACAAAGCAGCTCACAAATCACAATATCTTAAGAGAAAAAATATAAATGGTAATAATAAATTCTAAATAAGTAGCAAAAAGAGCAAGAGACAAGTGTCAAATAAGACATAATTTTATAAATGTAAATGTACAAGTCAAAATAAAAATAAAATATAGAATTGTACAGGTGATGTGCAATTTCCAGAAAGTTGCGCTGCCGTTTTAAATATTTGATTATTTTCAACACCGAGCAAATGATTAACCGATAAATGGGCATTCAACCTGCAACTTTTTCAATTACCGAGCTCATTATTGCGTAAATACACTTCCCTTTATTGTCATATAAAATCACAATGAAAATTACGTTGCAGCATCACAACAAAGTGCTCAGGAAAAGAATAATAGTTGAAGAGTAAAAGCTGAGGAGGGTCAGATCGAAGCTTCACGTGGAAGTGGCGCCATCTGGTGGAGGTGACGTGTCGCTGCAGAACAATTCCTCAAGTGACAAAAACATTGAAATCTACAGTAGAGTTCTAAACGTTTGGCACAGTTTAGGCTAGACATTTTTCTGACACTTGAAACGTGATTTTGAGTAAATAAAGGTGTTTTCTTTATTCCCGTCGGCCATCACATGTTTGTTGGACAGGCCCCGCTGAGTGCACTGTAATGTCTACTGTCATGTGTCTGTGTTTGTTGTTGCTGTGTTTGTCAAACGAGCCTTTGGGGACAATAAAAGTCTAAAGTTTCAAAGTGACTCTTACAATAATTCATTCCAACCATATAAACAGTCTACGATTCTAACATGTCGTAGTCTTCACCTGTTGCACACAGACAAGTATAAGAAGAGTCGCACGTAGAGCCGTAGTTGTACTTCTCTCCATGTCCACCAGGTGTCACTGTCTCCTCGTGTAAAGTCACAGGTTCATGGTGTAATGGTGAACACTCCGGACTCTGAATCCAGTGATCTCAGTTCAAATCTCGGTGGGACCTTCTGTGTTTTGTAAGTGAATTAAACTTGACTTGGAAACAAAAGGCTCAAATTAAACATTTTTTTTCCTTAAACATATTTCATCATTTCACCTCACGTGTCGACTAAAGCTGCATCTCTTAATTTAGAGGTGTTCTTTTTTTATGAGATTTTTTGTAAGACCACCTTCACTATTTCACTGCTTAGTCATAACAAAGTCTTACCAGCTTGTCTAATCAATGCTGTTTACCGCTTTTTATGAAGAAATACAATAAATACTAGAATTTCTAGGTGCAGTCAGGGGCCGGAGGGGGTCCAGTTTAGGGACCACAGGATCTCATCTTTGCTGTTTGCAGATAATGATGGCTTCATCAGGCCAGGAACTGCGATGTGCACTGGGGCGGTTTGCAGCCGAGTGTGAAGCGGCTGGGATGAGGATCAGCTCCTCCAAGTCCGAGGCCATGGTTCTCAGCCGGAAAAAGGTGTCTTGTCCTCTCCAGGTGGGTGGAGAGTCCCTGCATCAAGTGGAGGAGTTCAAGTATCTTGGGGTCTTGTTCTCGAGTGAGGGGAGGACGGAGCGTGAGATTGACAGGTGGATTGGTGCAGCGTCGGCAGTGATGTGGTCGCTGTATCTGACCGCTGTGGTGAAGAGGAAGCTGAGCCCAAAGAGTCAAGGCCAACTCCACCTGTGGAGAAACAGAGATCAGAAATGATTCAATTTAACCTGAATTCACCTGTTCACACTGTTTCACTTTCAGGTCCCGGTGTTCCCAGTGTCCATGTAGCAACCAGCATCTGTTATTTTAGGCTATTAATTAACCAAATAATTTTATGGCAATAGGCAATAGCCTATTCAGTTGATACAACTTAAAAAATGTCTTGCTTTTAGCCTAGTGTGAGAAATACAACAGTCAGACTAGACCCAAACCAGACACCTGAACCAGCGGGAGCAGCTCCGGTTCAGACTGGGCTCAGATGACATGGAGTGAAGTCAGGTGCCCCGCCGTGAGAAGTGCTTTTCCTGGGAAGAACCCAGAGAGCGTGGAGGACGGACGCTCAAAACAACATTTAACCAACCAAACTGGATTTGTGTTTCTGTCCGGATGCTTTGCTCCACCTCGGAACAAGCCACAGTCCTCGAGCACAGAGGACAGGAGCAGCCCGCCCGGACCTGTGGTCCACAGCACATTCTTGTTTTCCCCGCACAGAAGCAGCGTGCAGACGGTGACATGGATCCGCTCAGACCCTGTCCATTGTGCACTGGTCTTACTCATCCCTGTTCACAACCAGCACATGAAGGACAGAGCCTCTGACCAACGCACAGAAGACGGCACAAGACCAAGGACCAGACCCCAGCCCCGTCCTGAGGGGCTGCGCGCTACAGTGATGCTCCTGTGTCTTTAGTGCTGTGGATGCTGCTGTTTCCCGAACTCAGAGCTTCTGCTCCGGGCTGATGTGCAGCGAGTTGTGTACAAAGTTATAGGTCAGGTCACTATGGGACACTACTGCAGATATCATGAGCCTATGCAGTTTGTTTTCACCATTGCCAGTAGCTCCAGTTTGACATTTAAGTTGTAGCTATTTTATATTTGTTATTTTTTTTATGTGTCAAATATGTCAAATTTGAATAGAGGAGTGATGGTTAAAATGTGTAGCTAAATGTCCTGTTTGATTCTGGGGCAGCAGTAGCTCAGTTGGTAGAGCATTTGCCCACTGATCTGAAGGTTGAGGGTTTGAATCCAACTCTCAACATAAACATCACAGGTTGGCTGGTGTGATCCAGCTCCCACAGATGAATGCTGTTGTTGTGTCCTTGGGCAAGACACTTGTGTGTGTGTGAATGGGTGAGTGGTTCCTCGTTGTTGAGTGCCTTGAAGGTGGAAAAGCACTATAGAAAAATGTGACCATTTACCAACACAGACATCACATGCAGCAGAAGCAGTGCTGATGCACAGTTTCACTTTAATAGAGGAGACTACGGTGGCCCTCAGAGTCTAAACTTCTCTCCCATAGTCTAAAAACAACCTGGACTTTACACTGGCATCACAACATCACACTTTTGTCTTATTCTAAACATTTAAAGTAAGTATAGAGGTCAAAAAGGACGGCTTGAAGGTCAAATATAGACAGTAAAGGTCATTTAAACTCCACTCATTGTATGAGATGAAATGATTCAAATGGAAATGATCAGAGCCACCAAAGTCTCCCCAGAATCTAGAGAAACACTGTGATGTGTTTGCTAATCTGACGTCTCTTCTGTTTGTTCAGCATAAATAGAGTTGATCAGATCAATGCCGTCCTCATAGTTAGAGTTTAGGAAAACTCCAACTCTGTTTGGAGTTGTGTGTGAGCTGTTTAGTAAATGTCAGTGTTCAATAGAGAAGTGTGTCAAAGTGAATCAAAAAACTGTAAGGAGCCGCTCCATGAGTCAGTTTGAGGACAGAAGGAAATGTGTGCGACTGCTCCAGGCTCAAAACATAAAGTCACTACTCACTTCAGGTGTCTCCAGTCGATAGTGACGACTCTGTTTAAGCTCCTCGAGCTCCTTCACATCTGATGAACTCAGGTCGTTACCATACAGCTCCAATTCTGTGAGATGTGAGGGGTTGGACTTCAGAGCTGAGGCCAGAGAGGAACAGCTCCTCTTTGACAAACCACACCACACCAAACTGAATAAAGAAAACATGATGTGTTAAAGTCCATACAAATGTAGATTGTGTTTATAGAGACTTTCTGAATTTAAGTTGATTGTAAATCTTGATACTGAAGTCCAAATGGACCAGAACAATTGTCCAGCATTGAGCCCGGAGTCGTTCCTTGGACCGGTCCTTTTCACTTCTACTTGACTCAAATCATTTACAAGTCACACTTCTCTGACTTAAAGACGACGCAGGGTTCACTCCCTTTCTCGTCTCCATGGAAACGTTATTGTTTTGTTGGAACTGTTCCACGTTTAGGCATTAAACTTTTCTATCGCCATGGAGACCAGCAGGGCACAAGCCAAGTTACAGGTCAGATCTGTGGAGAGGCGTGTCCACTCACAATAAGAATACTTGTGAGATACACACGTTTAATGTTATAATGTCTCATGTCCTAAAAACTGTCTCATGTCCTAAAAACTGTCTCATGTCCTAAGTACTGTCTCATGTCCTAAAGTCTGTCTCATGTCCTAAAGTCTGTCTCATGTCCTAAAGTCTGTCTCATGTCCTAAAGTCTGTCTCATGTCCTAAAGTCTGTCTCATGTCCTGACTGTAGGACACAGGTTCATGTGTAGACTTGAACAGTCCAATGTCCTTCAGGAGCTGAGCACACACACTTTTACATTGGCTGAATACTCTCATGTATCAGTTTTGTGTCAGAAATAATCGACACACTTCACATGTGGACTGTCCCCGCGCTCGTCCCCTGGTCTCTCAGCGCTGCTGTTGAACACTGGGGCTCGTCCGTCAGTGTTACATTTGTGTTACATTTGGCGTTTGATTTACACACAGATCAGTCTCGTCACTAGATGCAGACGAGAGGCCGCGTGAAGTAAAGGCGAGTTTTACCACGAGCTAAAGTATAAGTATAAGTATAAGCAGCGTCTGTGACTTTGGCGAGCACTTTCTTTGAGTCGTGTTCGTGCTGACTCCAGCTCACTGCTGTAGAGTCACACGTGAGGAGAAGAAACCTCTGTGATGTTGGCCCCATCAAACACAAACCTACACAAAAACTATAGTATGTCAATCGCTTGTGCTGCAAAAAGTTTCATTTTTGCAGTTATGGTTCTTCAGATATTAACAGTTTTATTTTCGGTTGATGGCATCATCCAGCCCCTCAAAATGTTAAATAACTCACCAAAACAATAAAACATTTCAGGTCACAGCAATTATGATTGAGATTGTGGCAGATTTGCAGCTTCAGTTGCAAGATCCATTATCTATTGATGGTCCTTGTTACGTTACAACACTTTTTCCCCTGTATATTTTTCTCACTTATATTCACTTGTGTTACCTTTTATAGGATTTTCTTTGGTTTCATAATAATCTTATTGAGCCACACATTTACTTCTACTTGAGTAATATTTGTATTAAAGTAACAGTACTCTTTCTTAGCTCAAAGTTTTGATTCTCACTGTTCCATGTTTATAAGTGACTCAAGTTTTATGTTGACAATATGAAATGATTTGAAAAGATGTGTTTCTTGGCCCGTCCCTTCAGATATGATGAAGTGTTTGTAATATTTATGGTCTGTGTTGGAAATAGCAGAAGAAGCACTTTTGTATGTGACATTCACTTCCAATTCTAAATCTACATTTATATCCAGACAATTCCTCTGTTACACTTACTGAAGAGCAGGAGTTTCCTCAAATATCTTCACTCTTACTCCAGTCACTTTTGGAACACTACTTTTTTTACTTCTACTTGACTAATGTCATATAAAAGTAACAGTACTTTTACTCGAGTACAATCATCTGCTACTCTACCATCTCTGAGTCCAAGTCCAGAGTAAATACTAGAGCTTATTATGGCCGAGCTCTTTAGTGAAAGCTCTGAAACATGACACAAGTAAGAGACAGTGAACTGACCTGAGAGTCTCCAGTCGACAGTCTGGACTCTGCAGAAAACCACACAGATGAAACACTCCTGAATCACACAGGTCTGTGTTACCACCCAGGTGGAGTTCTGTGAGATGTGAGGGGTTGGACTTCAGAGCTGCAGCCAGAGAGGAACAGCTCATCTCTGACAAACCACATCTGTACAATCTGAATAAAGAAAACATGATGTGGTTATACATCTTATATGACACTTTTTCTCCATTGTTAACACACTATTTGTCATTCACTGCACCAAGTCCCCACAGCTTCAACTCATTTCTCCAAAACATGACTTTAGTTCAAACCTTGAACACATCTGAATAAAGAAAACATGATGTGGTTCACGTCCACAGAAATATAGATGGTGCTTATAGAGCAGGGGTGGACAGACTTTTTGGCTCGGGGACCACATAAAGTTCTAAAATTTGACTGAAGGGCCGGACAGGAGACAGAACATGACGTGTTAAGAGCCCAGCTCAACTACACTCGTATTTACTCTCATGAAGGATGTATTTTTCACTACGCACAATTTTAGGACATGTAAGTTTCAGAATGCATGAAAAGTGTAGAAGGGCTGCTCCTCTCTGCACACCTCAGGGGCGTGTGCATCCTGCACACTTGGACCTCATTGAGAAACAGGAACCCACACCACAAGGAAAAACATGTAAGCACTGATGCACGCAGTAACACCACACCCTTCAGACATTCCACGCATCAGGATATGTGACATGACATATTATTTTGATATTGCTCAAAACCCACTTTAAATGAAAACAGTGCAGCCTTATGTCTTGAACACTTCTACCTCACTCACTCACCTCATACGGTGCCCAAAACTACTTCCCCATAAAGCATTGCGGCCAACATAATACGCCGCACCTCAGTGTATATATAGTGCGCCATCTACTGGGAAACACCGGAAATGCAGGAAAAATAAAACACAAACAAGGTTTATTATTGTAATTTATTCAAGTTCGGTGGGCCGGATTAAAAGGTTTAAAGGGCTGCCTATGGCCCCCGGGCCATAGTTTGCCCACCCTTGGAATAGAGGATTACTGCAAGTCTCATAACACAGAAATAACTTATGGTTGGTACAAAATAATAGCTATTATGTCTTAATGCCAGATTTAGTACCACCAAACCACTTTGTGTAATTAAAAATAGAAGGCAGACAGCTTTTAAGATATTTCAATTAAACTAGAGACTGAGGTGTGTGCGGAGGGGGCGCATATCAAGCCATTATTATCACACGCTTTTAATCGCCCAGCATTTCTAGATGATCATGTCAACATAGAACACAGTACACTGTAAAAAAAAAAAAAAAAAAAAAGAAAAAAAAAAAGAACTTTCAAAAGGCCACTTTTTAAGGGTAAGAGGGTAAAGGGGCAGGTGCTTTAGCAACACCTGGTGTCTATGTGTGCACGCTACTGTAAGAGACAGTGAACTGACCTGAGAGTCTCCAGTCGACAGTCTGGACTCTGCAGAAAACCACACAGATGAAACACTCCTGAATCACACAGGTCTGTGTTATGACCCAAGTCCAGTTGTGTGAGATGTGAGGGGTTGGACTTCAGAGCTGAGACCAGAGAGGAACAGCTCATCTCTGACAAACCACAGCGGTCCAATCTGAATAAAAAAAACATGATGTGGTTATACATCTTATATGACACTCCATTGTTAACACACTATTTGTCTTTAACTGAACCAAGTCCCCACAGCTTCAACTCATTTCTCCAAATGTACAATGTAGCACTTAAGGTGCTTTCTGTACCCTTTTTGAAGTATTTGGATATGAAAAAACGAGGAATAGGCCAGATTCAGAGAGATTCTAGGTGCGAAGGAGCCTGAGGGAGTAACAACAGAGGACACTGACAACACTTTGGCTTAAAGTGAAGAATAACTTGTATTTAAATTGTATTATGAGTGGATTCAAGAATAATTTCATAATAACAAAAACAATAGAGCGCTCATTTTCCCAAAAACAAAATCAAAAATAAAAGTGTACCCGAGTATGATGGTCCTTCAAGTCAAAGTCCTTTTTCAATGTCTATTTCTGTCTGTTCAACGTTCATTCAAAGTTCAATGCGCCTGTAGCCAGTCGGACTACAAGCTACCAGATTGTTCGACTATTTGGGCTGGGCTCTCCATCCAGTATTGAAAGATGAACCTTTTTTTTCTGCACGTCTGCAGTTCTCAATTCTGATCCAAACAAGAAACCTGACCTAAGAATAAGGCCAGAATAAAGTATCTTAATATAATGCACTTTATTAATATAGTACCCTTACTATGGTTTACATTCTTCTCAAAACAATAATTAACAAAAGTTGTATAACAACAGAGTTCAAAATATTCACAATTACAACATTACAATTGAGAAAACAAATAGAAAAGCTTAACTGTGGTAATGAAGTAATTGTTACTGGTTCCACTTTACATAGAGAATACATAAATAACATAAAATAGCTTCAAAGTGCATTACAAATACACTATGGCTTAAAAGTTCTAATAATCTGCATCAAAATACAGTGGTGGAGTGTACATTTCACACCGAGACCTTCAGTAGTGCTCCGTCTGAAACAGTCCACTCCTCAATAACTATTTTATGGTTATAAAAGCATCTTATTCTACAGAAACACAGTATATAGCGTATTGAGGCCAGGTTTGAGAACACCACAAACCCAAGGCAGGTTTGGGAGGGCATCAGGGCTATTATGGACTACAAGAGGAAATCACCAGCACCCGCAGCTGACAGTCCTACTCTGGCTGAGGACTTAAACCTCTTTTATGCCCGTTTTGACAGGAACAACACCGACCCTGTCCTGTCCCCTCTCCCCTCGACTGACCCTGCTCCAGTCCTGAGCACTCATGAGGTGAGACGTGTGTTCCGCAGCATCAACACCAGGAAGGCGGCCGGGCCAGATGGAGTACTGGGCCGGGTGCTAAAAGACTGTGCTGCAGAGCTGGCGGACGTCTTCACCTCTATATACAACACCTCACTGTCCTGTTCACTGGTTCCAGCTTGTTTCAAAGCAGCAACCATTGTCCCCATCCCAAAACAGTCAAACGTCACATGTCTGAACAATTACAGACCTGTGACACTCACTTCCATTCCCACCAAATGCCTGGAGAGACTGGTCCTAAAACACATCAAAGCTGCTTTGCCACCATTCCTGGATCCATACCAGTTTGCATACAGAGAGAACTGGTCAACTGAGGAAGCCATAGCCATGGTGCTGCACATACTACTGGAGCACAAGAACACCTATGCTCGGCTCCTCTTTGTAGACTACAGTTCGGCTTTTAACACCATCCGGCCATAAAAACTTCGGTCCAAACTCCACCAACTGGGACTCAACTCCTCTCTGTGCAACTGGACTGTGGACTTTCTCACTAACCGTACACAGAGTGTCAGAGTGGGCAAGAACACCTCCCCCACCCTTGTTGTCAACACCGGGGCCCCTCAAGGGTGTGTTCTGAGCCCTCTGCTATACACTCTCTTCACCCATGACTGTCTTTCCTCCTCCGCGTCCAACCTCATCGTTAAGTTCGCTGATGACACCACAGTGCTCGGCCTCATATCCAACAACGATGAGGTTAACTACAGGAGGGAGGTGCAACACCTAGAGTCATGGTGCCACCACAATAACTTGGTTTTAAACACTAAAAAGACCGAGGAGATTGTTGTGGATTTCCGCAGAAAAGGTCACAACAACCATCTACCTCTCCTCATTGGCACCGAGGTGGTGGAGAGGGTGAGCAGTTTCAAATTCCTGGGGGTAACCGTGACTGAGGACCTGTCCTGGGGCAATCACATCACCTCAGCCGTACGGAAGGCCCAACAGCGCCTTTACTACCTGAGGAAATTGAGGAGTGCCCACATTCCCAGACCTCTGATGTTGAACTTTTACAACTGTGCCATCAGCAGCGTTCTGACGTATGTTTTTTTAGTGTGGTTCTCCAGCTGCACTCAGGCTGACCAGCAGGCGCTCCAGCAGGTGGTGAAAGCAGCCGGTAGAATCATTGGAACGACTCTGCCAGAAATCAGCACCATCTACTCCACTCGCTGTCTGAGAAGAGTGCACAACATCCTGCGGGACCAACATCACCCTGCTCATCCACCTGCTGCCCTCAGGGAGAAGGTCCAGGTCCATACGGGCCAGAACATTCAGACTGGACAACAGTCTGAATCCACAGGCTGTGAGGCTCCTG